>NC_045738.1:20644075-20644340 GCF_008692095.1 Etheostoma spectabile | reverse complement strand
ACCTCGAGGGTTACAAGCCTCCCTTCAACATAACCCAGCACCCACACACTCACTCCCAAGAAACACTCCACAAAAAGAAACAAAAAACAAAACAAAAAAACAAAAACAACAAAAATAAAACAAAACAGGAACAGAGTATTTACAGATAAGCAAGTTGGAACAGATGGGTTTTAGTCTAGTTTTGAACAGGGGAGAGAGTTGATATTAAGGAGGTCAGGAACAGTTAGTGAGTTCCAGAGCTGGGGAGCAGAGCGGCTGAAGGCTC
>NC_045738.1:20643922-20644065 GCF_008692095.1 Etheostoma spectabile | reverse complement strand
CCATGGTGACAAGTCGGGCTGGGGGGACAGTGAGGTCAATGGAGGAGGAGGATCTGAGGGAGCGGGAGGGGACTATGGGGCGCCATTTGTAAAGCGGCTCGTGCTGAAAATAACAGCAACATTTTGTCACATTTAGCTTTAAA
>NC_045738.1:20643080-20643198 GCF_008692095.1 Etheostoma spectabile | reverse complement strand
TCACGTTCGCTTGCATTAAGATCAGCAAGAGCCTATCCCCGCCCGCCCCCGACAAGGCGTTGACAAGACACTGCGAAATGTCTAACGAATCAGCGTTAGCCGAGAACATCGGCAGAGC
>NC_045738.1:20640516-20642811 GCF_008692095.1 Etheostoma spectabile | reverse complement strand
CTGACCCTTGTTTGTGAGAGAGCGGACATTCAGGAGACCAAAGTTGACAGTAGAGTTGATGTAGCCGGGGGCGGGGCTTGCTACCCTAGCCAGGTTAGCAAGCAAACCACGGTCAGCGGCCCGGGAGGAGCATCGGCGGGAACGGCAAGAATTGGACCAGAATTATGTTATTTGATTGGAGTCATCAAGGTGGAAATTCCGGCGAGATCCGCGGTGGCTGTATCTCCGGCGGGGAAGGAGCGTGTTCTCAGGGTAGCTGAAGATCTAGCAGGGGAGGCACAGACAGAAGCCCGCGGAGCAGGAGAAGATCAGCCGCTGTATATTGAGTCAGACCTGCCCCAGGTCGATGTAGAATTGAAATGACAGTCCAGAAGAGGATAAACCAAATGTAAAACTTGGAAGCCCACATTATGAACGGCAGCGGGCAGCTAGCCAACAGCAGCAATCGCGTGAAGTTGAGAAGACAGGTGGAGAACGAGGTTAGTTTGCCACACTCAGACACCAAACATCGGAGTAGCAACAAAGTTAAAGACGTTCCAAGCAAAGGCGAAGGCTTATACTCTCGCTTGAGTGCAAATACACGACTCAGTGATCCGCAAAACGTTAAAATAACTTCAAAATAGTTAACCGGAGAGCAGCGGCAGCCAAACGCGCCAGCGTCCACTTCCGATCAAAGATGACTTCCACGACTAAAGGCATCCACTCTAAGACCCAAAACGATGTACTGAGGCTAAGTTAACATGCCCCAGCACCCTAACACACTCCCTCCCAAGGCCCAGTAAGTGGCTCTAAGTCTAGCTGATGACCTTCAGGCCTACAGGCCTCCTCTCTAAGCCTGGTTAGATGCACTGAGACTGGGTTAAAAAGCTCCAGCAGCCTCCTGCTCCCTCCCAAGGCCCAGTGAGTGAATCTCTTGCAGGGCAACGGCCTACAGGGCTACAGTCCTCAACCATAAGTCCATGTTACATGCACTGAGGCTAGGTTAACATGCTCCAGCTCCCTCACACTCACTCCAAAAAGCCCATTGAGTGGCTGTGTGGCTGACCTTTGACCTCCAGGGCTACAGGCCTCCACTCTAAGCCCCAAAACGATGCACTGAGGCTGGGTTAACATGCCTCGGCACCCTCATATCCCCTCCCAAGGCCCAGTAAATGGCTCTAAGTCTGGTTGATGACCTCCAGGCATGGTTAACATCCTCCAGCACCCCCATGCTCCCTCCCAAGGCCCAGTAAGTGGCTTTCAATTTGGACTTTCACCTCCAGGGATGCAGGCCTCCACTCTAAGTCCCAGTTTCATGCACTGAGGCTGGGTTAACATGCCCTAGCATCCACATGCTCCCTCCTAAGGCCCTGTAATTGCCTGTGAAGCCGGGTTAACATGCTCCAGCCCCCTCATGCTCCCTCCAAAGGCCCGGTAAGTGGCTGTGAGGCCGGGTTAACATACTCCAGCACCCTCATGCTCCCTCCCAAGGTAGGGTGACCAGACATCCCCGATTTTGGCTACCTGTCCCCGGCTGGATCTGTCCCCGGAAATGTCCCCGGTTTTCACTGTGACTGAAAGACCCGAAATTGGAATGAAGAAAGAAAAAAACTGACAAAACGTAGCCGATAATCGCACACCCAACACATGCAGACTCCAGGCAGCCAGAGCCAGCGGTGCTCAGAGAGGTTTTAGAAGCCGGGTTTACGATGCTAAAAATCATTATTATTACATGGAGTCTGGTGGGTTAGCGAACGCAATTTCGCAGACTTTTATGTTTTAAAAAGGATCTTAATCTTTAACAGAAAGGTCGACCTCCTTAGAATCCTTTCCATAATGTTGTCAGCACTTAGAATATTAATCTGAGTCTGTTAGCAGCAAAACAAGCACTTTTATGAACGTAAATACAACCTGGACAATTACTATTAATACATTGCAGCGATCTCGTTTAATACTGCATCAATGTCAAAGGAAAAGCCCCTAATAAGAACAGCTCTAGGTCTAGTGTCCCCGTTTTAAGTTTTACAAAAATAAAAACATTACTTGTTTTGGAGGTAAATATGCTTCTGTGCTGAAAATGTCCCCGGATTTTGTCTGAGAAATCTGGTCACCTTATCCCAAGGCCCAGTGAATGGATCTGAGTCTGGCTGATGACCTCCAGGGCTACAGGCCTCCACTATAAGTCCCAGTTACATGCACTGATAGTGGATTACCATACCCCAGCGTGCTCACAATCCCTCCCAATGCCCAGTAAGTGGCTCTAAGTCTGGCTGATGACGTCCAGGCTGGGGTGTCTGTCAGTCTGGCCTTTGACCT
>NC_045738.1:20639715-20640506 GCF_008692095.1 Etheostoma spectabile | reverse complement strand
AGGCCTCCACTCTAAGTCCAAGTTGTATGTACTGAGGCTGGGTTAACACCCTTCAGCACCCTCATGCTCCCTCCCAAGGCCCAGAAAGTGGCTCTAAGTCTGGCTGATGGCATCCAGGCCTACAGGCCTCCTCACTAAGCCTGGTTAGATGCACTGAGACTGGGTTAACAGGCTCCAGCAGCCTCCTGCTCCCTCCCAAGGCCCAGTGACTGGCTCTGTTGCTGGGTAATGGCCTGCAGGGCTACAGGCCTCCACTATAAGTCAGAGTTACATGCACTGAGGCTGGGTTAACATACTCCAGCAGCCTCACACTCCCACCCAAGGCCCAGTAAGTGAATCTTAGTCTGGCTGATGACCTCCAGGCTGGGTTAACAACCTCCAGAACCCCCAGCATCCCTCCCAAGGCCCAGTGGGTGGCTCTAAGTCTGGCTGATCAACTCCAGGGCTGTAGGCATCCACTCTAAGCCCCAGTTACATGCATTGAGGCTGGGTTAACATGATCCAGTACCCTCACACTCACTCCCAAGGCCCAGTAAGTGGCTCTTTATTCTGGCTGATGACCTCCAGGCTTGGTTAACATCCTCCAGCGTCCCCATGCTCCCTCCCAAGGCCCAGTAAGTGGCTCTCAGTCTGGCCTTTGACCTCCAGGGATACAGGCATCCACTCTAAGTCCCAGATACATGCACTGAGGGTGGGCTAACATTATCCAGCACCCTCACACTCACTACCAAGACCCAGTGAGTGGCTGTGAGGCTTGCCTTTGACCTCCAGGGCTACAGGCCTCCACTCTA
>NC_045738.1:20637463-20639693 GCF_008692095.1 Etheostoma spectabile | reverse complement strand
GCTGGGTTAACATGCCCCAGCACCCTCAAACTCCCTCCCAAGGCCCAGTAAGTGGCTCAAAGTCTGGCTAATGACCTCCAGGGCTACTGGCCTCCACTATAAGTCCCTGTTACATGCATTGAGGCTGGGTTAACATGCTCCAGCACCCTCACACTTACTCACAAGGCCCAGTAAGTGGCTCTAAGTCTGGCTTATGACCTCGGGGGCTAAACCCCTCCACTTTAACCCCTAGTTACATGCACTGAGGGTGGGCTAACATGATCCAGCACCCTCACACTCACTCCCAAGGCCCATTGAGATTCTGTGAAGTTGGCCTTTGACCTCCAAGGCTACAGGCCTCCACTCTAAGCCTGGTTAGATGCACTGAGGCTGGGTTAACACCCTCCAGTACCCTCATGCTCCCTCCCAAGAACCAGTAAGTGGCTCTAAATCTGGCTGATGAACTCCAGGGCTACAGGCCTCCAATCTAAGCCTGGTTAGATGCACTGAGACTGTGTTAACAGGCTGCAGACGCCTCATGCTCCCTCCCAGGGCCCAGTGAGTGGATCTGTTGCTGTGCAACGGCCTCCAGAGCTACAGGCCTCCACTATAAGTCCCAGTTACATTCACTGAGGCTGGGTTAACAGGCTCCAGCACCCTCATGCTCACTACTAAGGCCCAGTAAGTGGCTTGAAGTCTGGCCTTTGACCTCCAGGTTTAAAGGTCTCCACTCCAAGCCACAAAAGGATGCACTGAGGGTGGGATAACATGCTCTGGCACCCTTACACTCACTCCCAAGGCCCAATAAGTCGCTGTAAGACTGGCCTTTGACCTCAAGGGCTATCGGCCTCCTCTCTAAGTCCTGGTCACATTCACTGAGGCTGGGTAAACATGCTCCAGCACCTTCACACTCCCTCTTAAGGCCCAGTAAGTTGTTGTTAGTCTGGCATTTGACCTACAGGGCTACAGGCCTCCACTCTAAGTACCATTTATATGCACTGAGGCTGGGTTAACATCCTCATGCTCCCTCCCAAGGCCCAGTAAATTGATCTGAGTCTGGCTGATGACCTCCACGGTTAAAAGGTCTCCACTCTAAGTCCCACTTATATGCACTGAGGCTGGGTTAACACGCTCCAGCACCCTCATAATCCCTCCCAAGGCCCAGTATGTGTAACTGAGGCTGGGCCATGAACTCCAGGGCTACAGGCCTCAACTCTAAGTCCCAGTTAAATGCACTGAGGCTTGGTTAACATGCTCCAGCCCCATCACACTCCCTCCCAAGGCCCAGTGAGTGGCTCTAAATGGCCTTTGACCTCCAGGGATACACGCCTCCACTCTATTTCCCAGTTACATGCACTGAGAGTGGGTTACCATTCCCCAACACCATCACACTCCCTCCCGATGCCTAGTAAGTGGCTCAAAGTCTGGCTGATGACGTCCAGGCTGGGTTAACACCCTCCAGGACCCCCATGGTCCCTCCCAAGGCCTAGTAAGTGGCTCTCAGTCTGGCTGATAACCTCCAGGGACACAGGCATCCACTCTAAATCCCAGTTATATGCACTTAGGCTGGGTTAAAACCCTCTAGCTCCTTCCTGCTCCCTACCAAAGCCCAGAAAGTGGCTCTAGGTCTGGCCTATGACCTCCAGGTCTACAGGCCTCCACTTTAAGTCCCAGATACATGCACCAAGGCTGGGTTAACATGGTCCAGCACCCTCACACTCACTCCCAAGGCCCAGTGAGTGGCTGTGAGGCTGGCCTTTTACCTCCATGGCTACAGGCCTCTACTCTAAGCCCCAAAACGATGCACTGAGGCCGGGTTAACATGGCCCAGCACCCTCACACTCCCTCTCAAGGCCAAGTGAGTGGCTGTGATTCTGGCCTTTGACCTCCAGGTTTACAGGCCTCTACTCTAAGCCCCAAAATGATGCACTATTGATGGTATAACATCCCCGAGAACCCTCACACTCCCTCCCAAGGCCCAGTGAGTGGCTGTGAGAATGGCCTTTGACCTCCAGGGCTATAGAACTCCGCTCTAAGTCTGGCTGATGACCTCAAGGATGGGTTAACACCCTCCAGCAACCCCAAGCTCCCTCCCAAGGCCCAGTAAGAAGCTTTCAGTCAGGCTGATGACCTCCAGGGCTAAAGGCCTCCACTATAAGTCCAATTTACATGCACTGAGGCTTGGTAAACATGCTCCAACACCCTCACACTCACTCCCAAGGCCCAGTAAGTGGCTCTAAGTCTGGCTGAT
>NC_045738.1:20620331-20637453 GCF_008692095.1 Etheostoma spectabile | reverse complement strand
GCTACAGGCCTCCACTGTAAGTCCCAGTTACATGCACTGAGGCTGGGTTAACAAGCTCCAGCAGCCTCTTGCTCCCTCCCAAGGCCCAGTGAGTGGCTCTGTTGCTGGGCAACGGCCTCCAGGGCTAGAATTCTACACTCTAAGTCCCAGTTATGTGTAGTGAGGGTGGGTTAACATGGTCCAGCACCCTCATACTCACTCCCAAGGCCCAGTGAGTTGCTGTGAGGCTGGCTTTTGACCTCCAGGGCTACAGGACTCCACTATAACTTGCTGCTGTCATTTTAACAGGCATACAGTAGTTTCTTCACAGAAGCTTTAAAACACACCTCCTCCATGCTGGAAACGTGCTTTTCAGCCTCTTCTTAGCTTATGTGATGGTTTTAAGCTTGGTGCATGGTCATTTTTAACAGGGCTACAGAGTGTCTTAACAATTAGCTTGTTAAAAACACACACATCTCCATGCTGGAAACGTTCTTTCAGCCTCTGGGAAAGAGGGATGAAGTTTTGGGATGTTTTAAGCTTGCTGCGGTGGGGGGGTTCAATGGTTAAACGAAAAAACGCATAAGACAATATGTGGGCTTCTTCAACAGAATCTAATTAAACAAATGCACAAACAAGTAGCCGATGGTCCCATTTAAGCTGAGCAACACCTCTCTGGCCGTGTTCAAATCTCGTCTTCTGAGCTTATGTGATGGTTAAACCTGTTGTCTGAGGTCATTTGCATGCCATTGGTTGTATGCATGTAGTTTTCTTGAACAGACACTTTAAAGCACAAAAGGACATCGGCATGCTGGAATCTGGGCTTTCATCCTCTTCTGATCTTTTTGGTGAGTGTTTTAACACTTGCTGCTGGCATTTGACCCCGACATGAGTTCTTCACAGAAGCTTAAAACCACATCTCCATTGCTGGGAAACGGTTCTGTTCGCCATCATTCTGAGCTTTTGTGTGACTGTTTTAAGCTTGCTGCTTGTCATTTTAACAGGACACTCATAGTTTCTTCACAAACTTTAAAACACCATCTCCATGCCGTGGAACGTGCTTTTCATCCTCATTCTGAGCTGATTGTGATTGTTGTAACCGTTGTTTCTGTCAGTTCAACAGTTTACATTGTTTTCTTAACAAAGCTTTAAAACACACTCCCACATGCTGGAACGTGCCTTTCCAGCCGGTCTTCGAAGAGCATTTTGTCATGTTTTAGGGGGGAGGGACCGTGTGGCGTCATTCAACATTGTAACATTAGTTGTCTTTAACGAAGGCGTTAAACACACATCTCCAATGCTTGAATCGTGCTTGTTCAGCCATCTTCTGAGCTTTTTGTAATGTTTTAAGCGTTTCTGGCTGTCATGTGCAACAGTTTCCATTAGGGTTTCTTACAGAAGCTGTTAACAACCCCGCCACCGCCATGCTGGATGGAGGAACGTGCTCTGTATTCAGACCGTCTGTTCTGCCTTATTTGTGATGTTTTATAAGCTGTGGTTCTGTCATTTAACAGGACATAGTCGCGTATGTTCTCTACCACGACAGCTGTTAGAAGAACAACCCACATCTCACACTGCTGGACAACCACGTGCGTTCAGGCCTCAGTTCCGATCTAATTGTGTGCGGTGTTTGCACCTTGTTCGATGAAAGCCACGGGTCCAACCGAAGGTGAGGGTAAAAGCACTAGTTTATTACAACAGAAGCTTGAAACAGCACTCATCACAGCGGGAAAGAGAGGCGAAATGAACTTTTCCGCCTCTTCTGAGGCCGGTTGTGTGAGATTTAAAACCATTGTTTCTGCATTTGATACAAACAGGTATACAATAGTTTTCGTTGACCAGAAGCGTTAAAAACACACAATCTCACCATGCGGCTAAACGGGATACTGTACACCTCGTGTCTGACGTTATTGATCGATACTAATTTAAGCGGTGGTGCTGATCATTGTAAGAAAGTAACAGAAGCAGAACATATTTCTATAAATGAACCGAAGCGTGCTAAACACACGATCGGTCCATGCTCGGAAACGAACGATGGGGCTTTGTTCAGCCTCCTTCTGCGCTAGATTGGGGAGAGTTTAAAACCGTTGTTTCAGGGGACATCTGGGGAAGATGATTTGCCACAGTTTGACGAGGTTAGTTTTCTTACCGAAGCTTCTAAGAACACACATCATCCTCTTGAAACGCTGTCAGCCCTATCTGAGCGTATTGGTGAGGTTTTACCTTTGTTGTTTCTGTCATTTCCACAGTTTTACATTAGCTTTCTTACAGAAGCTGTAAACACACATCTCCGGCTGGAGACAGTGCTTATTGTCACTTCGGCTGACTTTTGGGGATGTTTTAGAGGCTTGGATGTGGTCATATTAAGAGGCCTACAATAGTTTCTTAACAAGGATAAAACAACACACTCCACATAGAAGCTGGAAAAAAGCGTGCTATATATCAGCTCTCTTCTGGCTTTTTGTGATTGTTTACAAAAAGCAAAAATGTGTGGCAATTACGGGTCATTATTACCAGGCCAATAGAACGTGTAGTGTTAAAATCCTAAAGGTTAACAGAAGCAAAATTTAAACACACATCTCCCATGCTGTCAAACGGTCTCTTGGTTCAGCCTCATTCTGGAGCTTTTTGTGATTAGTGTTTAACGCTTGTTGGCGATAAGGGGGGGTCACAGTAGTGGGGCTACAAGCAGACATACAGTGAGTGTCTGGCAATTACAGAAGCTGTAACAAACTAGCACTAACTACTCCATGCTAGGAAAACATAATCTTTTCAGCCATCTGCTGAGCTTTGGGTGAGGGATATTAAAGCTTCGTGCTGTCCCGGGACTTAATAATACACAATAGAGGGGCAGTACAATACGTATTCGTCCCAGATAACGTATGTAAACATCACAATCGGGCCATGCGGTAAACTGGGCTCATTTCACCATCTCTGAGCTTTCTTTTCTATGTTTTTAAGTCAACTGGTTGAGCTGGGGAGGAAAGGTGGCAGAATAAAAATTTGACTGCAGATGCATCAAGTACAGTAGTTTCATATAAGGCGAAGCTGTTAAAAAACACACATGTCCATGCTTGAAACGTGGCTTTTCAGCCTCTGGTGCTAGCTTTTTGTTATTTTTTAGCTTGCTGCACTGTCCTCTGAAACAAACAGGTTCGCCTGAGGTTATCAAAAAATTAACAACAGAACTTTAAACCACTCTCCAGACTGGGAAACGGTGCTATGTCAGCCTCTTCTCTGCGCTGTTTGATGGGATGTTTTAATAACAACCTTGTATTGCTGTCATTTCAAAAACAGTAATCTACTCTGAGTTTTTAAACAAAGCTATATACAACATAACATCTCCATGCTTGAAAAAACTGTGGCTTGTCACCGTAGGCGGTTAGGCTTATGGTGTGTGGAAGCTAATGTAAAAGAAGCTGGCGTGGCATTTAACAGGCATACAATTGGATCAAATTAACACAAAAGCGTATAAACACACACTTCCTAATGTATGCTACTGGAACGGCTGTGTGCTAACCTATCTCTGACGTTTTGGTGAGGTGTTTAAGCTGGCTGCTGGTCAGTTGGAAACAGCAGACAGAATATACAGTTGCCGGTGAACAGAATCTATAGGACAAACACACATCCCAGCTGGAAACGGCTTTTCAGCCTCGTCATGGATCAAATTAGGTGAAATCAATTCTTAAGCGGGCTGCGCTAGTACCATGTTAACAGGCCTACAGTATGTTTCTGTAAAGAATGCTTTAAAAACACACAGCTCCAGCTGTGCAACAACGTCGCCTCTGTCAGCCATCTTCTGTGGGGGGGAAGCCCTGGTGTGTGTAGAGAGTTACAACGCTTAGGTGTCTGATAAAAAGGGTCCTTTAACAAGAGGCATACAGTCGTTTTCTTGCACAGAAGCAGTGAAAACCACATACTCCTGGCCTGGACAACGATTGCTTTGCATACTTCTCTCACTTTCTGAAAACCTTCTTGCGTGCCGTTTGTTAACCTTGTTTCTGTCATTTCACAGTTAGTACATTAGTTGTTCTAACAGAAGCTGTTAAAACACACCTCCATACTGGAAACTTGCATTCAGCCTCTTCTGAGCTTTTGCTGATGTTTTAAGCTTCTGCGGCATTGTCAACAGTTGACTAGTTTCTTACAAAGCTTTAAAACACACATCTCCAGTCTGGAAACGTGCTTTTCAGCTCTTGTTTTTTGTGATGTTTGCAGTGGTGCTGTCATTTTAATAGCAGACAATGTTTCTTAAACAGAAGCTTAAAACACACATCTCCATGCTGGAAACGTGCTTTTCAGCTTCTTCTGCTTATTGTGATGTTTTTAACCGTTGTTCGGTCATTCAACAGTTTTACAGTTAGTTTCTTAAAAAAAGCTTTAAAACACACATCTCCATGCTGAAAACGTGCTTTTCAGCCTCTTCTGAGCTTTGTGATGTTTTAACCTGTTTCTGCCATTCAACAGGTATGCATTAGTTTCTTAACAGAAGCTTTAAACCACATCTCCTGCTGGAAACGTGCTTTTCAGCCTCTTCTGAGCTTTTGTGATGTTTAAGCTGGTGCTGTCATTTTAACGGCATCAGTAGTTTCTTCACAGAACTTTAAAACACACTCTCCATGCTGGAAACGTGCTTTTCAGCCTCTTGAGCTTTTTGTATGTTTTACGCTTGTCTTCTGTCATTTCAACGTTTACAGTAGTTTCTAACAAGCTTTAAAACACACATCTCCATGCTGGAAACGTGCTTTTCAGCCTCTTCTGAGCTTTTTGTGATGTTTTAAGCTTGGTGCTGTCATTTTAACAGGCATACAGTAGTTTCTTAACAGAAGCTTTAAAACACACATCTCCATGCTGGAAACGTGCTTTTCAGCCTCTTCTGAGCTGTTTTTGTTGATGTTTTAAGCTTGGTGCTGTCATTTTAACAGGCATACAGTAGTTTCTTAACAGAAGCTTTAAAACACACATCTCCATGCTGGAAACGTGCTTTTCAGCCTCTTCTGAGCTTATTGTGATGTTTTAACCTTGTTTCTGTCATTTCAACAGTTTTACATTAGTTTCTTAACAGAAGCTTTAAAACACACATCTCCATGCTGGAAACGTGCTTTTCAGCCTCTTCTGAGCTTTTTGTGATGTTTTAACCGCTTGTTTGCGTGTCATTTAACAGGCACAGTAGTATTCTTAACAGAACTTAAAACCACACATCTCCATGCTGGAACGTGCTTTTCAGCCTCTTCTGAGCTTTTGTGATGTTTAGTAGCTTGTGCTGTCATTTTAACAGGCATACAGTAGTTTCTTAACAGAAGCTTTAAAACACACATCTCCATGCTGGAAACGTGCTTTTCAGCCTCTTCTGAGCTTTTTGTGATGTTTTAAGCTTGCTGCTGTCATTTTAACAGGCATACAGTAGTTTCTTCACAGAAGCTTTAAAACACACATCTCCATGCTGGAAACGTGCTTTTCAGCCTCTTCTGAGCTTTTTGTGATGTTTTAACCTTGTTTCTGTCATTTCAACAGTTTTACATTAGTTTCTTAACAGAAGCTTTAAAACACACATCTCCATGCTGGAAACGTGCTTTTCAGCCTCTTCTGAGCTTTTTGTGATGTTTTAAGCTTGGTGCTGTCATTTTAACAGGTATACAGTAGTTTCTTCACAGAAGCTTTAAAACACACATCTCCATGCTGGAAACGTGCTTTTCAGCCTCTTCTGAACTTTCTGTGATGTTTTAAGCTTGGTACTGTCATTTTAACAGGCATACAGTAGTTTCTTAACAGAAGCTTTAAAACACACATCTCCATGCTGGAAACGTGCTTTTCAGCCTCTTCTGAGCTTTTTGTGAGGTTTTAAGCTTGGTGCTGTCATTTTAACAGGCATACAGTAGTTTCTTAACAGAAGCTTTAAAACACACATCTCCATGCTGGAAACGTGCTTTTCAGCCTCTTCTGGCCTTTTTGTGATGTTTTAAGCTTGGTGCTGTCATTTTAAAAGGCATACAATAGTTTCTTAACAGAAGCTTTAAAACACACATCTTCATGCTGGAAACGTGCTTTTCAGCCTCTTCTGAGCTTTGTGTGATGTTTTAACCTTGTTTCTGCCATTTCAACAGGTATACAATAGTTTCTTAACAGAAGCTTTAAAACACACATCTCCATGCTGGAAACGTGCTTTTCAGCCTCTTCTGAGCTTTGTGTGATGTTTTAAGCTTGCTGCTGTCATTTCAAAAGGTTTACAGTAGTTTCTTAACAGAAGCTTGAAAACACACATCTCCCTGCTGGAAACGTGCTTTTCGGCCTCTTCTGATCTTTTTAAGATGTTTTAACCTTGTTTCTGTAATTTCAACAGTTTTACATTAGTTTCTTAACAGAAGCTTTAAAACACACATCTCCATGCTGGAAACGTGCTTTTCAGCCTCTTCTGAGCTTTTTGTGATGTTTTAAGCTTGGTGCTGTCATTTTAACAGGCATACAGTAGTTTCTTAACAGAAGCTTTAAAACACACATCTCCATGCTGGAAACGTGCTTTTCAGCCTCTTCTGAGCTTTTTGTGATGTTTTAAGCTTGGTAATGTCATTTTAACAGGCATACAGTAGTTTCTTAACAGAAGCTTTAAAACACACATCTCCATGCTGGAAACGTGCTTTTCAGCTTCTTCTGAGCTTATTGTGATGTTTTAACCTTGTTTCTGTCATTTCAACAGTTTTACATTAGTTTCTTAACAGAAGCTTTAAAACACACATCTCCATGCTGGAAACGTGCTTTTCAGCCTCTTCTGAGCTTTTTCTGTGATGTTTTAGCTTACTGTGCTGTCATGTCACGGAACTAGTGTTACAGAGTTTCTTTACAAGCTTTAAAACACACAGTCGCATGCTGGAACATGTGCAATTAAATTCCCTGCCTCTTCGTAGACGCGTGTTGATGAGTGTGATTTAAAGCTTGGTAATGGTGGTTCCATTTTAGACAGGCATAACATTCTTTCGTTAAGCAGACTGACTAATAAGCACACAGTCGACCAAGCTGGAAAGTCGTGTCGGTGTTCAAAGCCCTCTTCGTGCGCTAAAGGTATTTTGGAAAAAATGCGTGTGGATTTAAAGCTGGTGTGGTGTGTGCTGGCATTGGTACACAAAGGGACACTAGCAGGTAGTTTGGTTAACCGAACTGTTAAAACCACAACATCCACACACTAAAGAACTGAAAAAAAAATTTGGGATACAAAGCAACACTCTTCTGGAGCTTGGGGGATTTTTGATGTTTTAAGCCTTGTTTCTGTACATATAGGAGCATCGAGTGTTTACATTACTTTTCATTAACAGACTTTTAAAACACTACAGCCTCCATGCTGAAAGTGCTTTTCAGCTCGTTCTGAGACTATTGTGAGGTTGTTAGGGGGCCCGTGGTTTTCTAGGCTATTCAAACAGGTGTTACATTAGTTTCTTTAACAGAAAGCTTAAAAGCACACAGCATCTCCATATGCTGTACAACATGGTCTGCTGTTTGCAGCGCGGTCAATTTGCTGAAGTTTAATTGAAATGAGGTTTGGTAAGCTTGGTCAATCAGTGGGGAGTGCTTACGTTCAAACCAGTCAAATACAAGGCGGTTATCTTCAGGACAGTAAGCTTATTATAACCCCAACCATACTCCATGCTGAGAAATACGTGGCTGTTTCAGCTCTTCCGAGCTTATTGTTATTTGTGGGGAATGGTTTTAACCATATGCTTCTGTCTGTCAACTGTTGTTACATAGATTATCTGCGTAACAGAAGCTTAATAAAAACAACATCTCCAAAAAAAAGCGTGGGAAACGTGCATTTTCACCTCTTCTGATGCTTTTTGTGACCAAAGGTTTGTCGAAAAGCTATGGTGCATGTCAGTGGGGGATTCTACAACACCAACGATCCAATAAATAGTAATTCGTTAAGCAAAGCAAATGTGGTCAAAAACCACATTCATGCTGAAGCGTGCTTTACAGCTTCTTCTGAAGCTTATTGTGGAAAATTTTTATAACGTACCTTAGTTCTGTCGTGTTTCAACAGAACGGTTTTATCATTAGGTTGGGCGTAGCGTGTCGTAAGCTTAAAACACACATCTCCATGCTGAACAACTTAGCTGTTGGGGTCAGTCCTGCGATTCATGAGCTTGTTTGTGTCATGATTGGATTTTTAACCTTAGAGTTTCTAGCCGATTGAAAGTCAACAGTAATGCAGTGAGTTCTTAACAGAAGCTTTAAAACACACAATACTCCTGCTGGAGGGAACCGTGGCTAGGTTATCAACAGGCCTCTGTGGAACGTATACAGAAGCTTAAATTTGGTGATGAGGTTTTACGATCGCTAAGTGGAATGCTAAAAAAAAAAAAAAGTCAGTGTTAAACAGGCATACATATTCTTTCGGCGCTAGAAGCTATTAAACGCAACCGTGCGGGTCCATCTGACAACAGAAAAAGATTGAGTCTAAGGCCGGGGGATCTCTGAACAATATATTTGTGGGATGGTTTTTTAAACAACCGTGGTGTGGTTCGTGTCCAAGTGGTTAAGACACGGCAGTACAATGATGGAGGTGTGATAAAACCTTCACACAGTGAAACATTAAACACACAACACGTCCATGCTGGAGACAACGATGGACTTAAATTCAGCCTCTGTCTAAGCTATTTGGTGATGATTGATGTAACCTTGTATCAGTCATAATAGAGTTAAACAAGCAGTGTTTACATTAGTTTAAATAACAGAAGCTTAAAACACAAATCTCCTGCTGAAACGGTGCGTTATTACAGTCCTCTTCCTAGACTTTGATGTGTGGATGGTATTAGCTTTGGTGGCTGTCCTTGTATAACAGGGCGATAGGGACAGTAGTGTTATACTGTGACAGAAGCTGTTACAACAGCACATCTGGCCGGATGCTAGGCAAAGCGTGGGCGATTGGTCAGGGCCCTCTCCGGAGGTGTTTTGTATGTTTTACGGCTTGGTGCATGTCCAATTTTACGCATACAGTATGTTCTTAACAGAGCGCTTTCAAGCGCAACGCGGACGAGGTCTCCTGCGGGAAACGTGCTTTTCAGCTGTCTTCTGAGGCGTATAATGGGGGGGAGAAGGGTGTCAGGGGTGGGGGGTTCCTAGTGTTGGTCTGTGCATTATTCAAACAGTCATGTTTTACATTAGATTTCGTTAAAGAAAAGACTTGTAGAACACACCGAGCATCCACATGGCTTGGAAACAGTGCTTTTCAGGCCAGGTCATATCTAAGAGCTTTTGTGGATGGTATTAATACCATTGATATTCTGGCCATAATGCACCCAAGGTATGCAAATATATTCTGGGGGTAACCCGGAAAGACTGTGTACACGACAAACATCAGTCCATGCTGAAACGTGCTTTTGCCGCCTCTTCTGAGGCTTTTTTTAGATGTGATTTAGCTTGGGTGTGCGAGGGTGGTCAATTGTAGGGACCAAGGCTGCAGTAGTTTCACATTCAAAAATTAAGGCAAACTAATACTTTAAACTAGCACAACTGACTTCCATTCGGCTGGAAAACGTAGCTTTTAGGTCGGCCAATCTCGTGAGGCTTATGGGTGGATGTTGTTAACCTGGATTTCGTCACGATGGTCCCCGAAAATTTAAACAGGTCGTTTTCTTAATAGAATCTTTCAAACACCCATCCCCTGGGGAAGCTTGGCAGAGCTGAGACTAATGTGGGGTAGCACCTCTCTGAAGCGGTGTTTGTGAGCAATGGTATGTTAACTTGGTGCTGAGTCATCATTAAGAGCAGGCCCAAGATGTAGGTGTTAACTTACACAGTAACGGATAAAAAACACACATCTCCACAAAATAAACTGGAAACTGCTTTTCATCCTCTTCTGAGCTTTTTGTGATGTGTAACCTTGTGGTTTCATGCATTCAAACAGTCTACTTAGTTTCGTTTGTTTCTTAACAGAAGCTTTAACCACACATCTCACATAGCGGAAACGTGCAATTTTCCAGCCTCTTCGTAGCTTTGGTGATGTGTTTAAGCTTGGTGCTGTCATTTTAACAGGCATACAATAGTTTTTTCTTAACAGACAAGCTTTTAAAACACCCTCCTCTGGAAACGTGGCTTTTCACCATCTTGCTGAAGTTTTGGTGATGTTTGAACTTGTGCTGGTCAAGTTTAACAGGCAATGTTACAATAGGTTTCTTTCTTAACAGAAGCTTTAAAACCACATCGTCTCATAGCTTTGAGGAAACGTAGCTTGTGTGGCGAGACCTCATTCTGTACATTTTTGGGTAGATGGATTTAAAGCTTGGGTGCTAGGGTTTCATTTTAGACAGGCTACAGTGCAAGTTTCTATCACAGAAGCTTTAAAACACACATGCTCCATAGCTGGAAATTGCATGCGAGCTCAAAATCTTAGCTTATGTGATGTGGTTTACCTTGTTTCTGCCATTTTCAACAGTTATGCATTAGTTATTCTATCGGTAACAGAAGCTTTAAACACCATCCCATGCTGGAAACGATGACTTTTCAGACCGTCTTCGAGCTTTTTGGAGGAAAAAAAAAGTTGGTAATCTTGAGTGCTGTGTCATAGGTTAACAAGGACGTCGTTCGGCAATACGTTGTTGTCACATAACCAAAGCTTTAAAACACACATCTCCATGCTGGAAATGTGCTTTTCAGACAGCCATGCTTCGTGAGCGTTTTGTGAGTGGTTTAGCTTGAGGGTGGGTCGTCCATTTGCAAACATGTTTTACAGTAGTATTCTACTACAGAACTTTCAAAACACACACCCATAATGCGTGAAGGAACGACGGACTGTGTCACCCATCATTCTGAAGCAGGTTTGGGTGGGAGTGGTTTTGGTAAAGGCTGGGTGCTGATCAATAAAAAAAAAGTCATTGTTGGTAACTCGTGCAAGAGCAGGAGTGTGGAATTCTTAACAGACAAGCTTCAAAACACACAAGCCCAATCTGGAAACGAGTCTTTCAGCCCCGTTCTGATGGCTTTTTGTGATGATGTTTATAGTTAACCTTGTTTCTTCGTGGTAATTTGCAAATGTATACAGTTTTAATACAATTTCTTTTCTTAACAGAAATGCTGTAAAACACATAACAAAATCCCCGTGCTGAACTTGCTTTAGTTACAGGCCATCTTCTGAGCTTTTTTGGGATGTTTTAAACTTGGGTGCATGTAGGGCATACGCGTGGGCCGTGACAGGTTAGGTTCCTTCACAAGAAGCTTTAAAACACACTCATACCATTCTGTAAATCGTATGCTGGTCAACCTCCTTCTGAGCTGAGTATTGGTAGGTTTTAACTTGAGGTGGGGTTCTGCCATTTCACCGGTATGGCAGGTAGTTTTAACTTAGGAAAGAAGCACGGTGAATGGACAGAGAGGCACGGGGCAATGCTACCCTGACTGGAAACAGTGAAAGGGAAAACGTATTCCGCCTCGGCCCAAATGTGAGACGATTGATTTGTGTGATTATAATATAAGTGTAAACCATAACGCTTAGGTGCTAAAAGGGGTCATGTTTAAGCAAAGGCAACAGTAAGTGTATCGGTTCCAAGGAAGCGGTGATGAAAACACAAACATCTCCGGAGAGCTGGAAACATGGGCATTGGTGCAAACCAGCTTCGTAGCTAGTATGTGATGTTTTAAACCTTGAGGAAATTGCTTCATTTTAACGAGCATAAAACAGTAGATTTTCTTCACAGACTTTACAACACACTCTCCTGCTGGAAACGTGCTGTTTTCAAGCCTTCTTCTTGCGTAGCGTCTATGGTGTTTAGTGGGGGAAATAGGAATAAAGCCTTGCGTATTCAGTATGATGGACCAAACCACTCTCGTGAACAAAACTAATGTCAAACACCTGTTTTACAGGGAGATTTCTTAAACAGAGTGTGGTGAACACCACACAACACACTCCATGCTGAAAGGCGGTGGGCTGGTGTCAGCCTCGGGCCGGGACACATGATATGTGTGGGTGTTAATATACAAAACTGGGGCGTCAGTTCAACAGGCATCACAAAAAGCAGTAGTTTGCTTGCACAAAACAGAAAACTTTAAAAAACGCACAGACAAAAAAAGAATTCCATTCTGGGAAACAAAGTGACATCTAATTTTGCAGCCATCTTCTGAGGGTAGTTTGTGAATGTTTTCAGGGCGATTGTGGGGTGCGGGTGGGCATTGAATTACCGGCAGACAGTAAAGTGTTCTTAAAAAGCTGGGGGTCAAAAACCAGCACGAGGGCTCCAGTGCTGAGAAGCGTGCTTTCAGCTGATTCATATGGCTGATTGTAGTAATGTGAAACGCGATATGTTCTAATCATGTTAAACAGTTATTAACATTAGGTATTCTTAGTGAGAAGCTTTAAGACACCATCATCGCAAAAGCTAGGAGGGAGGAGGAGCGTGTTCTTTTTCAGGGCCCTTGTGTGCTGAGCGCGGTTTTTGTGATGGTTTTTAACGGCTTTTTTCGCATTTCACAGGTATGCAGTGTGGATAATCTTGACGAGACAGAGCTATCAGGTACACACACCAGTCCCAGTGGGGGGTGCTGAGGATCCGTGCTTGGGTTCCGCCTCTCTGAAGCGGTGTTTTAATGTGATGTTTTAAGCTTAATAGCGGAACTCAGGGTATATTAAGACAGCATTCAGTAGTTTCGTCAAGGCGACGAGCGTGTTACAACCCCACCAGAGTACTCAGGGCATAGGAAGAACACGTGCTTTGATCAAGTCCAAAGCCGCTTTCTGACGACTTTCGTGGGGGCAGGGTGGTGGGTTGTGATTAAAAGAGGACCTTTGTGAGTGAGAATCAAACGTCAAAATTTCAAGAAAAACACAAAATTTTAAGCAGGTGTAGGGGGTTTTCTTAACACTGCGATCTTGATAAAAACAGCATCATCTCGCGGCCGAGATGAGGTGCTTGAGAAGACGTGCTTTATCAGCGTAAAATTACTGAGATTTGTGGACAAAGTTATATTAAAGGGGGCTTGTGTCTGTCAAGGATATTTAACAGGCAAATAATGTAAGATATTAAAACTTACATAAAGCTGTCAAACCCCAACCACAAAGCAAGCCATGGCGAAATGACTCGTTATCAGCCTCGTTACAATACAATGAACTTTAAGGGTTTGTTGTGGAGGGTTTTAAACACACACTTGTTTCGATCATTCGGAAGGAAAAAAAGAAGGGGGGAAAGAGGAAAGGAAGGGGGAGTGAGAAAAAAAAGAGGGGAGAGGAAAAAGAGGGAAAAAAGGAAAAGAAAAAGAAGGGGGGGAAAAAAAGGGAAAGAAAAAAAGGGGGGTAGGAGAAACGGGAAAGGGGGGTGGGGGGGGGAGAATCTAGGAAGGGAGGGAAGAAGTGAAACCGTTATAATACGATATTTTCTTAGACAGAAGCTATTAAACACAGAGAACAGCGGTGCAAACCTGCCTGGAAACAAGCGATGCTATATACAAACAATCGTTCTGAGCTTTTGGTGCAAATTTTTGTAACAGCTGTGGTGGGAACGTACCAAAAGGCATTTGGGTTAAAAGCAAGCAGACGATAGTTTCTTAAACAAAGCTTTAAAACACACTCTCCCTGCGGAAACGGTGCTTGTGCACGCCTCTTCTTCAGCTTTTAGGCTGAGGTTTGGGTAAGCTATGGGCTGCTAAAAGTCATGGGTTCAGTGCACGGGGGTAAACGGTAGACTAATAGGACAATTAAGCACGAAGCTTTAAGAACACACAATCGGTGCCGGTGCTAGGAAACGCTACTTTCAGCCTCTTCTGCGACTTTGTGGGTACTGAGGATTTTATCCGAGTGGTTTCGGTACCAAATATATTCGAGACAAGATAATACGACATGTTAGGTCTTACGCAGAATACTAAAAAAACACACATCTCCAGGGCTGAGAAAACACGTAGCTGTTCAGCCAGTCTTCAATGAGCTTTGGGGTGATGGGGGGGGTAGGGTGTGACAAAACGCTGTGGGGGATGAAGGCTGGAGGCAAAAGGGATTTAACACAGGGGCAATACAATAGATTTATTATAACAGAATCTTATAAAGACACAACTCTCCAAAATGCATAAAACGTGCTTGTTCAGCTCGGGGGGGGGGCTTCGGCAGCCGGTTTTGAGGGGGGGTGTGTTAACACAAATTGTTATAAAAAGCGGCAATTATCAACAGGTAGGGTAAACATTAGTTTCCATTCGTTCTGACCAACAAAAAAGGACGCTGGTTAAAAACAAAACAACATCTCCATGACTGTACGAAACATCGTTAGCTTTGTATGTAACAGCCCTCTTCTGAAGCTTTTTGGAATTTTAACTATAGTGGGTGCATGACTCGTGTAATGCAGACAAAAGGTGGAGTTTATACACAACAAATTAGTGTCGTTACCAGATAAGCTTGAAAACAGACAACATATCACAGCTAAAAAGCGTGTCAAACGTGCTTTGTCAGCCGCAAAAATTTGGGGGCTGAGCGTTATCATGGGTCGGAGGTTTAAAAGTAAGATATTGGCCAGGTCGGACAAGACAAATCGCGGAGGTTAAACAGGCCGAGTGACTGTAGGTTGTCTTTGACAAGAAGCTTTAAAAACACACATCTCCATGCTGGGCAACTGATGCTTTTCAGCCTCTGTTCTGACAAGGGGCCGTTTGGTGATGTGTTAAGAGCTGGTGCTGGGGGGGGGGGGGGAGGCTGTTTGAACAGGCAGGGGGGGTGGGGGGGGACAGTAGGTATTCTTAACAGAAGCTTCCCAAAACACACCACATAGGCCATTGGTGCGAGGGGGAAACGTCACAGTGTTCAGCCTCTGCCATAACACTTTGGTTGTACTCAAATAGGTGGGTAAATAAGATTGGTGGCTTAAAGTCATTTTAACCAGGCATGAACAGTAGGATTTCTTAACCAAGCTTTTAAAACACCAACCACAATCCCAGCTGGAAACGTATCTGTTCAGCGCGCTTACGAGTGTGTTGGTGATGTTTTACGCTGGTGTGGGGCTGATCAGTTATTAACAGGCATACAGTATTATTCTAATGAACAGAAGCTTTCAAAACATCTACACATCTCCATGCTGGAAACGTGCTTTTCGGAGCCCTTCTGATCTTTTTTGTGATGTTTTATAGGGCTTTGTGACTGTCGCATATTTAACAGGCATACAAGTGGAGGGGAGTTTCTTCACAGAAGCTTGAAACCACACGATCTCCATGCTGGAACGTGCTTTTGCAGGCTTGACTCGACCTTATTTGTGATGTTTTAACAAGACCTTGTTTTCAGGGTGTCAGTTCAACAGTTTTAACATTTAGTTTCTATAACAGATACTTTTAAACGCACCAACATAACTACATGCGGGGAAACCGGTGCTGTTCAGCCTCAAGTCTATTGAGTGACATATTTTGTGAAGAGTGTTTTAAGATTGGTTCTCGTAATCATCAAAGTGATGATGAGGGATTTAGTCGGACAGGTCCATACGAAAATAAAAAAATGTTTCTTGGAAATAGTACACCAGAGAAAGGCTTGGAAAATAAAGCGGGAAAACAAACAACATTCTCCATGGCGGTGAAAAAAACTGCTCTTCACCTTCATTCGGCTGAGGGGCTTTGTGTGTGATGTTGGGGAAAAACAACAATGGACAATTACTGATCATATTGCATTCACACACTTTTTACAGAGGTAGCTTTCAAATCACAAAGCTTTTTAAAAACACCCACCACAATAAAATAAAGGGAGATGAGAGCTGGGCCAACGACAAGTAAAAGGGGTGCTGTTTCAGACCTCTAAATAAGTACACTGGAGCCGGGTTCTGATGATTAAGTAAGACGTGCTGGGGGCTGTCATTTCTAACAGGTTTACAAGTAGTGTGTTGGCTGAACAGAAGCGTATAAACACACATCGTGCATGCGTGGAAAGCTGTGCGTTTCAGCCCTATGCTGAGCTTTTGGTGTTTTGGGTGAGAAGCTTTGTATGTCATTTTACACAGTCCTCACAGTAGTGTTCTTGCACAGAAGCTTTAAACACACATCCCATGCTGGAAACGTCACTGATTTCACCGGATCTGCTGACTTTTTTAGTGTTGAGTTTTTTTAAGCTTGGTCTGGTGGGGTGCCATTTAAAAACATGCCATGGGGGGCAGAGTTTCATTAACAAGAACTTTAAAACACAAAACATCTCCATAGCTAAAGGAAAGCAAACGAAGATGGCTTGGTTCAGGATCCTCTTCGGAGCTTGTTGTATATGTGAGGTTTAAGCTTGGGGCTAGTCGATTTTCAAGCAGGATACAATAGATTGGACACACATCACAGAAGCTATTAAAACACGACATCTCCATCTGGAAAACGTGCCGTTTTCAAAAAAGCTGACTCTCTGAGCTATGTGTAGGCTTAATATAGACTTTTTCTGTCATTGTGTCAACAGTTTTTACATTAGTTTGTCGGGGGTTACAGAAGCTTAAAACACACATCTCCATGCTGGAAATCGTCTTTTTCAGCCTCTTCTGAGTTTTTTTTGGGACTGTTTTAAATCTTAGTGGGGCTGGGGGGGGTCATTTGTAACAGGCAATGATCAGATAAGTTTCTTAACAGAAGCTTTTAAAACACGACAATGCTCCATCTGGGCAGAAACGTCTTTTCAGCGCCGTCTTCCAGCCTTTGAAATGTGTGATGTTGGTTTAATCTTGGTGCTAGTGTCATTCAATTACACAAAGGTGCGATAGGCAGTAGGTGGGGTTGGTGGTTAACAGGAAGCTTTAAAACCCAAAGACATGCTGCCCATGCGGAAACGTGCGTTAGTTCAGCCTGCTTCTGAGCGTGATGGGGGTGATGTGGAGGTTTAGAGGCTTTGCTGCTGTGCCATTTTAACACACATAACGGATTTCTTCACAAGATGAAGCTTAATAGATGCAGGGGAACACATCATCTCCAGGTGCCTGGGAGCAAGTCGATATGTGCATTTGTGCAGGAGGGCCTCTTCTGATCTTATTTATAGAAAATGTTTTTACAGAACCACCTATGTTTCTGATGTCGCTTCAACGTGTTAACATGGGTAGTTTCTGTAACAGAACTTTAAAACACACATCCCCCGAGACTGCTGGAAACGTAGTACTTTTCAGCCTCTGTGCTAAGCTTTTTGTGATGATGAGTGAAGCTTAGGTAGTCAGTCATTTTAACCAGTATACCCGTTATACGTTTT
>NC_045738.1:20600997-20620231 GCF_008692095.1 Etheostoma spectabile | reverse complement strand
TGTTGTTTGGGGATTCTTTGTGTCATTCTGCTGTCGGTCATCATAGCAGTCGTCGTCTACCACCGTAAGTTTACTGAACAGACAGTCCATGAACTCACACTTAGACATGGGACAAACCTTAAAGAATAAGAGTAGCAGTTTTTTTCTGAAACAAATATTTGATATAAGTGATGAACTGCCACATCAGAAATGAAAAAGAAGCCCGATGAGAAAATACACATGCACTGTATTAGGCCTGCACGATATTTGAAAAATCTGACATTGTGATATTTTTCCCCCTGCGATTATATATTGCGATATGAAAAAATAAAAAGTAATTTTTGGAAAAATCACAAATAGCTCTATTTGGAAATAAATCATTCTCGACTACTGCGGTGAAAATTTAATGCTTTATAAACACCAAAGCAAGGTAAGCGCTGTGACTAACGTTACTCTTCTGAGCGATTTTGAAGGGACATTATGAGAAATACGCGGTTGACTAGCGTGACACCATTGTATTAATGTAATGTGCTGTATTTATATAGCGCTTTTCCAGTCTAACAATGCTCAAAGCGCTTTTACATCTACAGGATACATTCACCATTCCCACACATTCATATACACTGTGGCCGAGGCTGCCGTACAAGGTGCCACCTGCTCATCAGATAAACATTCACACACATTCACACTACGATGCGCAGCACCGGGGGCAAATCGGGGTTCAGTGTCTTGCCCAGGACACTTCGACAATGACTGCAGGGGCGGGGATCGAACCGAGGCAGGCAACCGCACTACCACTGAGCACAGCCGCCCCCATATAATAATCAATCCAGATTAACGGGAATGACACTGACTGCTTGTTGCTTCTTCAAAATTTCAGTGTGGTCGACTAGCGGGGCCAGCTCGTTAGTATAGTTTTGTGTCAGGTCATCGATTATTAAACTGTCTTAGAAAGTAAGATCACAACCTGAATGCAGACGTCCAGAACCTGGAGACACGAAACCAGCAGCGGAGACCCAAAACCAGCAGCTGGAGACCCAGAGGAAACACTTAACAAAACAAATACAAGATGGAGACAAACTGGGAATAAACTCAACGTCAGTCGAGCTCAGTGGAGCATTGATGCCTACTGCCCCAAAGATAAAGGTTATGTTCAGATCCTATTAATTAGATCCAATAATAATAATATCATAATGCAAAATGTTGTGACTGGTTGGTCTCTGTTGTTTCAGGGAGACAGTGTACAGCTTGTCAGAAAGGCTGGTTTCTCAGAGACTCTAACTGCTATGTGTTTCATGACGCTCCTCCTGATCGTAAAACTGGGAAGAAGCTCGACAAGACAGAGGAGAGGGTTCAGATTGGGTGTTGGACTTTATGAAGAGGAAAAGTAATGAGACAACTGTGGGAGATTGGATGACACAAAATAATCAAACATTTGGGTTAACACATTTATTTTAGGCCACATTTTAAATTTAATTCTGCCCTGCTTATGTTTCATAAGAAACGCTGCAGTATTGCCCAACACTACACTTCCTGTTCACAACAACACGTTCTTATTGGCTGCCGAATTGATGAAAACGATAATCACAACCTCGAAGCAGAAGTCCAGCGTAGAGCATCACAGCGACCAGACGCCCCCCTAACAGCCCTCATACAGACTGCAGCGGACTTCAAACATCTGGTCAGGATGAGAGAGGAATCCACATGAGGAACTTGGTACTTTAACATATTCTGTTTAAGTGTCTGCATGTAAGACATTATCTACTATATGTATTTATGTACATGTTGTGGTAGCTCTATGTGTCTACATGTTGTTTTGATGTTAATCTTTCAGAGGATTGGAAGAAGAAGATAATAACTATGTTAATGCTCCAGCCTGGACTGAGGATGAAGTGGCAGCCCCCCCAGGTACATTTCACACATTTAATATTATTTAAACATGAGATTTTTTTGTCATTATGTTCAAAAAATGATTGTTAAAAAACTCAGCTCTTTTTGTTCTGTAAGACTTCAAATGTATTCATCATCAATAACATCATTAACTCCACTGAGTTCTTCTTCTCTCAGACCAGAGGTCTCTCTTCTTCTCTCGGTCTTCTCCACTGATAGCAGTGTGTTGGCTGATACTGTTAGTCATCATGGGCCTTCGTATCTACTGTGAGTACCACTGTCTTAGCTTGTTGGTGGTAGTCCTTATTTAAAGGACAGGTTCACATTGCCCATGTGTAAATAGAAACAGTTTCCTTGCTGTAATCTCTTCATACTTGCTCTGTGCAAATATGTATTCAAAGGTTTATCAGAAGCTAACATGAAGCTTCAGAAGTCTGAGTTAGAGAAGTTTTTGTTCACTCTGTTTTCCCAGACAAGATTTCTGCAGCAGAAGAGTAAACTGGAGGAATGATCAGAGAAAGAAAACCCAGTTTCAGTGATCATAGACTAGCTAACTGTTTATAAAATAGATTTGGAACACATGAGTCCATCCTGTAATGGATGGAAGTCTGTTTTTATAATGTAAACAAGTTGCATGACTAAAACACTGAAAATTGTATGAGCACTAGGAATAAGAGGAACATTTTCATTTTGCAGTTGGTACTGTCTTAGAAAGCAAGATCACAAACCTGACTGCAGACGTCCAGAACCTGACAACACGAAACCAGCAGCTGGAGACACAAAACCAGCAGCTGGAGACCCAGAGGAACAACTTAACAGAACAAATACAAGACCTGGAGACAAACTGGAATAAACTCAACCTCAGTCGAGCTCAGTGGAGCATTGATGCCTACTGCCCCAAAGATAAAGGTATGTTCAGATCCTATTAATTAGGTCCAATAATATTAATATCATAATGCAGTAATGTTGTTTATTGGTTGGTCTGTGTTGTTTCAGGGAGACAGTGTGCAGCTTGTCAGAATGGCTGGTTTCTCTACATGTCTAACTGCTATGTGTATAATAACGCTGCTCCTCCTGATCAGAAAACCTGGGAAGAAGCTCGACAAGACTGCAGAGGAAAGGGTTCAGATTTGTTTGTTGGAAATAGTCAAGAGGATCAGGTAATGAGAAAACTGGTTATTTTCATGACACACATATATGGAAATTGGGGAGAAATTGGGGTTATCCCACTCTAAAAAAATGTCTTTAAAACCACGCTGTGTATGATAGATAACTAAATACTTTAAATTGTGTAAGTAGTAAAATAACACGAATGCAAACAAACAGGACAACAAATGGGTTTTAGGTTCAGAAACATTTGGAGTCCCTCCTCCCTCGTCTCACAGTGGTTTGGTCCACTGGCTCACAGTGGTTTGGTCCACTGTTTGGTTTTCTATCTTTACATTAATCGTGGGATTCTTCAAAATGCCAAATTCAGCTGCAAAATGGGATGTTTAAAATCCAGCGTTAACATCGGGGAACCCAAGGAAAAGCAATCGATTCTAGATTCAGAGAAGCAGTCAGATGAGTGGGAGAGATACGTCTCTTATAAAATACTTATGAATAATAATGACGTGTGTGTGTGCTGACCAGTGATGTCATTACGCCAAAAATTGCATGTGAAATAATTGAAATGCATTAATATATTCAGTTCTAGAAATTCAACAGCTTTTATATTTCAAAATCCAATGAAAAGATTTACTTCCTTAGCGTCGGCTAGCTTGCTAATTCACCCCCCCCCCCCCCCCCCCCCGTGCTTTCATGCTCCACACTGGTTATAGAAAACCCGAACAAAGTCAGACCTGTAAATATAAAACAGCTTTGCCAGACTACTTACTACACATATCCTCTACAAGTACCATTGTGTATTCATAACTGTGTATTGCTCTTTTAATGTCCTCCCCATGTGTTAGATGAAATTTGAAACATATTATTAAGTTGAAATGTATTTTCTCCAGGTTAGAACACTGAGTCTGTAGATAACAGTGTAATTATTTAATTATAGTGTTTAAATATCTGATAACTGTTTCTCTCTTGTCAGGTTGCACTCAATTACTACAGCAAGGGTAGTTCAGGAACTGCTGGATACTGGTTTGGTCTGAGAGCTGAAGGAGGGAGATGGAAGTGGATTGATGGTAGGAATCTGACTGAAAGGTAAGAGACACATTCCTAAACACTCTGAATCCTAAAATCTATCAGCCTTGATCTAAACATCATGTTCTTCCCTCAGCTACTGGACACCACAGCCTCCTCCTCCTCCTGCTACTGACAGTCAGTGTGTAATGTCTGTCCAGAAGTATAAATGGAAATCAGTGAGCTGTGATGAGAAAAAACAATGGATCTGCGTAATGAAGGCTTTAAAGGCTGTGTCTCAAAGCACGCACTTCCCTTAGTGCACTTACAGAAGTACACTTTGTGCACTACGTACTATCTTGCATCTTGCATACTATCTTGTAAATTTTGATAGGAGTGTTGTCTCAAATCGCGCACTACCATGTGAACTTACCGGAAATGACGATCACATTTCATCCCTTCTTCTTCTGTACAATTGGGAATTTCACCAGGGAGAGCATTCCAGTCTGCTATTGTTTTCGCGAAAAATAATTCCTGCTTTGTTTTTGATATTTTAACAAAAAACAAAATGTGATATATTTGCTCCGTGTCACGCCAGGATGACTGCGACACCGCCGTCATGTCACCCCCCCCCCCCCCCCCCCATTAGCTGAAAACCATACACACAACTGTATCGTATTATACGTTCTTACTGCACTCTTAATTCATTAATTATACCTATTCTTTGCAGTCCACTCTTTTTATGTATATACTTATGTTTCTGCTCTAAAAAATAAGTAAAGTAAATATTCATTACGTTACTTTTCATTTTAATGCTCAACGGTTTCATGAGGACATCCTTGTTGCCCATAGATAATACTGTTGTTATGATGCATTACCCCTTACAACTTACCTAATAGACAAACCATCATTACATCTTTTATATAACTTGTATTTTTGTTCTAAATGGTCTTCATACAGTGACAATACAATAGTGAAAGCAGAGGTAACAGAATTGACATTTAAATGGACCCATTCCTTTATATTCATTATATGTTTGCTACAGTCATGCAACGTGTAATACAAAAGATAACAAAGTTAAATACTTTTAATATAATTTTATTTAAAAATGTGCTTGTAGTTCTGCAGGCTCCCCCCAGGCCGTAGGGGATGGGGACATGAGGGGGGAGCAGACTCTCCAGGAGATCCTTCTACGGTCTGATGGCCATCGTCGCCCCTAAATGACGGCCCTCTACTCCTCGTTTGTCCCTGAAGAGACGGGTTATACAGGATCTACATCAGGTGGAGGCAGTATAAACAGGACAAACAACAGTATACTACAACACATGTAACGTTAGCTTATAACTTATTTGCCAATATGGTTAAACTGCCGCTGTTAGCTAGCTAAGGTTGGCTTGCTAGCACGTCAAATTACGGTACTAATAAACGTTATAATTCGTGGTACAAAAATGTATTATCTACTGTAAAATTAACCAAGTATACATTTACAAGTGGCTTATATGTTTAGCAAAAACACTCACGTTCAACTTTGTATTGCTCCGTCGGTCTCGCTATCGCGTCATCGGCCGCCGCTATCTAGTTTTTCAACGGTTGTTAGCTCCGCCCCTTCCGCTACGTAGCCAAGATGGCGACCGTTGAGTGTGGAAAGTGTGCATCAATCTACACTTAACTCTGGGCGTTTCTCAATATGTGTTCTTCTATGGACTTGTGTCCTTGTGTTCTTGTGAAACGTCATGTTTGGTGGCCAAAGTACTGACCCAATACACAAGTTAGCATTTTGCCAAGAACAGTTAAAATCCCCGGATGTGATCTCGACACGCCCATTTTACCGAGGATACATCGGATGGTAACTTGTGTGAACTTGGCCGGGCAGGTATCCCAGCATTCAATTCGGGTGTAAAGCGCTTATGGTTTCCGGTACACATATTTTCACAATTTACGTCTATTATTAAATCAATACATTCATTTTTAAGATGTTTTAAGGCGAGAAATCAGCTGTGAAGATTTTGAGTATAGGCCGTTCAACGAAAATTGATGGTGAATTAAAAAAGCCTTCGGAGTTGGAAAGCTCCGCAAACCCCGGCGGGCATAGCAAGCTCGCCAGCCGGGAATGACTCTCGCGAGCCGGTCAGTCAAGCAGCTCACAGCCCCCTCTGGTCCCACATTTAGACAGACCCCTCTGGCCCCACATTTAGACAGACCCCTGCAGCAAAGCCAGGTCCACAATTGTAAGATATTTTAAACAATTTTTACCGCTGTTGTTATATATATCTGTCCTCCTCATCCTGGCTCTCCTCCCTCTCAGGCTCCTCTTCTGCTTCTCGGTAACGTAAACCGACGGCAGTGGCTAACTTTACCCAGTCCATCTATAATTTTAATACCTATTTTAACGTTTCTGTTCTGCTTTCAATTAAAATTGAATCCCGAACAATGTTACAAGGATTTTTTTCCCGCCGTTGTGTCGTTATTTATAAAGTTATTGGCCCGTGATACTTAATAGCACTTTAAATGAAAACGTAACAAAACAAAGGCGGTGTGAAAGGTGACCGTCCATGCTTTATTATGAATACACACATCAAAGTAAAGCGCCCTCTTTGCTGGGGGTGTTGCGCAAAAACAGGGAGAACGCTTCGTCTCAAAACTGTCAACAGCGTTTTGTGTGCTTCTGAACTTGCGAGTTCAGTCTTCCAGGTACAACCTGCAAGTACGGTCTCCCCAAGAACACAAGTCCGTTCTTTGCGTACTTGGTATTGAGAAACGCCCTCTGTGACCGGTTTGAGTGCACCATCCGGGTATTTTAAGTACACTGCATTTGACCGTACTTCGACAATGTGAACGCACTATGTACTCAAATAGTTAGTATTTAGTACAGAAGTGCGCGATTTGAGACACAGCCATCTGTTTAAACACAGCAGTCAGACTCTGCCTGATAATATCAACTGGCTTATAAATATCAACTATGAAGACTTCTACTTCACAATTTTTCAAAGCTGTTTGTTTGTGTCTGAAAAACCGACACTCAGATTAAACGTATACCTGCAGTTAGCTTTTCTTCTCCCTTTTAAGAGCCGCAGTGCTTATATTTCCTGTTTCTATGACATTTTATTGTGTTGCTCCTGATTGGCCAGCAGAGGGCGGTGCATCACTTGTTCTCAGCAGAATGTTCCAGAGTCTGTTTCTATATGTACTTATACAGCTGATGGTTGAGTGGTATCTTTCTATCTAGAAGCAGTTTCAGATTTAAATCCATTACACTGAATAAATGTTATGCCAAACATTTGTTGTTGTTCTCTTTTTCCTGAAAATGTCAGCACGCCAAACATGGGCAGGTCAATCTGTTTCTGCCTTTCACGCAGTGCATGCTGGGATATGCTCCTGTTAACAGATAAAAACAGGTACAGGGGGGAGAGATGGATGTTTGTCCTCAGTATGGTGAACAATCAACTTCTGTATGAACAATTATTGTTTTGGTCTTTCCTCATTATTGATTAACCCTTAATCATTTACTTCCCGCAGGCTGCCATCACGTTAATTATTACAGATTAGCTGTTGATCATGTTACAGTTTATTTAGTTATAACGTTACACGTAAATGATTAGCCTACATTAATTGACTACCACAAGTTTGGAAAGTAACCAAACGCTCATTCATCTTCTCATAACGAACGACAGTCAGAGTAAACCTCCCGAAGGTCGTAGCTGAAGCAACAAGCAAGCTAACGTTAGATGGCCAATGCTGAGCTGAACATGTTTACTCACCACAGGTTACTAACCTATTTTGCGTTCAGCGCTTCTTTGTTTGGGTCTTGTTGTATGACGTTTTAAAGCCAAGTTTATGATGAATGGCGGAGCAGCTGCCGGTGTTTGTGTTTGCGGCCGCGCGCAGCAGATACTACGTGTTAGGTAGGCAGGTTATAGGTAACGGAGGAGGTAATAACGGCAAGCTCAGCCGACGCTTCCTAAAAAATAAACATTGTTCACGAGTCCCGCACCTCGAGTCGGAGTCGAGTCTGAAGTCACTGTGTGTGCGACATAACGTTACTTTCCTTGCAATGGCACCAACAGGCAAACCCGCATGTAACCGTCCTTCCACGGCGTCCACAGGCAGCATATAAGCAGGCCAGCTATCCCTGGTGTGGTTAACGTTAGCGACCGAGTTAAGGAGATAGGCCGCTTCCTCCACATTCTGAAAAACTACATTGTCGACATCTGTGTCCATGTGTGCCGCTAACTGAAACACACGTTCTGTCTGAGCGTCTAAACGAAAAATTATAAAGTCAATAATACTTATAACGTTAGCATTGTTTTCAAAAACAGTTGCTAAATGCCTCAGCTCTTGTTGTGACTGTGGCCGGTGGCATGTAGATTCGCCCGATGCAGTAAAATGCTAACCAACCAATGGGCAGAAGTTGACCCCTTAAGACCAGCCCCTCCTCATTTGCATAATGAGGCAGGAATGCATGAAGAAATGTAAAATTGACAGGCAGAAATAAATACCAGGGGTGAAAATAAATAGGGTAGAAAATGCAACGGAAGAATAAAACACAAAAGATTTAAACACACACAGAAGTAAATACATTTAAAAAATAAGTAATTAATAAATAAAGTTGAAGATTATAACGGACAATAATAAATAAGGTAATTATTACAAGGTGAATGAATAAAGAAGCTAATGTAAGAGAGATATATACATTTATGTCTCACTGTAATTTAATTTCTACCTACATTTATTTGTTTATTGTATTTTTGGGGGCTTAATTGTATGCTTATTTATTTATTGAGCATTTATTTATTTCTGTATTTATTTTTAAATATGGTAGACCTGGTCCTCCATACATCTGTACTCACGCTGGGTTTTTAAATTCCAGCGGTTGCCATGCACACAACTTGCCCCCCCCTGACTGCTGGGAGATTTTATGGCTTTGGGGGTGGGGCAGATGTGCTAACGCGCCATTCAGAACACAAGACAAAATAAGAGTGTTATTGCAAAACAGAACATGGTAAAATCGTTTGTTTTCTCGATTATACTATTTTGGTGATCGTTGGGAGCAATTGAAATTCAATTAATTGCACAGCCCTACACTAAACTGTTGTTGTGAATAACTTGAAATGTGATTTTCTTCTGTTATTATTATTTCTGACATTTTATATTGTTGGTCCGTACTGGTCAACCGAGGAAGCTGCATCACTTGTCTCATCAGAATCAATGTATCTAAATACTGCTTTAATCAGTAGTTTTTTTTTTTTTTTTTTAAATTGTCCCTAAGGAGAAGACTTGAGACATTAGCTGCTAACAAACAGGAACAGACACTTTTGAAATGGCAAAATGTAGTATTTCATAAAGACACTGCAGACAGTAATGTCCCCCTAGACTTCCCCTTCACATTATTATTATATTATATTATTATTATTTTTTTATATTAGTAGCTGCAGAAATGCAAACACTGATAAAGCAGAGGTCCAGTAGAGATCATCACAGCGGAGCAGACGCCTCCTAACAGCCCTCATATGTAACCGTGTTAATGCGGCCTCTCCAGGTATGTTTCACACGTTTAATATTGTTAAACATAAGATTGCTATTGTGTGTGTGTGTGTGTGTGTGTGTGTGCGTGTGTGTGTGTGTGTGCGCATTTTTTATAGTATAAAAAAAGTTAACTTAAAATTTATTTGACTGATTTGGCAGTGTTTTCTCAGAAAATAAACCTTTCACAGGTTCCCTCGCTTAGAGACGGTTGCTAGGTGATGGCAAATAAGCATGATGGTCGGACCCCGGAGCTGCCCGGAAAAACCAACCCCTCTACCATGAATTCTACAAAAAACGTAAGAAGTCCAACGTGTTAACATTCCCATGTGTAAAAAACAATTTGCCTTTCTTTAATAAAGTCTTCTTTATATCCTACAAGTACAAATGCAGTAGCCTAGTGTATTTGTCAAGTTGTAAAGTAAACTCATCCACCTCACTCACCTTTATCTGATTATAGCTGTTGCATTTTGAATCATGTCTCTATCTGCAGCTTTATGTGGTCCATTTCCAGATTTCTATATGTATTTCTAATCTTATTCTCTAAGTAGAACTCGTACAGCTGTTTCACAGGGAGCTACAGGAACACAACATTACATTTTTCCCAGTGCCAGGCCTTCTTAACTTCAGTGTAAGTCATGGGCTGATGCTGAACATCCTACAGAGCCATGTTGGGCTGTAGAGGTGCATGGCCTCTCTTCTTCGTCCTTGTAATTACCAGCATTGGTCTGTTTAAGACAGGAAGTTATATCAGGGTACACCATCAGTAAGGGTAAGTTATTTTTAAAGGTGTTAACTTTAATACGCCTCTGTATCTTTCACTGCAGCTGACAGTGTGACTTCATCTTCCTGGAAGTGGATTAAAAAATATTAATTTAAAACATGTTGTGATCCAGTCGACATCCAGATGACTATGTTAATGCTCCAGCCTGGACTTTGCATAAAGTGGCACCCCCTCCAGGTACACTTCACACATTTAATACTGTTAAACATGAGATTTATTTATCAATCATGCCAAAAAAATGTTATGAAGATTTAAAATATGAATGTTTAAAGTTCAGCTTCTTTTTTCCTGTAGTACTTTAAATGTATTCAAAGCACCTTTTGACTGTTAAATCAACATCATTAACTCCACTGAGTTCTTCTTCTTCTCTCAGACCAGAGGTCTCTCTTCTTCTCTCGGTCTTTTCCACTGATAGATATTTATTGATCTCAGTAAAATGGGAAATTACAGTCTAAAAGCAGCGAAAATTATAATCGTAATGATAAATATGTAGATAAGCAGTTGTGCAGGTTGCTCTTGGTGCAGTATGGTGGTGTCTCAGAGTCTTATCAGCACCCAGTGATGAAGAGGTTTATTGATGGTGTGTTGGCTGATACTGTTAGTCATCATGGGCCTTCGTATCTACTGGGAGTACCACTGTCTTAGCTTGTTGGTGGTAGTCTCTATTTAAAGGACAGGTTCACACTTTTCAACAACATCCTCTCTCTGTTGCTGTAGTTCTCTCATTTCTGCGAACAACGCCCAACTGACGGCAGAAAACCAGCAGCTGGAGACACTGATGCAGCATCTGAATTTGTCCAAAGACAACTCCAGGATGAGAACTAGAGGAGAGACCACGACAATCTGACCCTCCAGTTTGACCACTTAACACAAGACTGGACTGTCTTTGAAAGCATGATCACAGACCTGACTGCAGATAAAATTGCTTTCTCAACCAACAGCAGAAGTGTTTTTTTTTCACACTTTCAGATGCGCTGCGGTTTTAAAACAGCAGTACTTAATGTATCCGCCCGCTAGTCAGACTGAACCCAACAGAGCGACTGTAACCATGGCGGAGGAGGAGGTTAGCTACGCTTCGGTTGTATTCAAAAGTAACCAACATCCTCAATCCCAAGGTACGTTTAGTATTTTTTTTGAAATCGAGTATATCAATAATAGATATCTTGAAACTTATGCTGTTGCTGTGGATCAGATACTGTATCTGTGTTTTATGTGATCATATGCAATGTTAATTTGTTGTACTGGTATTTTCTTCACTAATACTAGATAGAAAATAAAGTTCTGATCAGAAAATGTAAATTAAATGTGTCTAAATAGATGCACAATTTGGTGATACAGGTGGAATAGCGTCTAACTGTAGCATATTAAGAATATGACCTGGAACTATTTATATCTAGACTATAATCTTGTAAAATGGTTTCTACAGTGTATTAGATCGTCTTTTTTGCGCTCTAATTAGTATAATTTGGTATAATAAGGTCTATGTATCTTGGGTCAAATACAAGCCCTAATAGTAATTCTGAGATTGTGTCATTGACACTTTCAGCTGAAAAGGAGGAAACTGTGTACGATGAGGTGAAGGGGCGGAGTGAAACAATTGAACTAACTGCTGACACAAACGGTAGGTTGTCAAATATTATAATTGAAATATTTTGAACTGTGTCAAGTTTGTATTTTTTAAAATCTATTTTCTTCAGGACAGTGTTTGCAGAGTGCTTCATGTGCAGCTAATGTTACAGCCACTACTACTTCTACAAAAACACTATAAATACTTAGTTATATAGTTATTGTTTCTACTGCTATAGTTAAGCATAATCACTCAAATCTTTTTTTTCTTTTAGGAGAGGTTTCCATGTTTTTAAGCTGTTGCATGTTATGTGAATTTTGAGATTTCAAGAGATCTTTTCCTAATTTGCTTGCAGTGTGAGATATGCGGGACCAGATCTACAGTCCTCGTTCTGTTAAAATATATTCTAAAGATATCTGAAACTGACAGCAGGCTTCAGCAGTCTGAGTTAGTTGAATTAAGCGGGTACCTTCTCTCTCTCCTCTCTCTCTCTCTCTCTCCTCCTCTCTCCCCCCCCCCCCCCCCCCCCCCCCAGACAGGGTTTCCTTGTATAGAATATTGACAAAAAGAATAATTTTGTACTAAAACACAATCTTTGAAAGATACTTTCTTGATTTGGTTAACTTAGACTGCAAATGTCTTTGTGTGTTTCGTCTCAGCAGAATTCTACCAAGACAAGAAAGCAAACAACAGATGTTGTAATGTCCAGTATCAGCGGCTGGCCTGTTGTTTGGGGATTCTTTGTGTCATTCTGCTGTCCGTCATCATAGCAGTCGTCGTCTACCACCGTAAGTATACTGAACAGGCAGTCCATGCATGACAATGTTTGATATATAAATGATGACTTTGCCATATTCAGAATGAGACAGAAGCCCCGATGAGAAAATACACATGCACTGTATGCATAAAAGTACTTAAATGTTAAGTCAGGTGATTTAGTATTTTTTTTTTCTTCTTTTAAACAAATCCCAAAAAGTGTGTGTGTGTGAGATATAAACCTGTTCTCAGTGTCGGATACCGATGCATAAATCACCTTTAGCATCTCCTTGGAATGCACCGGCCAGAGCAGCAGCACGACCGCGGCGCTGTAAGATGACGTAGTATTGAGAGCGACAAAGGTAGCGAGTAGTATGGAAGAAAATCTGCGTGACACAAAGGGTCCTGACAAAGGGCGTCATAATGTGATGCCAAGAGTCCCGACCAAATGTGTCTGAATATGGTACTTTTTGCATCAATAAGAAATGCAGAAGACACCTGAACAAGCGTCGCTTTTTGAGTGAGAATGTGTTGATATGTTGATACATCTTGTTCCTCTGTAACACAAAGCATAACAATTGTAATGACAGGTAATGACCTAAAGGGGTCATTGTTCTAGAGAGAGTTGAGAGCCAAAGAAGAGCGAGACCGGATGTTGTTCACGCTGGCAAGCTGATAAACCGAGCACAGACTGAACTCACGTGTGGCTTGTCTTCTAAGATTACCATGTGTCTGTAAAAGATTTCAACAGACATTACAACAATGAATGTGGCCAGTCTAAATTTGAATCAATCATAAACCGTCCTGCTGCGATGAAGGCAAAGTGCATCATATCAGTGACTTAAAGACTTCACCAACAAGTACACTATTCTATTCTATTGTTTACTCCCGATGAGGGACAACAACAATCTGACAGTCCAGTTGGGCAACCTGACACAAAACTATACTGTCTTAGAAAGCAAGATCACAAACCTGACTGAAGACGTCCAGCAGCTGGAGACCCAAAACCAGCAGCTGGAGACCCAGAGGAACAACTTAACAAAACAAATACAAGACCTGGAGACAAACTGGAATAAACTCAACGTCAGTCGAGCTCAGTGGAGCATTGATGCCTACTGCCCCAAAGATAAAGGTATGTTCAGATCCTATTAATTAGATCCAATAATATTAACATCATAATGTTGTAATGTTCTTTATTTGTTGGTCTCTGTTGTTTCAGGGACACGGTGTACAGCCTGTCAGAAGAAATGGGAACACACCAACTCTAACTGCTATATGTATAATAACGCTAGACTTCCTGATCAGAAAACCTGGGAAGAAGCTCGACAAGACTGCAGAGGAAGGAGTTCAGATTTGGTTGTTGTACAAAGTCAAGCAGAAAAGGTAATGAGAAAACTGGATATTTTTATTACACACATAAATGGAAATTGGGGGGGTTCACGACCCACCCAATCTGGGGGTTATCCCCTCTGAAAAATTTCTTTAAAACCACGTTTTGTATGGTAGATAATTAAATACTACAAATAATTGTGTAAAATAATACAAATGCAAACCGGGCAACAAATGGGTTTTATATTTAGAAACATTTAGAGTCCCTCCTCCCTCGTCTCACAGTGGTTTGGTCCACTGCCTCACAGTGGTTTGGTCCACTGTTTTGGTTTTCTATCTTTACATTAATGCTAGGCAGAAGTCTGAGGGGCTCGTGGGATTCTTTTCTCAAAACTAAGATGCGACATACAATGTATAAATTTCAACTCATATATTTTCATCTTGCTGAAACTCAAAAAGCCAAATTCAGAATGGGATGTTTAAAATCCAGTGTTCACATCCAGGAGCCCAAAGAAAAGCAATCGATTCTAGATTCAGAGAAGCAGTCAGATGAATGGCAGAGATACGTCTCTCATTAACATACTTATGAATAATAAATAATGCCGTGTGTGTGTGTGTATGCTGACCAGTGATGTCATTACGACTGAAATTCGTTGTGAAATAATTTCAGTGCATGAATATATTCAGTGCTAGAAATTCATCAGGTTTTATATTTTAAAATCCAATGAAACAGATTTACTTCCGTAGCGTCGGCTAGCTTGCTAATGAAATTTACGCCCATGAACACAATTATTAAATTGAAATGTATTTTCTCCAGGTTTGAACACTGAGTCTTTAGATAACAGTGTGATTATATAGTTATAGTGTTTAAATATCTGATAACTGTTTCTCTCTTGTCAGGATGCACTTAATTACACACAAGGGTAGTTCAGAGCTGCTGGATACTGGTTTGGTCTGAGAGCTGAAGGAGGGAGATGGAAGTGGATTGATGGAAGTAATCTGAATGAAAGGGTAAGAGACCATTCCTAAACACTCTGAATCCTAAAATCTATCAGCCTTGATCTAAACATCATGTTCTTCCCACAGCTACTGGACACCCACAGCCTCCTCCTGCTACTGACGGTCAGTGTGTAATGTCTGTCCAGACACCGATAAATGGATACCAGTGAACTGATGATGAAAAACAAGATGGATCTGCATAATGAAGCCTTTATCTGTTTAAACACAGCAGTCAGACTCTGCATGATAATATCAACTGGCTCATAAATATCAAACTATGAAGACTTCTTCTACTTCACAATTTAAATGTTTTGTCTTCAGAACTAAACATGTTCAGGGAATTGATTTTATAGAATAAAGGGAAGAAATATTTACAGTGAGTTATTTTTCAAAGCTTTTTATGTGTCTCAGAATAAAAATAGACACTTAGATTTGAATGCATTTAGATATTTGATGAGATAGGTATGCTAATGTACCTGAATGTTGTTCTGCTTTGTTAGAGATGTGATGCTTATAATTTGTATATCAGCAGATTGATGACAGGGACAGACAGACCGCTCAGTTTCCTGTTTCCTGTGTATCATGTGACATATTTTGTTGCTACTCATTGGCCAAAATGGGGGCACTGCATCACTCGTTCTCAACAGAATGTCCTCAGAGATTTTGGCTTCAGCATGTTAGGAATATTAACTTCTAAAATGTTTTTTTTATTCATCTATCTAGAAGCATATTCATGTTTTATCACATTGAATAAAAACGCTGCAACATGTTGTCTTTTTCTTACATAATGCTGATTGAAACTATCTTCATTAATGTAGAACAACCAACATAAATCAGGAAGTTGCCGTCTATTTCAAATTATGATCATTATGGTTTTTCTTTTCACTTTACTGAACATTGGGAATGATAAGATTTAATGTGTTTGTGTCAGTCAACTAAAGAAGAGCTTATGTATCAAAGAATTATTTGGAAAAAAGAAAATGGTGTATTTTAAAAGGGGGATTTAATGTGGTTAATGTAGATAGTGTGTGATGATTTTTCAGAGGAAATGGAGGAAGAAGATGAGTATGTTAGCGCTGCAGTATACACACACACACACACGCATGCTCAGGATCTATACATGCACTAATGGAGAGATGTCAGAATTGAGTGGGCTGCCAGCTGAACCAGAGCCCTGAGCGGGTGGGGGGGTACGGTGCCTTGCTCAACAGCACCTGGCAGTGCCCAGGAGGTGAAGTGGCATCTCTCCACCCACTAATCTACACTCCCTTCTTTTTTGGTCCATACGAGGACTTGAACCAGTGACCCTCCGGTTCCCAACCCAACTCCCTACGGACTGAGCTACTGCCACTACTGTCCTCTACTGGTTTAGAGGCTCTTTGGTTATAGATGGCGGTTTGTTGTATACGACAATTTCGAGCTGAGAAAATTTTCTGTAGGTCTTCACTGTGAGTCTGTGAATTACTGCGTGTTTATTTGAGTATAGTGTTGTAATATCTGATAACTGTCTCTGTTGTCAGAAAGTACTCGATGAATACAGCGTGGATAGTTCAGGAGCTGATGGATACTGGTTTGGTCTGAGAGCTGAAGGTGGGAGATGGAAGTGATCTGACTGAAAGGTAAGAGACACATTCCTAAACACTGAATCTGAATCATAAAAGCACAATGATATCAACTGGCTCATTGTATATAGTACAGGCATGGTGTATCTGACTGCCAACACCTGCATTTAGGGAAATAAAGTGTCTGGCTTGAAGGGGATCTAAACTGTTAATTATGAATAACTTCAAATGTACTTCTATTTTTCATTCTTAGAGATGTCACACTTATATTTCCTGTTTATTTGTAACATTTTATATTGTTGCTATGGATAAACCAACAGCCAACATTGAATTAATCACCAGAGAAGGACCAACCGTATTCAGGAGGCTGTAACATGTTGAATCCAGATGAGACAGAACCAGATCTGGTCTCGGTGTGTTCGCTGCATTTCCATGTTCCTTCATGTTCACATGGGTTTCCTCCCACAGTCCTAACACTGGCAGGTCGATCTGTTTCTGCCTTTCACGCAGTGCATGCTGGGATATGCTCCTGTAAACAGACAAAAACAGGTAAAGGGGAGGAGAGATGGATGTTTGTTCTCAGTATGATGAACAATGAACTTCAATGAGAACTGTTATACTTTTTTTTATTCATCGTTGTAGCTTTGGGGAAGATGCTGCAGACACACAACAAGGGTTAACACCATAAGACACACCCTAAAACGGGAAGACTTGAGACATTAGCTTCTAACCAAACAACACTTCAAAGCAGAACTAAAACCCACACACTTTCTTAGAAATTTATATTGGTACACTGTAAACTTGATCATTTCCCTCACAGCCTTCCGAAGCAGAAGTCCAGTAACGATTTCTCCGAAAATGCACCTTTCGCAACTTTCCATACTTAGAGACGCTCGCTAGGTGATAGCAACAAATACAGCATGATTTTGGAAATAAAAAAAGCGAGAGAGAGCGAGACATCCGGGGCTCTTCATAAAACATTTTGGGCTGTAGCCGGGAATGTCCAGACCTAATGAGGCCTCACAAAGCTAGTTCAGCGAAACTCTGAATCAGGTACTATGGCAACATACTATGTGATTAGTAAGACTGTTATTTTTAAAGGTGTTAACCTCAGTACGTCTTAGCCTTCTTTATGTCACAACGGTACGTTAAATGGAATGTAATACCCCCCCGCTGCTCTGATTCTCCGACCAGTCTCCTGTTCCATCGTCCCCTCACTCGTGATCAAGACCCCAAGGTATTTAAACGCCTTCACTTCATCTTACATTTCCCTTCAATTTAATCCCTATCCTCCCACAACATTTTTTAGGGTTAGGGTTAAAATCTGATACAAATGTAACATAACATAGGGCCTTATTTTGGAAAAGATATCTTAGAGATTACATTTAAGTCATGGAAACAGCAGCCACATGTCACTGAAACACTGCAGGACGACGTCTCGGACGTTGGCCCAGTGAGCAAACAGTCCACATGCAACATCCTCCCGACGCATTTTGATTCCATCGCCAATAAGCCAATGTTGGAGCCATTTCATTGGTTGACCAGCGTGTGATGCTAGAGGTGTAAAAGTTTATTTAAATGTGGCCTAAGTGGTTCAGCTGTGTTGCGCACAGCAAGGTCAGTTTTTTGACCGCGGTTAAGTGTAGGATAACAATTAAAAGAAGTGCAGTTAATTTGTTACTTTAAATAAACGGATTGTCATATCCAGTGTAAGTTTGAAACTGTTAAACAACAAGTAATTAATTGACGATTCTTATTACAAAGACACACATTTACACAGATGCCATGCGTTAGTTTCCGACCAAACAAACAACAATTGTGCGCCACCAGCCAACGTCGAGGCAATGTGTTTACTGAGAAGTGTGCCGAAATAGCCAGAACATGTCCACATCATGGTTGGTCAATGGCGTTGCCACAAAATGCTATTTTGTGTAAAGAAATTAGCATTTTATGGCCACAAATTAGTAAGAGTATGTTGCATGACAACACATAGGCAGCAAATGCTTTTAAAATGACCAAATTCAAAGCTGTGATGTAATCAAACATTTGGGTTAACACATTCTTATTTTAGGCCACATTTTAGATTTAATTCAGTCCTGCTTATGTTTCATAAGAAACGCTGCCGTATTGCCCAACACTACACTTCCTGTTCACAACACGTTCTTATTGGCTGCCAAATTGATGAAAAACGATAATCACAGCCTCAAAGCAGAAGTCCAGTGTAGAGGATCACAGCGGACCAGACGCCCCCCTAACATCCCTAATACAGGACTGCAGCAGGACTTCAAACATCTGGTCAGGATGAAGAGAAACCCACATCAGGAACTTGGTACTTTAACATATTCTGTTTATGTGTCTACATGTTATACATTATCTACTATATGTATTTATGTACCACCATGTTGTCTACATTTGTCTTTGATGTTTATTTTTTAGTGGAAATGGAAGAAGAAGAAGATAATGTTAATGCTTCAGCCTGGACTTTCAATAAAGTGGCACCCCCTCTAGGTACACTTCACACATGTAATATTGTTAAACATGAGATTTATTCATCGGTCATCATGTCAAAAAATTTGATAATGATGAAAATTAAAAATAAGAATGTTTAAAAGCTCCTTTTTTCTCTACTACTTCAAACGTGTTCAAAGTACTTTTGACTGTTAAATCCATAGACATATATATGTCTATGGTTAAATCAACTTTCATTAACTCCACTGAGTTCTTCTTCTTCTCTCA
>NC_045738.1:20600634-20600987 GCF_008692095.1 Etheostoma spectabile | reverse complement strand
CTCTCTTCTTCTCTCGGTCTTTTCCACTGATAGCAGTGTGTTGGCTGATACTGTTAGTCATCATGGGCCTTTGTATCCACTGTGAGTACCACTGTCTCAGCTTGTTGATTTTAGTCCTTATTTAAAGGACCGCTTCACATTTTGTCAGATTCCAATAGAAACACTTCTTGCTCGGTGTAATCCTTCCTCCTTTACTGTCTATGTGCAAAGATGTGTTCTAAAGTTTAGTAAGATGTTTTGTGTATATATAATTTAATATATTGTATATATGTAATGTATATTCAATTTAATATATACTGAAAGAGATACCTGAACTAAGTTCAGGTATCTCTTTCAAGATCCGAGCAAGAAAA
>NC_045738.1:20600464-20600624 GCF_008692095.1 Etheostoma spectabile | reverse complement strand
CAATGTTCATATGGACACCTGACTATTGTTTTAAGATAGATTTGAAATGTGAATTCATCCTGTAATGTATGTTGTTATACTGTACAACACATCTGTTGTACAAATAATTTTGCCCTGAAACAAAGTGTTAAAGGCCAACTCTTCTCTCTGTTGCTGTAGT
>NC_045738.1:20598592-20600454 GCF_008692095.1 Etheostoma spectabile | reverse complement strand
GTCATCAACGACTGCAAGCTGACGGCAGAAAACCAGCAGCTGGAGACACAAAACCAGCAGCTGGAGACCCTGAGGACCAACTTAACAAAACAAATACAAGACCTGGAGAATAAACTCAACGTTAGTCAAGTTCAGTGGACCATTGACGCCTACTGCCCCAATACAAATAACGGTATTTTCAGATCCTATTAATTAGATCCAATAATCACCAATAATAATATCACACTGCAGTAATGTTGTTGACTGGTTGGTCTCTGTTGTGTCAGGGAGACGGTGTAAAGCCTGTCAGGAGGGATGGGAACTCACCGGGCGCAGCTGCTATGAGGTTCACAATGTTGTTCCTTCTGATCGGAAAACCTGGGAAGAAGCTCAAGAAGACTGCAGAGGAAAGAGTTCAGATTTGGCTGTTTATACTGAAGAGGAACATGTAATGAGAAAACTGGGAATTTTGATTATAAACATGTCAAAATTGAAATATATTGTTTGTTTGAGCAATGTGAGTCTGTTGATCCCAGTGTGTTAATTTAAGTATAGTGACTAAATTTCTGATAACTTTTTCTATCTTGGCAGGGCGTAATCAGTAAACACAGCGTGGGTAGTTCAGGAACTGTTGGATACTGGATTGGTCTGAGAGCTGAAGGAGGGAGATGGAAGTGGATTGATGGAAGTAATCTGACTGAAAGGTAAGAGACACATTCCTAAACACTCTGAATCCTAAAATCTATCAGCCTTGATCTAAACATCATGTTCTTCCCTCAGCCACTGGACACCACAGCCTCCTCCTGCTGCTGACGGTCAGTGTGCAATGTCTGTCCAGAACGCGGCATGGCAATCAGTGAGCTGTACTGAGAAAAAACGATGGATCTGCAAAATGAAGGCTTTATCTTTTTAACCCTTGTGTTGTCTTCCCATCAATCATGAAAAAAAACAACCATATTGGTTGTTTTTATTCAACATAATTATCACTTTTTCCCACGTTTTTGTCACTTTTTCCAATGTTTTGTGTGCTTTTCCTGATGTTTTTTTCAACTTTTTTTGACATTTCTAATGTTGACATTTTCAGTGATTGGCCCATGGCCCATTTTTTTGTGACAATAAAAAAAACAAAATTATCTGAAATTGGGTCAATTTGACCCAAGGACAACATGAGGGTTAAACACAGCTGTCAGACTCTGCATGATAATATCAACTGGCTTATAAATATCACATATGTGTTTGTGCTGTGATGCAGTGATGAAATGTTTTATACCAGATTGATGAAAGGGAACAACGTCCTGTTTCCTCTTGTCGTTTTAAAGTTTAAATTGTTACAGCAGGAGGCGCTGCATCGCTCCTCCTCACCACGATGTTCCCAACAAACTTATCTTCAAGTGTTTGTATCCTGATGGAAATCATATGAAAATAAAGAGGGTTGCCATGGCTACATATAATCAGTGGCCATGTTTGTAAACACAGCTAAGAAGCCTTTGATCTCTGTGATGTCATCTCTTTGATCTGTAATCAGTTAACGACCGCACCTGCTCTTACTGTCAGCAAATGCAAACCACAACTCCTTAGACACTAAACCAGCTCCGAAACAAATGGTAATTGCGCCAAAGAGATATGAGATATCAATAGAAAAACGTTATCATGAGCACCAGAAGGCCTTTGTGAACGTATTGATATAAAATTCATGTGGATAAAGTTATAAATGTGGGCGTATCAGCGATTTAAAAAAGTGCTTCGCTCTGCATTTTGCTCAGAAATGTGGACGATGTTTAACATGGCAGTGAATGGAGAAAAATTTGAAACTCCTGTCATTTGAAAGAAATGTTAAAAAAAATTGTTTAAAAGCCTAATATTTGAAAAAGTATAAATAGTAG
>NC_045738.1:20598326-20598582 GCF_008692095.1 Etheostoma spectabile | reverse complement strand
AAGAAGTCCCATCATCTGCTTAAAAAGCTGAAGATTGTAAAAGTTGAGCGGTATAAATAGGTAAAAGTATGCAGAAGTTAGAGTAAGCCAAAAAACGTACGGAATAAGTAAGAAAAATAAAGAACAGAATAACAATAGTGGGAATAAAGTAGAACAGCATTCCCACTATTAATATAATCTGAGTGGCTCCAATTGCAAATCCCCACCAATGCCATATGTGGATACACTCGTCCTGATTGGATGATTGCATCACGTG
>NC_045738.1:20597527-20598316 GCF_008692095.1 Etheostoma spectabile | reverse complement strand
CTCCTGATTTTCAAAACTGACCATAATGGACTACAATCTCATATTTTACGTGAAGAGTTCACCGAAACGTGTTCATGAAAACATTTTATGCGAGAAATACACTAAGCAGTTTCTGAATCTGTCTTCATTTCAGTTTGACAAAGGTCAGTTTAAAAGATTTTCTTCAGCTCTTAAGAAGCGCTGAGTTTTACAAAAAGTTGGCTGAATTCAACGTTAATCAGATGAGGTGCGGGCGCTTCTTCTACTGGAGAGGTGTGGTGTGTTTTCTGCTGACACCAGCATCTAGGAAAACACAGTGACTGGCCTAAAGGGACTCTAAACTGTTAATTATCAATAACTTGAAATGTGATTTTCTTCTTTGTTATGCTTGTTTCTGACATTTTATGTTGTTGGTCCGATTGGTCAACAGAGCGCTCTGCATCACTTGTTCTCAACAGAATCAATGTATCTAAATACTGCTTGAATCAGTAGTTTTTTGTTTTTTATAATTCTCCCTAAAGGAGAAGACTTGAGACATTAGCTGCTAACCAAACAGGAACTCTGTCACGACTTCAAAATAGAACTAAACATCACACACATTTCTTAGAAATATAAATTGGTTGGTTGTTAACTTTATCATTTCCCTTCAGCCTTCACACCGGCTCTGTTCCTTCCTTAAAAGGTTAATGTTTTTCTGCTAGTGTGATATTCTAAAATATACAATAATAGAATAAAACTTTAAACATCTCTTTTGTGCATCAGTATGTTGTATTATTACTTTTCATAATGCATGATGCTTTTGAAGGACAC
>NC_045738.1:20597324-20597517 GCF_008692095.1 Etheostoma spectabile | reverse complement strand
CAGCAAACACTTTGGAAATGGTAAAATGTATTCTTTCATTAGAGACACTGCAGACTGTAACGTCCAACACTGGACTTCCCCTTCACAACAAGAAGTTATTATTAGCTGTAGAAATGCAAAAAACGACTAATCCGAAGGAGAAGTCCAGTGTAGAGGATCACAGCGGACCAGACGCCCCCCTAACAGCCCTCAT
>NC_045738.1:20597124-20597314 GCF_008692095.1 Etheostoma spectabile | reverse complement strand
AGCAGGACTTCAAACATCTGGTCAGGATGAAGAGAAACCAGGAGGAAATTGGTACTTTAACATATTTTGTTTATGTGTCTGCATGTAAGATATTATCTACTACATGTATTTATGTACCATAATGTTTATTTTTCAGAGGAAATGGAAGATTACTATGTTAATGCTCCAGCCTGGACTGTGGATGAAGTGG
>NC_045738.1:20596574-20597114 GCF_008692095.1 Etheostoma spectabile | reverse complement strand
CCCCCCCAGGTACATTTCACACATTTAATATTGTTAAACATGAGATGTATTCATCAAAAATGTTTTTTTTTTTATGATAAAGATAAATATTAAAAATACAAGTGTGTAAAACCTCAGTACTTTTCCCTGTATGACTTCAAATGTATTAAAATCCCCTTTGACTGTTACATCAACATCATTAACTCCACTGAGTTCTTCTTCTTCTCTCAGACCAGAGGTCTCTCTTCTTCTCTCGGTCTTCTCCACTGATAGCAGTGTGTTGGCTGATACTGTTAGTCATCATGGGCCTTCGTATCTACTGTGAGTACCACTGTCTTAGCTTGTTGATTTTAGTCCTTATTTTAAGGACAGGTTCACATTTTGTCAGATGCCAATATGTACATAGAAACACTTCTTGCTCGGTGTAATCCTTCCTCCCTTACTGTCTATGTGCAAATGTGTATTCCACATTTTAGTAAGATGTTTTGACTACTTGTGTATATATAATAATAATAAAAAATCCACTAAGTTCAGGTATCTCTTTCAAGATCCGAGCAAGAA
>NC_045738.1:20596319-20596564 GCF_008692095.1 Etheostoma spectabile | reverse complement strand
CAATGTTCATATGGACACCTGACTATTGTTTTAAGATGGATTTGAAATGTGACTCCATCCTGTAATGTATTTTATTATAATGTACAACACATCTGTTGTACAAATAATTTTGCCCTGAAACAAAGTGTTAAAGGCCAAGTCTTCTCTCCGTCGTTGTAGTTACTCCTGTCATTTCTGAAAACGACTGCAAGCTGACGGCAGAGATCCAGCAGCTGGAGACACAAAACCAGCAGCTGGAGACACAA
>NC_045738.1:20595842-20596309 GCF_008692095.1 Etheostoma spectabile | reverse complement strand
GCAGCTGGAGACACAAAACCAGCAGCTGGAGACCCTGATGCAGCATCTGAATTTATACAAAGACAACGCGACTCTACTGGCTGCCATTCAGCACCTGACAAACCTCAGCAAAAAACTGAGCTCAGACAATGAGAAGTTGAGGAGGGACTTTAACGATCTGACAGCAGAAAACCAGCAGCCGGAGACACAAAACCAGCAACTGGAGACACAAAACCAGCAACTGGAGACACAAAACCAGCAGCTGGAGACACAAAACCAGCAGCTGGAGACCCAGGAGGAACAACTTAACAAAACAAATACAAGACCTGGAGACAAACTGGAATAAACTCAACGTCAGTCGAGTTCAGTGGAGCATTGATGCCTACTGCCCCAAAACAAATTACGGTATGTTCAGATCATATTAATTAGATCCAATAATAATAATATCACAATGCAGTAATGTTGTTGACTGGTTGGTCTCTGTTGTT
>NC_045738.1:20595659-20595832 GCF_008692095.1 Etheostoma spectabile | reverse complement strand
GGTGTAAAGCCTGTCAGGAGGGATGGGAACTCACCGGGCCCAGCTGCTATGAGGTTAACAATGTTTCTTCTGATCGGAAAACCTGGGAAGAAGCTCGAGAAGACTGCAGAGGAAAGGGTTCAGATTTGGCTGTTTATACTCGAGAGGAACATGTAATGAGAAAACTGGGAATT
>NC_045738.1:20595395-20595649 GCF_008692095.1 Etheostoma spectabile | reverse complement strand
ACTGGTGAACATTGAAATATATCTTCTGTTGGTTTGAGCAATGTGAGTCTGTTGATCAGTGTATTTAAGTTTAGTGACTAAATCTGATAACTTTTTCTTTCTTGTCAGGGTGTAATCAGTAAATACAGCGTGGGTAGTTCAGGAACTGATGGATACTGGATTGGTCTGAGAGCTGAAGGTGGGAGATGGAAGTGGGTCGATGAAAGTGATCCAAATATAACGTAAGAGACACATTCCTAAACACTCTGAATCCT
>NC_045738.1:20595058-20595385 GCF_008692095.1 Etheostoma spectabile | reverse complement strand
TATCAGCCTTGATCTAAACATCATGTTCTCTCCTTAGTGACTGGACACAACACAATCCTCCTACTGACGGTCAGTGTGTAATTTCTGCCTCTGACATTGGATGGAGCTCAGTGAGCTGTACTAAGAAAAACCGATGGCTCTGCAAAATGAAGGCTTTATCTGTTTAAACACAGCAATCAGACTCTGCATGATAATATCAACTGGCTTATAAATATCAATTATGTGTTTGTGCAGTGATTACATGTTTTAAACCAGATTGATGAAAGGGAACAACGTCCTGTTTCCTCTTATTTTAAAGTTGAACTTGTTACAGCAGGAGGCGCTGCA
>NC_045738.1:20593716-20595048 GCF_008692095.1 Etheostoma spectabile | reverse complement strand
TCACCACGATGTTCCCAACAAACTTGTCTTCAAGTGTTTGTATCCTGATGGAAATCATATTGAAATGAAGAGGTGACTAATGATTTTATTACTTTGAATAAAAATGCTGCACATTGTTGGTGTTGGTATTGTCTTTTTTTGTACATATTTCTTATTGTCTTTCATCAAGTCATACTTTTTCCCATGGCTGTCAGACTTTTTAAAATAACATGATATAACATAATGTCACATCAGACCAAAGTTATGGGTTTTTTCCCCCAGTTTTGGCAGCAGACATATGACAAAACGCCATTTGTGGACACACTCGTTCTGATTAGAGATAACATTCATATTGAGTCTAAGCAAACTAATCTGGGTGCAATTCATAAGACCTGTAGGGCAGTATAGTGTTACACCTATCTCAGGGCAGTAAGTATGAACCACATTATTCAGGATGATGTTACGTGATTAAACAGGATGGCCAAGCAAAACCCCTGTATCTCAGACAGGAATTGTCTTATTGCGGGTGTTTTTACCATAAGGAATCTTATGTTTTTTCTTTTAGAATGAAGTAAAAATGTGATGAGAGTTCATAGCAAAATATTTTATCATAGCTTGGTAACATATGTACTCAAATTTGAACTTTTCTTTTGCTTTATTTAAATGTCCTACCTTTTGTAGTTCTAAGTCTTGATGTATCTCATTTTTAATTGTATTTATTTTCATGAAATAAACTATAATTATAATTTTTTTTTCTAATTATGCAATTTAATTTAGGGACACCACACCCACCCATGGTTTTTGTCCTCCACACACACACACTCCCTTTCTGTGTGAAAGATATAAGTTTTGTTATACGGTGAAATGTTTTTTTGATTTTATTGAATGTGTGCAAATCCATAAATCCAATTTAATCATGTAAAATTATCTTTAACCTCTGCTCAACACATTGGGAATTTAAAGATGTAATGCTGTTTGTATTTTCTTTCTATCTCAGAGGAAACGGTGGAAGGAGCTGCCTCTGCTAACAGCACTGGGGATAAAATGGCCGCCAGTGCAGGTGTATTATAAAGGACAAACAAACGTACAACTCAATCACAGCGTAATTAAAAATATCTGATAACTGTTTCTCTGTTTTCTGAAGAGCTGAAGGTAGGAGATGACGATGGATAGATGATGTAATCTGACAAAAAGGTAAAAGAAAAAAAAATCCCACTTTCAATCATAAGATCTATCAGCCCGGATCTAAACATCATGTTTGGCCCTCAGTTCCTTAAAGATATTTTTGGGGCCATTTTATTTTGACAGGACAGTTGAAGACATGAAAGGGGGGGGGGGTATGACATGCAGTAA
>NC_045738.1:20581981-20593706 GCF_008692095.1 Etheostoma spectabile | reverse complement strand
GTCAGAGTCACTGTGTAGTGTCTGTCCCAGACAGTGAGCTGTGCTGAGATCTGCAAAATGAAGACTTCTGTAAACCAGCTGTATACTACAGTCTGCACTATAGTTCTTGTCCTGTCAGTGCACCACCTGTCTATACTTTGTATGTCACATTGCACTTTTCTGCTTTTTTTTGCACTTCTGGTTGGATGCAAACTACATTTCATTGTTTTTGTGCTTGTACTCTGCACAATGACAATGCTAAATCTAATCTGATCTTCCAAATATCAAATATACGTCTGTGCTCTGTGTGTTTCTCTGTGCATCTTTGTTGGAGATACAGTGATTGAATGTTTCATATCAGAGTGATAAAAGGGAAAAACGTCCTGAAAGTTTCCTTTTTCTTCCTGGCGTGTTACGTGTTGGCCAGCAGGGAGCGCTGCATCACTTGTTCTCTACAGAATATTCCCAGAGTAGGTTTTTTACGGGGGATTTGTATCCTGATGTAAAGAATATAAATATGTAGTAGTGACAGATTATTATCTATCCATCTATCAGGAAGAAAATTCATGACCCAGTCCATTACAGTGATTAAGAAAATGCAGAAAGAACACAGAATCCAAATTGGCTTTATTGTCATTGCACAACATTAAAAGTGCTACTCTATGATGCAAACATAAAACACACACTGAGAACATAGATAAAATATGAGTAAATAAAGTAAAAGGATTAAAACTAGAGCTAGGACATAATTCAGGAAGTTGTAATATGATTGAACATCTGAAGCTCAACAATCAGCTACAAATGATCGAGGTCAGCAAAAACAACATGACATCATATATATATATATAGTATACTGTATATACTGTATATTTATATACTGTATATATGAGCTGAGGAGACTACGTATAGATTAAACCCTTGAGCTCATATATATATATATATATACTGTATATAATATATATACACTATATACAGTATATGAGCTGAGGAGACTACATATACATTGAACCTTGAGCTCATATATATAGTATACTGTATATACTGTATATAATATATATATATATATATATACTGTATATATGAGCTGAGGAGACTACATATACATTGAACCCTTGAGCTCATATATATATAGTATACTGTATATAATATATATAATATATACGGTATTATGAGCTGAGGAGACTACATATACATTGAACCCTTGAGCTCATATATATTATATACTGTATATAATATATATATATATATATTATATACTGTATATATGAGCTGAGCAGACTACATATACATAGAACCCTTGAGCTCACACAGCCATATATATAAAGTACCAAATTATTTTAAAATGCTAAACAGTTTCACCAGAACTTGTATGCGTCTTATATCACTTTTTAATGGACAACCTGCATCCAATCAGAATTGAGTATTACCATGGAGCATGGTATAAAATCCAATATCTAATTGCAGCTATGCATTTAATCTGATACGTTGTTTTTTTGACACACAGTTTTGAAGATTGTGAAGTAGAAGTCATAGTTTGATATTCATAAGCCAGTTAATATGATCATGCAGAGTATCCGATAGCCTTCTCAAGTAGCAGTATGCAGTGTTTAAACAGATAAAGCCTCCTTTTTGCAGATCCATCTTTTTCTTTCATTACAGCCCACTGATCTCCATCCCATGTTCTGGACAGACATCACACACTGACCGGGATAAGGACGTGGTGGATATGGTGCCCAGTAGAGTGACCGTTGTGTCCAGTGGCTGAGGGAAGAACATGATGTTTAGATCAAGGCTGATAGATTTTAGGATTCAGAGTGTTTAGGAATGTGTCTCTTACCTTTCAGTCAGATCACTTCCATCGATCCACTTCCATCTCCCTCCTTCAGCTCTCAGACCAATCCAGTATCCAATGACAGATGTACTGAACCAGCTGTAATAATTGAGTGCATACTGACAAAAACAGAAAAAAAAGTTATCAGATCTGCAGACTCACGGAGAGTACAGACCTACAGAAAATTCCCACAGTTTTCTCATTACCTGTTCCTCTTGATCATGTACAATGACAAAATCTGAACTTTCTCTTCTGCATACTTCTCGAGCTTCTTCCCAGGTTTTGTGACCAGAAGCATCTTGAGCGTCATGAACCACATAGCAGCTGGACTGGTTGACTCTCCAGCCCTCCTGGCAGGCTTGACACTGTCTCACTGAAACAACAGAGACCAACCAATGAACAACTTTACTGCACCGTGATATTATGATGATTAATATTATTATTCTTGGACTTAATTAATAGGATCTGAACATACCGTTATCTTTATCTTTGGGGCAGTAGGCGTCAATGCTCCACTGAGCTCGACTGACGTTGAGTTTATTCCAGTTTGTCTCCAGGTCTTGTATCTGTTCTGTTAAGTTGTTCCTCTGGGTCTCCAGCTGCTGGTTCACTGCAGTCAGGTCTTTCCTCTTGCTTTCTAAGGCAGTATAGTTATGTGTCAGGAGATCAAACTGGACTGTCAGATCGTTGCAGTACCTCGCCATGTTTTCATGTGCAGCCAGTAGAGTGGAGTTCAGATGCTGCATCCGTGTTTCCAGCTGCTGGGTTTCTGCCGTCAGCTTGGCGTTGCTTTCAGAAGTGACTACAGGAACAGAGAAATGTGATGGATTCTGGGACTTTAATCCAAGGCAAGTTTATTTACACTCACATATTATACCAAAAAAAAACAGATAAGGAAGAATTTTCATTAAAATAAAAGGCATTACAAGGCTAACTTGTTTTAAATCTCACTTTAATCAATAGTTGGGTGTCTGTATGGACATTAAAACTGGGTTTTCATGCTCTGATCATTCCTCCAGTTCATACTAGAGAATAGGAGCTCCCCTTTCTAATGCACTTCCAAAGTAAGAGGTAGGGGACAAAGTCCACAGTCCTACTTCAGTAAGTGTTAATCCTCCAAGTCTTTGTGTTTCTATCACTCTGCTGTCTGGGGAAACAGAGTGAACTTTGTACTTAAAAGGTTGTAACTTAATGATACACACTTGATTTCTCTAACTCAGACTGCTGAAGCCTCATATTAGCTACAGATATATCGTTACACAGGACCAGTATGGAGGAGGAAGGATTACACCAAATTGGTTCAATGTACATATGGGCATCTGACAAACTTGACAAAATGTGAACATGTCCTTTAAAATAAACAAGGACAACCACCAACAAGCTAAGACAGTGGTACTCACAGTAGATCCGAAGGCCCATGATGACTAACAGTATCAGCCAACACACTGCTATCAGTGGAGAAGACCGAGAGAAGAAGAGAGACCTCTGGTCTGAGAGAAGAAGAAGAACTCAGTGGAGTTAATGATGTTGATTTAACAGTCAAAAGGTGATCTGAATACATTTGAAGTCATACAGAGAAAAAGCTGAGCTTATAGACCTTCATCACTGTTACTGTTAGTTTTTTTAACACAATGACTGATAAAAAGATATCGTGCTTTAAATATTAAATGTGTGAAGTGTACCTGGAGGGGCTGCCACTTCATCCTCAGTCCAGGCTGGAGACTCAACATAGTTGTATTCTTCTTCAATTTCTTCTGAAAGATAAACATCTGTAGACAACATTCTGGTACATAAACATATAGTAGATAATTCCCTACATGCAGACACCCAAATAGAATATGTTAAAGTACCAATTACGTCCTGTGGTTTTCTCTTCATCCTGACCAGATGTTTGAAGTCCTGCTGCAGTCCTGGATGAGGGCTGTTAGGGGGGCGTCTAATCCACTGTGGTGATAGTCGAAGGCTGCTTTGTCGTTTTTCCAACTTAGCAGATACAACACAGCCGGACTCGTTTTTTCATCAATTGGGCAGCCAATAAGAATGCGTTGACGGGAAGGGGAAGTCTAATGTGTGCATTGCTGTCCGCAGTGTCTCTCATGGTAGGACCACATGGGGAACAAAGTCAGAAAAGTACAGATTCTGGTGGTTTAAAATTAGAGTATGTCAATACACGTGTTTGATATGGGGGAGACATGCAGCTGCAAAAGGAGGTCGGTTTCTGTAGAGGTCTCTGAGTAAAAGTGACCCACTTCTCTCTTGATTTATCACCTCAGGAAACATATTGAGTTTATGGTCTCAATCGCTAGTTTTAAGTCAACACAGAATGATGTTAATTTTTTTTCTTGTTGATTTTGAAATCAGCGATAAAGCAGGGGGTGCTTTAGGGCTTGGCTACGACGTGACGTTGCTATAAAATTAATTCTTTCTGAAAATAAAGCAGAAAAAGTAGTCTGTGCATTCATTACTTAGAGCCTGGACAACTGTAATTCCTTATTATCAGGTTGCACCAATGAGCTTCTTACATAAAGATGCTGCCACACATTGTTTTTCCTTCATCTTCAGCTCAGATTAAAGGGACTTAAGTTCAGATGCAATTGATAATATTAGCGGCTGCAGAAGACAAAATGCAGATTTGGTTGTTGGAGGAGCAGGTGCTGAGGACGCTGTGGGTCTGGCCAATGAGGATGTGAACCTGTGGGGAATAGCTGAACCGCAGTTTTAAAATACATCTCTGTCTCCGAAAATGAAATCAAGAAATGCACATCAAGAACATTTTAAGTATATTAGATATACCTTGTGATTGAATACTCCTGGGATTTTTATTCTCAATGCATTAGAAGTTTAAAAAAAATCATATTTCTAGAAAAAAAGAAAATTAAAATAGGTGTAAAATTGCTTCATCACATTTTATAAAGGGGATATTTTGAATTGGATAACCATTATTACATGTTTGTTTTCTTTTGTTAATTTGTTCCATAAACATAAACATATATATATTTATATATATATATATATATATATGGCTACAAAAAATGCACATATACAGTCTGTGGCGACATTAAAAGCACCCTCCACATATATGTATATATATACAAACGTGTACAGATATGTTGTAAAAGTATACAATTTTACAGTGTTTTATGGATAAACAATGTCCAGAAACGTGTACTATATTGTGCATAAACCCTTTTATTTTAATGTGTCACCTCGCTGGCAAGCATTTAATTCTTATAAAAGTTATTATAATCCTTGAATGTATAATTAGCATTTGTATTTGTATTTATGTATTTATTATGAGGAGCCCTGTTGTCTTCCTGGGGTCCAGCTAGAGATCTGTTTTTAGGATCTAGAACAGATATTTTGAACGTGAAGGTTGAATACTGTGATTATGTTTATTGAGTCAAGCTTCAAAAAATAAAATAATGGGCCTGTTATTATATAGGTTCTGTTAATGTTCTTTTCCTGTGCTATTAGATTAGTTTTCTAGTATTATAAGAAAACAGTCAATGAGGGCACTGTTTTATACGTTTTTGGTAGCATGTTTTAACAGCTCGTTTTAAATGTAGTTCTTTTAATGTTAGCATCACACAGCATGGGACTACAATTCTATTTTGTTGTTTTATATTTAAATTACATTCTAATTTCTTTTTTTTATTATGCTGAGAAACGTTACACCACAGTGTTTGTGTATTGGCATGTCATTTTCAATAAAGATTGAAAAAGAAGTGTCTCCAGGAGGGACTTATTTATTTTTATGTATTTATCGTTATTATAATTTTTTTTTTTTAATACATTTTTATTATTTTTTTTGTAAAACAGAATATGCCAAAAACAGACAACAGATAAAAACTATACTTAAACCAACAACACTCAATACAGTATTATATATATATATATATATATATATATACATATATATATATATATATATATATATATATATATATACATATATAGAATACACAGGATAATATATGTATATATATATGTACAGTGTACATATATATATATATACATATATTATACTGTATATATATATGTATGTGTATATATATATTATTATTATTATTTTTTTTTTTTTTATTAATACAAGCCTTGACTCTATGAAGTTCTAGTGGTATTACACCCTCCTGTACAGTTGGTGGCGGTATGGTGTAACTATAGTCATCTGCCACTAACTAAAACCAAGAAGAAGAAGGGTTTCCCGGAAACAACATGGTTGTTTTGGTATCCGGTAGTACAGTAGTCATCTGTCAAAAGATTAGGCGAAACTTTAAATAGACAGTTTTGGCAACAGGATTAAGGACGCTCGTTAGTATGTTGAGTCAGAGTCGATGAAGCGAACTGTGTTTCGAGTGAAAGGTAGACATTTAGTCAATTTGGCGAACCACGGTAGCTAGCTAGCTAGCTAGTTAGTTAGCTAGTTAGCTTGTCACTCTGTCAACAGCTGTGTTCAGCATGGACTGCACGGCGCTGGAGCTCGATGCTGTCAAATTTGCCAAAACAGCTGTCACCTATGACCAGAGCGGCAAATATAACGAGGCTGTATTTTATTATAAGGTATGTAATGACAGGTTTAATTAGCTCCTACCTGTTAACGTTAGCACTTAGCTCATCTTATCTAGCTAGAGGTAAACATTCACTTTCACTTACATAATGTACTGTCGGTTGCCACTTTGGATTCACTTAATTGTATCTTTATCAAATTATAGTAACATTCATTTATAATAAAGCTTTGATATTGTCACTGACTGCCGATTAATAGCTTTATGTCTTTATATAATTTTTTTATAACCACTTCCTTCATACTGTCACTTTACCTTTTATATACTGTAGGCTGCTGTTTACACATACATCTCTGCATTTATCTTTTTAATAATTCATATGTTTACATTATTGTTTTGGACATACTGTCTACCACAAAGTAATTGTACATGTTTTATTTTATCCAGTGGTGGAGGAAGTATTCCTACATTTTTCTTAAGCAAAACTAACTACAGTGTAAAACAACTCTGCTACAAGTGAAAGTAAATAAGTAAATACATAAGTAAACTTTATTGCTAGAGCACAACTGAAGCAGTCCTTAAAATTTTACCTTTTTTATTGTAAAAGAAAGTGATAACGTACAAAATAAAGTGAAGACAAGTACGGGGAAACAGAGACATCCAAAAGAGATTATGTAAGGTAAGACAAAAACAAAACGGGATAAAAAAATATATACTTTAAAAAAAAAAAAAAAAAAAAACACATTTTAAATACATAGGGACACATGGGTTCTTGGAAATGGTGCCTAGGGTAAAGTACCTGACTAAATGTATTTGCATGTTAACTTCTGCTCTGCACATTTTTATTCTTCTTGTATTCTAATGTTTTACTTGGTTGATTTTCATTGCCGATGCCACTTCTCTGTAATTGTTGTGCATATGACAATAAATAACTTAATACTGCATGTTCTGGGATGTTCTTGCTGTAGGAAGCAGCCCAGGCCCTGATATATGCTGGCATGGCAGGGTCTAAACTGGAGGGGATCCAGGACAAAGTGAACGAGTACTTGGATCGAGTCCAAGCCCTCCACAATGCTGGTACGCCAACCTGATAAAACACTCTGCAGAGCCACTGCTTTATGTTGCTGTTCCTAGTTTCCATCACCAGAGGGACGTATGAGACCGTCGGCTCGTTCGAGATGAACTGCGTCGCGCCTGTAAAGTGGACAAAAGCAGACAATAAGGGAGATATTTGCTGAATTTGAAAAATGTTTATTAGACTAAAATCACCGACTCCTCTTTTAATCTGGGTTGTTCGTGCATTATCAGCATGTTGAGACTCCATTTTGATTTGCATACTTGTACAACTAGAGTGAAAGATACACGCAGCGTTGCATTCCCAATGCATTCTTTTTGGAAACTCAACCACGGAAGAACACAAACAAAAAAGCCAAAATACATATCATGAAAATGGACACTTTGGCAGTGAATTTTAAAGGTTTCTGTCAGACATAAACAGCAGGAGTTTTTCTATCGTTTCTGTGTTTAGAGCCTGACCGATAAAGGATTTCTAAGGCCGATACCAATAGGAATATTTGGTTATTTAAAAATCCGATATTCCGATATATCAGCCGATATATATATATATATATATAAATCCAAAAACACATAACAAAACATAAACAGATTTCCCTAACATTAGTTATTTGTTGGTATTTATGAGTTCTCACTAAAATAATATGATAATAATTTGATTTATTGTCACAACAGAACATCAAAATATATTAAAGTTCCGATAAATAAAATGTTACAATATACAAACTTAAGATATGAAACTTTAAGTCCTTTGAACAAAAACACATTACCAAAAAAATAATCAGAGGCTCTATTATTCATCCCTCCAACTACTGTGCCCCTGAAGGTAAACAAATCAGACTTTATGTCTCTTTAAGAGCTGAGGTGCTTGTGATTAGTAATAAGTCAGGAATTGTTCAAAAAAGCCAAAAAGCATAATATGAGCTCTTTATGGGAGAAACATGAATAAATAGTGCTTCAGTCAAGACTTGGACTGAAACGCTCTTCATTCACGTTTCTCCCGATGGTGGACTGTGGCATTCTGGGTCATGCAGATAAGAAGATTGAACAGCACCTTCATCCCTTCCTAAACTGGACCCCCGTCCAACCAGCCATGGCTGACCCTATTCAAATGAAAGGTTTTCTAAGCCAAACATGGACAGGAACATGCAACAATATTAGCAGTCAGAGGGCCCAACGTAGGATCTCTCTGTCTGTTCTGTGCTCTACTAACCATTCCTTCCCCTGACCTTTGACCCCAGTCCAGGCCCAGAAGAGCGACCCGCTGAAGTCCCGGCAGCATGTGGACCTGGAGCGAGCCCACTTCCTGGTCACCCAGGCTTTCGAGGAAGACGAGAAGGGAAATGATGACGAAGCCATAGAGCTGTACACCCAGGCTGTGGAGCTATGCATAACCACGGTAGCGCTCTCTCTTCTCTCTCGCTTTGTCAGACGTATCTCCGTCACAGTGACCAACCTTTATGATTCTGATAAATAAATATTCAAAAAATAAAATAAAAACGGCCAAAACACCCTTCAACCATCTTATGAGGGTTGGCGTTGCACAGTTTGTCCACCAGAGGGCGCTCTACAAGTTTAAGTTTCATAAGTTTGTATTTTATTATACATTATATTTATATAATTAATAATATATATAATTTATATATACATATTTTATTTATCATAACTTTAATATATTCAGATGTTTCTTCTTGATCTTGTAACAATAAAACAAACACGGATATTTTTAAATTGCATTATCATATCATTTTAGTGAGGACTCACAAATAACTAATGTCAAGGAAATCTGTTTATGTTTTGTTACGCGTTTCTGGATTTTTTTTGAAAATACTGTATATATCTGCCAATAAATTTAAATATTTGGATCGATATCAGCCTTAAAAATCATTCATCGGCCGGGCTCTACTTTAGGCCTGTAACAATTATTACATAATTGGCAAATTTTTACATAATAGTGGTTTCTTTTCTTTTTTTCTCTCTTTCTCTCTCCCTTTCCTGTCTATCCACTGTCACTATCAAATAAAGAATCTTATATTGTTAATCGCAATCATTGCTGGGACAATGACTTGTACAGGCAACACATTGAGTTGTTCCAGCTCTACTGACCTTTACTCCCTCTCATTATCCCCGCCTGCTTCACACGTGTGTTTCTCCTTCTGTGTTTGCGACAGTCCAACGAGACATCGGACCCGGCGCTGCAGACCAAGCTGAAGCAGCTGGCGCGTCAAGCTTTAGACCGGTAATTATTAGAAAATTAGCGTTAGTCCCCTTGTTGTAGGAACAGAATCCCACTGAGTGAGGCTGCTGCATGTTCCAGCTGGGCCATGGCTCCATCCCCTTTCTTAAATATAAAAAAAAGTTAAGATTGTTTTGTGTATTTTTCTCCTGAATGTTTTCGTCTTTTTATAAATGTATGAAGAGTTTATTTAATTCACAAAAATGTGAATTATGTATTATTAGGGAGTTTACATTATAATTAACAAAGCATGACAATTTGTGTGAATATGCAACTGACAAAAACATTATTAGACACATTTACCAAACTCCTTTTCACATAATATAACTCACAATCAACAATTGAAAAAGGAACAGGCTGAAGCCTATGCAGGCTTATTTTTGCCTATCTTATATCCCAGAATATTAGCAATACGAAAGAAACAAAGAACAAACTAACACAACAAATGAATGAAATAACTTTGAATCTAAATGATAGTCCTTTATTTTTCTGTTAATGCCAGAAGTAACTGACTTTATATTTCCAGATTCAATTAAACAAACATCTCCCCTATGTTCTGTCAGGGCGGAGGGTCTTAAAGAATCTCAGTCCAAATCAACTCCAACTCAGGACAAGACGGGGCCTGCTGGAGCCAAGCCCAGCAGTGGGGCCAGTTCTGGGGGACCGGTCCGCCAGTTCTTCCCCCTCGGGCCAGACTTCAGCCTCAATGACCGACAACAAGCCCAGCCGGTCCGGGCGGTGCAGTCCAGCGAGCCCCAGGGTCAGCGCTACACGTCGGAGGAGATCGAGGTGCTCAGGTGAGGCGGCTTGGTGGAGTCTCTTGTCCAATGATACCTTAGAATGGTTTACACAGATCCTGGTACACCTGGAAAACTCTTCAAAGGGCTCATATTCTCCTCAATCTTTGTTGGGAGTTGCACATGAGCAGTACCCAGTTAAGGACTACTAGCCAGTCAGAAGCAGAGTATTAGGGCCTTGACAGTACCTAGGTAAGGACTACTAGCCAGTCAGAAGCAGAGTATGAGGGCCCTGAAGTACTAGGTAAGGACTAACTAGCCAGTCAGAAGCAGAGTATGAGGGCCCTGACAGTACCTAGGTAAGGACTACTAGCCGTCAGAAGCAGAGTATGAGGGCCTGACAGTACCTAGGAAGGACTACTAGCCAGTCAGGAGCAGAGTATGAGGGTCTCGACAGTACCTAGGTAAGGACTACTAGCCAGTCAGAAGCAGAGTATAAGGGCGTGCCACGCTAGCAGCATTTTGATATTAAAACTGTACTGAAAAGAAACAAAGTTAATGTTGGATTACCAATTTAGTTGAGGACTTCCTTTACCCATTTTGTGGAATGTTTAACAAGCAGCATCTTTGACAAAGTCTAACCCACTTCCACCAAATACATAAAAGTATTAGTCATTAAAAATGTCCCGGAAATGATTTTTAACTGGGAAATCTGTTACATTTAAAAGAAGCCTATTAATTACTCTGGCGCTGTCTGGTGGTGGTATGACAGCCACAGATGTTCATCGCACCAACGACAAACCTGAAATAGTTTCTCACAAGCCTCAGAACTGACTATAGTCCGCTGCTCGCTAACACCAAACCTTTTTCTTTCAAAATTTTCAGGAGTACATCTACAATCAATGGAATAGCCTATGTGCCCTTCATGAGTGTGGACCTGAGGGAAAGATTTGCCTTTCCTGTCCCTTTCTCGTGAGTTTTTTTAATTATTATTTTATTGAAGTAACTAATTTATACTGTTCAAGGATCGGCTTTACATTTAGAAATTCATTTCAGAGTTGTTCTTCCTCTACATCTGTCCTTCCATTTATTAAAATGCTTTGTTATCTGAGTTAGCACTGTTTATTGTAACATCGCAACAGGTGACAGACGTTCTAAAGTCATATCTGTCATGTGTTAAAGAGCCAATGTGTAGGAATTTCTCCCATCTAGTGTTGTGATTATATATCACAATCAACCCTCTCGCACCACGCAGTTCCAAGTACGTATTACAGCTACGGTAGCACACTTCAAAAAGCCGGGCTCTTGCTATTTTCAATATGCTTTTTCTGGGCAAAGAAGAAGACTCCTGTTCCTGAAATTT
>NC_045738.1:20565785-20581971 GCF_008692095.1 Etheostoma spectabile | reverse complement strand
TTTGAATACGTGTGGTCCTCCATGTTTCCTTCTTCAAACTTGCTGGGGCCGGGAAGCGACTTTACCAATTAGGAGCATTAGCAGCACCTGTGAGTTTATCATGTGACAGCGAAAACTTGAAAGGCGGAGCAGTACGTCCTGTATGTCTTTCACCGGCTAACATATTTCAAGATGGCGCATAAATACGGAGTGTCATGTGAATGCAAATGTAAAATTTCAAGCCAATAGGAATAATTGGAATTGATGGTGGTGGCTAATATTTATAAAAAAAAGACAAGTTTGTGAACGGGCACCACCGATTTTGATAATGAACAACTAAACACGTTACACATTGGACATTTTAACGAAAAAAAGCCAAATACCTGAGATGCCAAGTTTTCCCACGTGGAAAGAGGTAAAAATCATTCTGTATGTTTTAAATGCACATTGGTGTGTTGGACAAACGGAGAACGAGTGGCTGGCTGTGTTGCTGAATCTGAAGTGATTGGTTCAACACAGCTTTTAACTCTTTGTCTGTTTTATTCTTCTCAACAGGGACAAAACAGGGAAACTGGCGCTGTCGCCCAAACAGAAAGCCATCTTCTCCCGCTGGGTCCGGCCAGACGAGATCTGCAATAACCCCACCATGATCATGTCTGTGTCCAGCTTCAGCATCAAACAGGTCAGATCAGTGGAGCCAGCCGGATGCTCAACACTTTCTCAACTTTCTTTTATTATTTTGTCGGTCTTTGGCAGGCATTTGATTTTTAACTATTCATATATCGTCATGTTGTGGTTAATTTTGAATGGCATCACTAATGGCTGACAGTCATCAGCCTTTAAGGGGTTTACAATGGAACTAATGCCGTTAATTATGTGCTTGAAAAGTGACAAACTGATTTAATAACAGTCTTCAGATTTTAAATAGTTATAGTGTATTGCCTCTGGAAGCAAGCACCCAAGAGAGAGAGTGATTGTTTACTGGTACAATTATGAACAGTCTATTGAAAACACTCATTTCTGTCAAAAACAAGCCACTGCTGATTACATGACAGACATCCTTTTCATTCCATGGTGGTGGATTCAGCACCGGTGGGGTGTTTTGGGCCCATATGATTTCAGTTTTGGTTTGGTTGACTCGTGCAGCCGTGTCATTCTGAATGTTGATTTAGTACGTTCTGTTTTTACTGGATGTATGAACTTGTTAAAATTCAGACCGTAGAGGGCACCGTGTTCTCACAGATCAGGATCCCTATGGGACAAACAATAGAGAGGATAGACATTGAAATTTGTACTATTTAAATAAACAATATGAAATGTTAAATGTTAAATATATTTTACAATGTATTTTCAATGTATTCTGTAATATGTAAGGAGATTGTCTGGATACAAGGGGTGTGCAAAAATACTGATTTGGATTCAAATCGAGATTCAAGCTCTGCCGATTCAAAATCAATTCTTTTTTTTTTTATATATAATATATATATTGTATGTCTACTGCAGTCATATGAGAGAGAGAGAAAGAGAGAGAGAGAGAGAGACTTTGATGATCCATAGGGAAATTTAAGGTCCCAGTTGCTTACAGACTTCACACACAACATACATCATAACAGGATGATACATACATGGGAAAGTATCTACATCTACATACTGGGAATCAGGTTTTTTTTAATCGAGAATTGTTTTTGAATGGAGAATTGAAAATTGACGAATCAAATCATGACATTTTCTGAAGCGTATACCCCTACTGCATACAAATGCAGCTTTATTACAGGTAAACACACACACACACACACACACACACACACACACACACACATACACACACACACACACACAAAACAGTTATCTTTGACTAGTATAATTAATCCTCTCTCCTTTGTCCAGACGGTGGTGTCTGACTGTTCGTTTGTGGCGTCGCTGGCCATCAGCGCGGCGTACGAGAGGCGCTACAACAAGAAACTCATCACCAGGTACTGTATTTAGCCTTTATGTTTGACGTGTATTTTTTTTTGAAGGCAGATACATGTACATATGGTACATTTTTCACATGAAGTGGCATTATTTTGTGCTTTTGTAAAAATATTCAGCTTATGTTCCATGTATTGTCATATTTTGTCTTAAACAAACAACATTTGATGAGCTTAGTAATTGAAAATGAATTGTAAAACACATTATCTTAACAATGCTTGGAGAACTAATCAGCATCCCATCCATTATACTTGTAGTGAAGAGGATTCCAGCCACATGTAAAAAAATGTATTTGCATACTCATTTGAGTTTCTGAGTTTAAAGTCAGCCCAAATACATTTTTCACATGTTTCCCCTAATTACCAAATATTTGAGACTCTGATTGTCTTATTTCAAATATTCCATAAAAAGCAGCTTCTCACTTTTTAAATAAAAGAAGAAAAAATGGTGTCAGCATATGCATATTTAAAATATTAGGATAACGATAACATCTGACTTTTAGACCCTCGAAAACCAGATGATACATCTCATGGGCTTTATCCTTGTGTGTTACAGCGTCATCTTCCCCCAGAACAGACGAGGGGAACCGGAGTATAACCCCTGTGGGAAGTACATGGTCAAGCTTCACATCAACGGAGTTCCCAGGAAGGTAATAGAGAAATCAGCACAGCCTGTTCACCTGTGGAGCCTGTTCACCTGTAGAGATCAAACACAGCTACAAAACACAGCGTACAGCAGAATATAGAACTTTATAAAGGCATGTTCTACACAATTTTTTTTTGCAAAAGGTGCCAGTAGTGTGTTGGTTTGCAAATAGTCCTCCTTTCCTGTTTGTGAATGGAAGGCATAACTGAGATAATTGATCTATGTTGCTGTCAAATAGTTTTTCACAAAGTGAAGGTGATAAAACTGCCAAAATAATAGGAAAGCAAATCTAACAGAAAGAAAACCTTTAGTGCGTAACATTTTGATATTAATGAAAGTCCGCTACATTCAAGCCGTTGCCAAATGAGTTGCTGCAAAGCTAATTAAGACTCTCAGCTCCACACAACTCTCTCTGTGGTTCTCAGTATGACTGTGTTCACAAGATTGTGGCGTCTGGTAAATTTCCCCTCTTAGAAACTCAAGTGAAGATAATGACCTCTTCTGAAGAGTCAATGAGGTTTTTTTTTAATTCTCCGTGTCCTCCTTGGCTACTAGCAACTGCATCAAGGAGGGAGGGAGGGGGGTGGGTATCACATGGACGTGCCGACACTGTTGTTGCCATGACTTAGAATTCCTATGTGGGGGGACAGAATCTACGCACTATAGCTTTAATTTGCAGAAATGTGTATTGCGTATTATCAGGCAGCTTAATTAATTAAAAATGCAAAGCAAAACATCAGTTTTTATTAAGTTAATAACAGTTTCATTGATTTATTATTCATCAAATATATCTTAATTTTTCAACGCAGGTTTAAAATTCTTCTCCTATTCACATATACTAAATTCACACACACACACACACACACACACACACACACACACACACACACACACACACACACACACAACACACACACACACACACAGGATTTAGACTGTTAACTGAGTTTCACTCCAACTCATCTGCACAACCGGCCTATGCCCCCCCCCCCCCCCCCCGCAGGTGATTATAGACGACTACCTGCCGGTGGATCATAACGGGGAGCTGCTGTGCTCCTACTCCAGCAACAGGAACGAGCTCTGGGTCTCCCTGATAGAGAAGGCCTACATGAAGGTGATGGGAGGCTACGACTTCCCCGGCTCCAACTCGGTGAGTGAAGGTGGAGAAACCAGGAGATGCAACTATTTCTTTTTTCTTTTTCAAGCTACCTAAAGTCCACCACTAGAAGACCCAGATATAAATGTGATCAAAGAAATAATTTGGAGCAGGGATTTTCAAAGAATGAGGAGCAAAAATCTGTGTGACAAAGCTCCAAAATTTTAAGTAGAATTTTATTCAGAGAGTCATTTATGTATCTTTTGTTAAATTAGACAGACTTGGCAAGTCTAAATGTTTGTAATCAAACACATCTGAGTCACTTCCAGGTCTTAAAAGGTTTTGGGAACTGCTCAAAATCTGCAAAATAGGCTTTTAAAACTATTGGAAGGCATATATTGGTCAGCCCCTCTCAGCAGACATAATATTCAATGCAAACCAAAGTCTGATGTTTGTCGAGCAGTTTGGTCTTTGGTGGAAAAACTCTATTATATTTGTTCTCTGTTACAGAACATCGATCTGCACGCGCTCACCGGCTGGATCCCCGAACGCATCGCCATGCACTCAGACAATCAGTCATTCAGCAAGGACGACACTTTCCGTATGCTCTACCAGAGGTGAGAAACACACAAGCATGCACAGAAAAAGTTATTCCCTTGTTTACGTTTTTTCCTCACACTTCCTCTCTCCTTGTGTGCCTTTCTGTCTCTTAAGTTTCCTTGTCCTCTTAACTCCTTCTTTTTCCCTCTGAACATGGGGCCTAATCTCTGCCTTTGTTCTCTTATCTCTCGCTCCCTGTTGCTAGGTTTCACAGGGGTGACGTCCTTGTCACCACGGCAACGGGGGTGATGACAGAGGAAGAGGGGGAGAAATGGGGTTTAGTGCCAACACATGCCTACGCCGTTCTTGACATCAGGGATCACAAGGTCAGAATAAATTAAAGTAGCATTAGTGTGTCAGCATGCACTTCTCTATTTATCCTTAAAGGGTATATGGAAATCATAAGCTTTAAATATACATTTGGATCACAGCGATGGATGTTAGTAGTGAACGACGTGATGGTAAAGTGAGTGTCACCCACCTCTAGGGCTGGGTTAAACTAACTGATTCTTCAATAAAAGTCTATCTTTCTTTGAGTGATCTGAAATCCATTAATAAAATCCCAAAATTGATCTTTTAATATATTAATATAAAGTAAGTCCTGTTATGTATTAAGTACTTAAAACCTTTTTTTGTCCGTTCTTAATGTAAACAATAACCTGGTGCGTTGTAACAAATATTTGAGGGTTGCTTCTTGCTTTTAAATCTACAGCATCATTTCTCTGAGAATCTGTTTTGTATCTAGGGCTGGGCGATATGGAGAAAATTAAATATCATAATATTTTTGACCAAATACCTCAATATCGATGCCACAATGATATTGTAGTGTTGACTATTGGGGCTTTCACAAAATATTTACACAAGGAGATTTTTGATAAATAATCATCAGTAAAGTGGATATAATGACTAAGTGGGTAAAGGCTAATAATACATAAGAATAACACTTACAGCAGTCTGGTAAGTTCAGAAAATGACTTTACTGTGTCACTTTACTGTAACGCAGCCTTTAAAACCAGGAAATGACAACACTTATGCCATATTACGATGTCCAAAATCTAAGACAATATCTACCTTTGTCTCAAATCACTATATCGATGTAATAATGATATATTGCCCAGCTCTATTTGAATCCGACCAAATTGGTTTTGTAAATGAAATTTACATTTTTCTAACCTAATTGATATTGAATCGAAAATGAAATCGGAATCGAATCGATTCGGGAAATCTTTGGCTATACCAAGCCCTTCCCCCCACCCAAATGAAAGCTGTTCACTCAGTAGACTCCACAGCCTGTCTGGCCATCTTCTGCATCTACTTACTTTTCAATATTTATGGTCACAGGTTAATATAATTTATATTATGCTACCGACTCTTGCTTCATTACTCTAATTACACATTCAATTTAATTTTAACGTCACTTACACTGCAATATTGTTTCTCGTATCATGGCAACCGCACTTTAAAACACCTTTATTTGACGCCATTTTGCTTCCTTTCAGTCTACCATATTATCATTGTCTATTGTTTGCCTGTATTTCTTGTGTGTTTACTTGTTTGTGTGTTTTTGTTTTTTTTGCTGTTATTGAAGAAAATGCTGCTGCTGTAATAACAAAATGTCCCCGTTGTGGGAGGAATAAAGTATCTAAACTAATCTAATCTAAGTGCCATCATGTCTGCGGGTGTTGTTCTTATAGGGAATGCGTTTCCTGCAGCTGAAGAATCCGTGGAGTCACCTGCGGTGGAAGGGTCGCTACAGCGAGCGCGACGAGAAGAACTGGACACCCGGACTCCTCAAGTACCTCAACTTTGACCCCAAAACAGCACAGAAGTTTGACAATGGTATTCCCGTTTCTTTTCCTAAATGCAACACCTACATTATGGACAGAAAACCCTTTTAGCTCCTACCCCTAAAATGTTCCATTGTGTCTTATTTGGTGCTGTTGCTCATTGTGACAAATGGTGGAGCATCAATCAAATCACAAAAATAAAATACAAACTCAGCGAAATTTGCCTTTTTTATATTATCCAATGTCAGTTCTTAGTTAGTCTATATCCGTTGATTTGATTGATGCAATCCGGTGATTGCTCCTGTGCTGCAGGAGATTTCGCCGGATGCACGTATTTTCTGTTTCCTTCCGCTTTCTTTGTGTTGGAATGTTAACCCTCCTGTTGTCCTCGGGTCAGATTCGACCCCTTTACAAAATGTCTATATCTGAAATATGAGTTTCTTTCTAACCAAATTACCACAAAAAATGGATTGGATTCCATACAACGCTCTTTACAGATACAATTGATCACTTTCATTCCTGACTTACATTCCTCGCCCATGGTGATTCTGATTGGTTTAAAGAAATGCCATTATCCCAGAGCACGTTTCCCTCCCATCCCTGAATGCTATGTGGAGTAGCCAGACCCTCCTTCACCACGCTTTAGATGACGGTCTGGCAAAGCAAGACTATTTCTTACTGTGTCAGCTTTGCAATTAGTCAAATTTTGATTGTGATTTTTATTTTGGCTCTTAATAAAATGTATTGGAGAAAAACAGTTATTTTGCACATTACGTTTTGCATGTCAACTCTTATTTTGTCTTGTGATCTGTGTGACACTCACACTTTCACCCCTCCCGAAGGCTAAACTCGCTCAGCTAAAAGTCAGCGAGGTCCTGCTCGTGGTACCTGGTGGCATTTAAAAATCACCGCGAGGAAAGATGGAGGGAGGAAGAGAAGCAAGAAGGGGAGAGCAAATTCCGTTCTGTCGGCACAGTTGGGAATTGAGGAATCTGACATGTGGCAGAGACATCTTTCCAAATGTCCATGAGTAATTGTGTTAAATAATGTTATTTCACATTGACCAAAATAATTGTGATTTATGATTTTTATTTTTTTTCCACAATCGAGCAGCCCTACTGCGTCATAGTGGTATTATTTAAAACATGAGGGATGGGGCATCCGAGCCGAGGTACAATCCCCAGCCGTGGGGCTTCTGATATAGCAGGGCGCTCCTTCAAATACTAATCATACACGTATTTTGCTCCGTGTTGCTCTCCAGGTGTTTTCTGGATCGCATGGGAGGACCTTTGTCAGTACTATGATGTCATCTACCTGAGCTGGAACCCCGCCCTGTTCAAAGAGTCCTCCTGTATTCACAGGTGTGTGTGTGTGTGTGTGTGTGTGTGTGCAGACGAGAGACAGAGGGAAAGATCCAGAAGGTCATTTAGTCTTTATTATTTGTGACATGACTACTCAGGTTTTTATTTCCATCTAAATGTAAAAAAGGGGGAAGGTTCATTCTGATACAAACATTACAGATGTGTTGTACTAACTTCAAATATAATTACAACTCTGGATTGTTTTTGTTGACTTTACATTTGTGAAACAGCTTTAAGACACAGACTAAGAACTCAAAGGGAAGTTTTTAAGTTTTGGATTCCTTTTATATTTCCTGCTATCAAGTTTGATCATGTATATTTGTTGAATGTAAATTATCTTCAACATAAGAGCTGTCACAACAACACATACAGTGTGTATATATGCTGAGGGCTGTGGTGTGTGTCCCGTCTGCAGCAGCTGGGATGGGAAGCAGGGCCCGGTGAAGGACGTCTACAGTCTGGCCAACAATCCCCAGTACAAGCTGGAGGTCCAGTGTCCAACGGGGGGGGCTGCTGTGTGGGTGCTGCTCACCAGACACATCACTGACAAGGTAGGCACGCAGAGCTGGGAGATATTAACAAAGTCATTTCATGTTACATTTGTGTGTTAATGTTATATTGGAAGGTCGCACTTTTATCTAATGCCTGTTTTTTTTTTGTTCAGGACGATTTTGCACAAAACAGAGAGTTTATCACTCTTGTTGTTTACAAGACGGATGGGAAGAAGGTTTACTACCCAGGTAAGGTTTGATATACTGTATATCTGAGAACAGTAGTTCCCAAAGAGGGGGAAGGGGACTGAGTATATAGGGCAAGATTGTGAGAAGGGTGCCCACAAAGGTACTAAAATGAATAGCGGTGGATGTGAGGAAGGGCCCATAGAGGATGCCTGAGTGCAGGGTCCAGAATCTTGTGCAACGCCCTTGGTCACACACACCAGGTCAGAGGCCCGGAAGAGAAATAACTATAGTCCATCACAAACCCCCAATCTCTCTGATACATGACTCTACTCACAAAGAAATAAAATGCCACCAACAAACCTTTTACTTTCATGAAAAACAGGCACAGGAATTTAAAGCTATAGTGTGTAGTTTCTGTCATAGTTTCTGTCGCCCCCATGAGGAATTGCAATAAAACTGTCCCCCCCAACCCTCCACGCAGTTTCAAAAAGCCAAGAAGGACATGGAGAGATAAAAAAAAACATGATGGACTTATTATCTTTAAAAGTCACCGGACACCACAATCTTCTGAACAAAGGCATACTGAAAAATACAGAGAGAGTTAAGTGGAGTCCTAATTAGCTCTGCAGCAACTCATATGGCAACGGCTTTTATTATCATCAAAAAGTTAGGCACTAAAGCTTAAAGAAAAACTCAGCCGTGTTGGTTGTTCACTATGAATGAACTGCTCTGGTTCCCTCCACAGCGGACCCCCCTCCTTACATCGATGGCATCCGCATCAACAGCCCGCACTACCTGACCAAGATGAAGCTGACCAGCGCAGGAACACACACCTTCACACTGGTGGTTTCCCAGTACGAGAAGCAGAACACCATCAACTACACACTGCGGGTGAGGAAGACTTTCGTATTAACTTTTTCTAATCTCCACTTTTCGTGATCAGCCAAAACAAACAAACAAACAAAACAAAATTGCATTACGACAAACACATAATTCATCCACATCTGACTGCTACAAGCTCTCTCTCTATCTCGCTCTCTCTCTTGCTTTCTCTTTCTCTCTCCTCCCCCCTCTCCCTCTCTGTTTCTCTCTCTCTCTCCACCAATCCAACAACACTCTCCCCTCACCTCAGATCAGTGTTTCTTTGAAAATTCCCTGGAGAGTATCTGACTCATCTCTCTCTCTCTCTCTCTCTCTCTCTCTCTCTCTCTCTCTCTCGTTTGCTGAGTTTCCACTAGAGATCAAAGCAGGAAACATGATTTCTTTTCTGATGTTTCTTTCACCAAAGCAGCGCTGATATGAAAGCCTTATTTTGTGTGCAGATAGTCATGAATAAATGAACAGAGATGTCCGTCATTTGGAAACATGTCACACTATTGTCTTACAAATTTGCCAATAACAAAGAAGCAATATTAAGAAGATTTTTTTTTGTTCTTTGCTCAATAGCTTGTTTCTTCTGCTCTTTAATTCACCAGCTTTTGCCTCAGCACATTAGCTGTTACAACTTATATTTCCCTCTATCTGGTTTATACAACTCCCTCTCTGGTCTTACACCCAACATTGATCTTCTGTTTATTCCAACCTCATCTGCCTATTATTTCTTTTGTCAGACCAGTTAATGTACATTTAAAACAACAGGTTGTTTCTCTCCGTAGGTGTACTCCGGATGCAAATTCTCCTTCTCCAAGATCCCAAATCCCTTCACTCAAACCAAAAGGGTATGTTATTCACACACTCACCTACAAGTAGGTGGACATAGGAAACAATCCAATCACGATTTTATTTATTTATTTGTTTATTTATTGTGGTTTGTATCCTATCATCTATTGGATTGAACCTCTGTGAGTCGATCCTGAAATCACTTACAAGCTCAGAGAACAAAGTGACACAAAGCAGGGTTCAGTTCACAATGTTTTAAAGGTTTTATGAGAAACACAGGGATATATTTATATATATTTCCTAACAATCACTCCATACACGTAGATGACATGGGAGTAGATAGAAAAGAAAGAGGGTCCATAGGAGAGGAGGATTGGTCACGCAGATAAACCATCAGGACGGGGTTTTATATCATAAAATAATTTAAGAAAATTCTGACACAAGATTTGTTTTATTAAACCTATAGTGCGTAGATTCTGTCTCTCTCTCTTTCTGTCTTTTCAATAGAAAGTCTCTGTCTTTTCTCCAGAAAGTCTCTGTCTTCTCTCCAGAAAGTCTCTGTCTTTTCTATAGACAGTCTCTGTCTTTTCTCCAGAAAGTCTGTCTTTTCTCCAGAAAGTCTCTGTCTTTTCTCCAGAAAGTCTCTCTTTTCTACAGAAAGTTGCCAGATTTTTTGCTAGTTGTTGCTTTTTTTCGCTGATGGGGTCTGAAAAGTTGTTAAGTTGGCAACACTGGGCGTGAAAGAAATCTTCACGGCTGCGCATGTGAAACCTTAGCAACAGCTGTTAGAGGGAGAAGCCTGTACGAAATAGAATAAAAGGTTACGCACTAAAGCTTTAAGATAACGTCAAATCAGACATGTCACATAGAGGTTATGCTAATAAAAGTCGCAACACAATATAATCAAAAGGTTTAATACATAATAGTATAAGGAAATTATTTAACAAGCTATATTTTTATTTAGATAACGTCAAATTACACAAAGCATAGAATATATGCTAATATAAAACAATAAAAAAAAACAGTCTTGAAGGGAAACCTAACTCTGATTGGTGATGGGACAGAAATGGGAGGGAAGTGTTACAGCTTATGATACAAATTTAACATTTGGAGAATTAGAGGCTTTGTTTCTCTGTATGTTACGTATTCACAACACACACATAATTCGTTTGACAGTGCCCTTTAATCTTTAGTCATTGTGTTTGCCCCCCCCCCCCATGCTGTCCTCAGATCAACGGCCAGTGGAAGGGGCCGAGCGCTGGAGGCTGTGGGAACTATAAGGACTCCTACAAACACAACCCCATCTATCAGATCAACCTGGAGCGGCCGGGACCGCTGCTCGTCGAGCTCCGAGGATCCAGGTCATGATGAACTGATACATTAGGCTGATATCTGCACCTTACTGTCTACATGATTCCTATAAGAAGCAGACATACAGCTTCACATCTGAGTGTAAACATTGTAATTTCCCCTTGCGGGATTAATGAAGTATACATTATTATTATTATTATTATAATAACCGATTGAATTAGAATGTATTTTGCTACATTGTTATAAATGTATTTTAATACAGGAAATGACTTTACTAACCCCTCGGCCCTTTAATAGCTGACCATGTGTTTCTGAGCCTGAAGTTATGCCCTTATAATTTTTAGGAGCACCCATGATGCTTTATAGCAGTCAACAAACCAATCCTGGCAGGAAAAAAAACCCCGATATTTATAGTTTGTACAAAACAGAATGTCTGGATTAAGATGTAGCTTCCCCTTTTTAACATTTAGCTGGATATTAAAACCTAATTTCACTTCAGTTGAAATGAATCTGTCCAACTTACTAAAGGACTCATTTACAGGATGACTCAGTGACATTCCCCACTGTGGCATTAACTCTAAATTATTAAATTATCTTCTGGATCTTTTTCTCTGTCTGGCTTTCTCTCTCTCTCTCACACACACACCAGGATGACTCAGTGATTTCAGTGTTTTCAATTCTCACACTGGCCTGTAAAATGAAAAATATTTTAAACAAATGAATAATAAATCTGGTTTTGTGTCTGTGTGTGTGTGTGTGTGTGTGCGTGTGTGCAGGCAGTACAGCGTTGGTTTTGAGATGGTGACGGTGTCGATGGTGGGGGATCCAGGCCCGGCTGCCTTCCAGAAAAAGACCAGTGGAGATTACAGGTAAACGCAAATACTGCGAGCTAAGAGGGGGTAACCCCAGATCCATTTCTTGGTGCATTGCCGCTACCAACTGTTGATCTGGCAACAGGGTGAAACCATCAGAGAGGATGTATATCGAGTGACCCGCCTGCTTGTTTACATACCTGTGTCCTTGTCCTTGGTGCATGTGCTTCTAGAGTGTAAAACTGAAGCCAAATGAATATTTGAAAATTTACAAGAAAGCAAATTCAATAGAGGCTTGATTTAGATAGTGGCAATACAAAAAAACAGAAATAGCTGAGAGTCACATGCACATTAGGTAGCTTTTACACTTATAGTTCGGTAGACTCTGCAGCTTGGGAGTAACGTTGCAACATTGCTTCAGTGCTTAGTTTTTGCTGTCAACTCGTCTTCAATGTATAGTTTTTAATGTGTACTATAGCCCGACCACTAAAAATATTTGGTTATTTAAAAATCCGATATGCCGATATATATATTTTTTTTAAATCCAGAAAAGCGTTTTCCCTAACATTAGTTATTTATGAGTTCTCACTAAAATAATTTGTTTTATTGTCACAACAAAACAGAGGAACATCAACATATATTAAAGTTATGATAAATTAAATGTATAAAAATACAAACTTAAGATATGAAACTTTAAGTACTTTGAACAAAAACACATTATCAAAAATAATAATCAGTGTTGTCAACAGGGACGTTGCAGAGCGCCCTCTGGTGGACAGACTATGCAACGCCAACACTCAGAACTTGGTTGACAGTCCGTTTTTATTTTTCATTTATCAGAATAATTTATTTGTCATTATAAATGATTCTAATGAATGAATATTTAAAAAGAAAATCCAATTTAAAAAAAAAGTTCTTCTTATAAATCTGCCTTAATAAATGCCTAACATCAATCAGGAAATGCCTAATATCAGCCTATAGTATCGGCCCGGCTCTACGGCATACACAAATTGATCGAAATGAGCTTTTGGTTTCCTGAGATCCATGTGGTAACATTTTGCCTTCCCCACGAGTGAACGACGCTAAAGCATGTGGGCTCCGGCGGGACTCCATGCTGCCTTCAGGTACACCCAGTTAAACGAATGGTGCACTCAATAGCACCTCTAAAAAAAATAGAGATACTCCAACTGTTGTTGCAAAATACCCTTCTGCCATGTAGTTGGGGGGGGAAAAAAAACAATGTTTAAATCGAATTTTGACATTGAAATTCTTAAAAGCCAAAAACCTTAAAAGTCAAATTAAATCGTGGATTCGGAGATTCGTGACACCCCCTAATAATTTAAGATTCAGTCAAAGAAATGGGAGTTGGAAAAGAGTGAGGTGTTCTACAAATTAGTCCGATCATTTAGCCATTTTATCTTTTTCTGCTAGGTCGTCTCCCCCTCTGAACTGATGCATTTTAACTCTCCTTTCGCAGGTGTGGCTTCTGCTACATGGATGTGGACTACGTCCCAGCAGGCCTCTACAATGTCATCCCCACCACCTTCCTGCCCAAACAGGAAGGACCCTTCTTCTTGGACTTTGCCAGCACCTCGCCCCTCAAGGTCTCCCAGCTGCAGTGAAAACAGAGCTGCAGCGAGGACGGGGGCTGGGAGAGAGGTACTTGCAAGGGCATCATGGGATGTCGCTGATCCTGTACTCTGGATGGGACGAAGGCCTCGATTAAACACATTAAAGACCACAGAATGTCTCACAGCCTCTCCCCACTCCTCTTGCTGAAACCTTTTGCCGGGGACGGATTGTGGGCTCGACGATACCGCGCAGTTATGGTGACGGAATAAATTATTAGTGAGGAATTATCAGGAGGAGCTTCAGCTTGGATTGAAATCCATCAACTTTGAAGGTGTTTTGAGACAGAATAAATTTTAAAGGACAAAGCAACATAGCGCTTTTCCATTACATGGTACCTGCTCGACTCACCTCGACGAGGGCTGGGCAATATATCGATGGTGTATCGATATCGCGATATGAGACTAGATATCATCTTATTTTTCAGATATATCGTAATATGATAAGTGTTGTCTTTTCCTGGTTTCAAAGGCTGCATTACAGTAAAGTGATGTCATTTTCTGAACTTAGCTAACTGTTGTAGCTGTTCTATTATTTACCTTTACCCACTTTTATCATTTCTGGAGAATATTTATCAAAAACAATATTGTGTGAATAACTTTTTCTCAAAGCACCAATAGTCAACATTACAATATCGACATCAAGGTATTTGGTTAAGAATATCGTGATATTTGATTTTCTGTATATCGCCCAGCCCTAACCTCGACTCTACTCGCCTTTTTTGGTTTTACATTACGATAAAAAACGTCCCTGGTACCCGCCAACAGGTCCTTTTTTTTTATTTTTTATAAACCTGCAGACTACTGATTGGTCGGAGAGAATCGTCACTAATCACTGCGTCTTCCTTGCTAGCGACAAGTCGGGGGTGTCCTAAACAATCCTGCCGTGTTTAACCCTTGTATTGTCCTCACTCCGGGACCCTCTCGTGTCCCTCGGGTCAAACTGACCCGGGACTTATTTGGGGTTTTAAAAACAATTCAGAAATAAAATTTTACTTCATAATCTATCAACAAATATTGTCTTTATCTTAATTTTAAACAGCTGAGATAACATATGTTTAGGGAATGCATCAGTCTCTACTAGAACACAATTAAAAATGGAATTGGGGTTCGCTTTTTGTCATAAGCTTATAATTCATGTTAAAAATCCACTATGGAAACAACATAAGTGTCATATCCAGAATAATTTTTTGAATTGAGTCAGGAAAACATGTTTATCACAGAAAATAAGGTAAGGACGCTGATTTCAGGTAGAAAAAAATTTAACTTGGACCATTTTTCTTCTTGTAAAAATTTGAAATGGGTCGACTTGACGTGAATTTAATACAAGGGTTAAACATAACACTGATATAGGGAAATGGGACAATTTGACCTGAGGACAACACAAGGGTTAAATAGTTTAGCCAGCTGTGGGTTTTTTTAGCTTCTTTTGGGACAAAATTTGGCTTCTCGCTAGTTACGGCCACATGCCAAGAATAAAAAGCAACACACCTTTTTCACGCTCTTAGTGTGTGTCGCGTTAGGTCACGGCCGTTTGCTGCTACGACGACCAGCCACGCTCGTCTCACGCGTGAGGCGGTGTTAAATCTGCGATGGAAAATGGAGGACGGGGCAGCGCGCTCGAGCTGAGCAGAGCTGGTACTCGCAGCGGGTCAGCGCCAATAGTGACAGAGAGCGCAACAGCGTGGTTCCTGAAGGGCAAATCCCATTCATTTTCTCCATAAGGGTTTTGATTATTAGCCATGATGGGGCTGGATGGCTTGTTTCCACGCTGAACACTCTTCATATAAGCATTTAATGCAACATCAATGGAGCAATTAAACGGGAAAATCACCCCTGGAACCGAAGCCGTTCAAAAAGCAGGTCTGTAAGAAAGACAGCGTTACTAAGGAGAATCAACATCATTGTTCTGATCAAACGGTTAAATCTGGTCTCATGAGAGAATAGTGGTCATGAGACTACATCCTGGACTGGACAGGGTGCGGAGATGTAACAGGGTTTTAAAATGAGCACCGGCCACCAGCTATGAGCCGCACCAATTGGCTTCGAAGCGAAATCTTTTCAGGTTCTGTTTTGCTGCAACCAACGCCTCAAGAACAATCTAAATACTTAGTCGTGCTTGGAATTTCACAAATGTATGAAGGCTATTTGGAGATTTGTTTTCCTCACAAAGGGAAATGAAGTTCCTCACAGAACTGGGAGAACATCTGTCCACGTACTATTTCATGGTTCGGGCCCCTTAACTCCAGCTGCAAAAGATTGTTATTCTACAGTATAAAATTAGATTAGAGATCAGTGTTGGGTCAACAGTTGGTGTTTGTCCCTTTCCTGTTACAACACGACTATGCCCCCATGCACAAAGCCAGCTCCGTAAAGAAAGAGTCTATCCAGCCTTAAACTCAAAGCCATCCAACATGAGCCACACCCGATCACTGGACCTGGTCCTGGACCTTGTGGCTCAATGGGAGCAAATCCCTGCAGCAGGTTCAGCATCTGATGGAAAGAGCTGAAACCAGAAGACTGGAGGCTGACAGGCAGCAGATCAACCCTCCTGCTGTCCTCCGGTCAATTTGACCCCTTTAAAAAATGTCTATATCCGAAATATGGGTTTATTTTTAACCATATTACCACAAAAAAATGGATTGGATTCCTTCCAA
>NC_045738.1:20565452-20565775 GCF_008692095.1 Etheostoma spectabile | reverse complement strand
AAATACAATTGATCACTTTCATTCCTTTGATCTTAACTATTAGTCAAAATAATTCATAATTCATTTCTGCTTTTTTAACCCAAATATTAGCTATAATTAGATATAAATGAGGGTTATTGACCATGAATTCCAAATCGTAGTGTACAACTAGTGGCGGTAAGGTGGTGTTAGCGAAATTTTTGTTCGTTTTTGACCCAACAAAAGGGTTAACTTTCACACATGGGTGGATCGTTAGGACGTCCACATACTTTTTTGGCAAAGTTGTGGATCTTAGTTGGGATAGTAGAAATTGGACTTAAAAAAAAAAAAAAGTTTTAGATCAT
>NC_045738.1:20558218-20565442 GCF_008692095.1 Etheostoma spectabile | reverse complement strand
GCGAGCGATGCATCCAGCCGAGCAGCGGAAGGAAAGGGTGATGATCAGTCGTAGCCATTTTGAAACGACCGCTGTCTCTTGTGAATAATGCGTGAACATGCCGAGGGAAACTAGCGGGATTGCTTTCCTGGTTGTAACTTTAACTGTTTATGCGTCACGTTATCAGCTGTTACAAGATATGAATACAATAAAAATAAAATAATAAACCACAAAGGAAGAAATAAAATGGCAAAACATGTGGATCAGTGCCTTTGCGCCCGTGAATGTCTGGTTGGGCGCCTTACTCAATGATGTTCAGTTAGCTGGACCAGAGGAGTGGAAAGACAGACTGAGAAGCTGGAATCAGAATTCGGTTCGCTGGTTATAATTGTTAGAGATTAATTTCTCCAATGATAACTCGTTGTTGTTGAGCCGGGACGTTTTCAATGGCTTTCCAAAACTAACAGATTGAGAAGTGAACGCATGCTTGAGATGCTAACTACAACAAAACAGCTTAAGGAAAAGGAAGTTGCTCAACACTTGCAGCCATGAGACAGTGCCGTCCCTGAGGAGTCTCAGTCGTCCCTTTCTCTAAGTGTTGCTTCCCTTCACCCTGAGCAGACTTGGAGTTGAACAGTCTGGAGTCTCGGCCAAAATATCAAAAGCTGTTCAAGAAGGGACAGTTGCTTTCCTTAAATGAGCGTGAAGGGGTTCTTCTCATTCTCAGGAGCGGTGCAGCGGAGCAGCACCACAGGGAGTCCAGTGAGACAGCAGTTGAATGATGTCTCCTCATGTTGTCTGTGGAGGAGACGGCCGAGGGACGAGATATCGGCTTGAGACAGCTCTTTGTGTGTTTGTCACCATAAACCTTGTGCAATGTACTGCCCAGTACACATGCTCTGTTTTACTTTTTAGTTGATTTACACTGCACTTTTTTTTTTTTTTTCTTTTTTTTTTTTTTTTACATTTCTCATGTTTACTGTCAAACAATATCCGGAAAAGAAATAGTCTTTGTTTCTTTAACGCAAGCAGTTTAACCCTCATGTTAACCTCGGGTCAAATTGATTCGATTCCCTATATCAATGTTCTTTTTAATTCCCCAAAACAACATGATTGATTCCACAAGACACTCTTTGGCAAGTACAAATCTCTACTTTCATTAATTTTGGGGAGTCATATTCAATTTTATAGCATTTGAAAAAAAAATAAAGTGTTTTTGAAATAGTATTGAGTAAAAGTTGACATATTCCAGTCTGTGATTATCATCAACATCCATTCCTTTAATTTTAGTCTCAATAATTCTTAATTTCTTCTTTTCTAAGTCAAACATTAGGTATAACTTCCTATAAATGAGGTTTATTGACCATAAATTCCCAAAATAACTGTAAAACTAAAGTTAATAGTGTTGAAAATGTCAAAAAAGTGGCAAACATTGAAAAAAAAGCGTCAAAAGTGTTGAAAAAAAGGGACAAAAAGTTAAAAACATTGATAAAAATCATCAACAAATGTGTTGATTTTTTAATTTTGACGGGAAGACAACATAAGGGTTAAACCTTTTTATGATATATTTTTTTTTTCTCCTTCTTTTAAGTGTGGAAAGTTTCAGCCATCAGCAGTCGGTCATGTACAAGTGTTGCAGCTATATTCCGTAGCGTTTATCTCTGCAGAGCTCTGCAGGTGCATCGCATGTTCATCGCGTGTTCATCACGTGTTCATCACGTGTTCATCACGTGTTCAGCCAATGTCATAGTGAAGTAAACATGAGTTTTTCTTTCTAAAAAAATTCAAATGGAAAGGCAGTGACAAAGACACGTTTGCTATGCTGTTTACATGGAGGTTTAACCTGCGACAGTCTGACTGCGACACATTATTATTATTATTATTATTTCATTCAACAGTTTCTTATATAAAATGTTTTTTTGTTGTTATTTTTTTTAATGTCCGTCCCGCGCTCACATAGCTCCGCTCTGCTTTGTCTGACCAAAACTACATAATATTCGATTTCCAGTACGTGTAATGTAAAAGAAAAAGAAAATCATCCCATCACCTGGACCCAGGGATGGGTCTCTTGTTGCATGTTTGCTCGATAAATGACTTAAACTATTCATTGATGAATCAAAAGTGCTGTTAATATATTTTTCATTGTTAGACTGCTCGATGAGTCGACTACTTTTATTATTATTATTAATTGGTTTTCCCTCCACTGCGTCCTGTATATTTGACTCAATGCAGACGGCATCAACTAGGCACTGTGCGCTGAGTGAGGACACTATTACAAAAACATTTAATATAATCCAATTTCTTTTTTTTTTCTTTTTTTAATGGTTTTGTCATGTTTACCTCAGCATTGGCTGTGTTTTACAATCATTGATTTTCTTGCAACGAGAACCTGCCTCACTTCTCTACACTTATTCAATGCAAATGATGAACTTGATGGTGGCAGTTTTCACTCATAACTACTTATAAACAATAATTCATAGTAAAGTGAGTGCTGACGACTGTAAATGAGCTTCACGTGCCTGGGTTTTAAAAGGGTGAAATGTTCGGTTCAGAATGGAATATAGCTTTTAAAATACATTGCCAAGTATTTCTGTCAAATAGCCATTCGCTCATAGATGAGAAATTATTATAATTATTATTATTATTATTATAAATGCCATATTTTCTGTTATCAAACTCAGTTATGTATTTTTAATGGGCAGCAAGCCAACTCATTTAAATATGAAGCGGGACAATCTTGCAGCAGCCTGTTGTATGAATGGTGACTTCATGTTTGCAGAACTTGCACTAAATGTCGTGTACACTCCCGTGTTCGAACTTTAAATACATAAAAAGTATATCTGCTTCTCTCTGTGCTCTTGTATTATGTATTGGGGGGGGGAGGGCTTTTTCTGTTGGTATATTAACTATAAAAAGCAATTTGATTAGGGATCTCATGCTGATTCGCTAACAAAGGCTTGCATTCAGTCCTGTTTGCATGCTAACACTGTACTTGAAGGTATCTACATAGGAGTGACATAACGCTGTCATGACACACAACATACTTTGCTATGATTTTTAATCCTACTTATTATACTATGACTTTTTACATCTGTACTATGCGTATTATATGACTTTTCCAACATACTCTGCTATGACTTTTTTTCGATGTACTATCCTATGAATTTTTCGATGTACTAAACTATGACTTTTTTCGATGTACTATACTATGACTTTGACTTTTTTCAAAGTACTATACTGTGACTGTTTTTAGAAGTACTACACTATGACTTTTTCCGATGTACTATACTAAGACTGTTTCCGATGTACTATACTATGACTTTTTTTTATGTTCTATCCTATGAATTTTTTTGATGTACTATACGATTACTTTTTTTTCGATGTACTATACAAGGACTTTTTTTCAATGTACTAAACTATGACTTTTTTCAATGTACTAAACTATGACTTTTTTCGATGTACTATCCTATGACTTTTTTTTCGATGTACTATCCTATGAATTTTTTTGATGTATTATACTATGACTTGTTTGACTTTTTTCGATGTACTATACTAAGACTGTTTTCAATGTACTAAACTATGACTTTTTTTCAATGTACTAAACTATGACTTTTTTTCAATGTACTAAACTATGACTTTTTCAATGTACTATACTATGACTTTTTCAATGTACTAAACTGACTTTTTTTCAATGTACTAAACTATGACTTTTTTTCAATGTACTAAACTATGACTTTTTCAATGTACTAAACTATGACTTTTTCAATGTACTATACTATGACTTTTTTTGATGTACCATCCTATGACTTTTTTGATGTACTAAACTATGACTTTTTTTCGATGCACTATACTATGATTTTTTTAATGTATTATACTATGACTTTTTTGAATTTTTTTGATGTACTATCCTATGACTTTTTTCGATGTACTATCCTATGACTTTTTTCGATGTACTATCCTATGACTTTTTTTCGATGCTTACTATGATTGTTTTAATGTACTATACCTAATGTTTTTGATTTTTTCATGTACTATCTTGACTTTTTCGATGTACTATCCTATGACATTTTTTGATGTACTATACTATGACTTTTTTAGATGTACTGTACTAGGACTTTTTTCGATGTACTATCCTATGACATTTTTCGATGTACTATCCTATGACATTTTTTGATGTACTATGCTATGACTGTTTTTGATGTACTATACTATGACTTTTTTAGATGTACTATCCTATGACTTTTTTCGATGTACTATCCTATGACATTTTTTGATGTACTATGCTATGACTGTTTTAGATGTACTGTACTAGGACTTTTTTTCAATGTACTATATTATTACTTTTTTTCGATGTACTATACTATGACTTTTTTCGACTGTACTATACTATGACATTTTTCGATGTAATCCTATGACTTTTTTCGATGTTACGTATCCTATGACTTTTTCGATGTACTATCCTATGACATTTTCGACTGTTACTATCCCTATGACTTTTTCGATGTAAATCCTATGACTTTTTCGATGTAACTATCACTGACTTTTTCGATGTACTCCTATGATTTTTTTCGATGTACTATCCTAGACTTTTTCGATTACTATCCTATGACATTTTTCGATGTACATCCTATGACATTTTTCGATGTACTATCCTATGACATTTTTTCGATTACTATCCTATACGATTTTCGATGTTACATGCTCTGACTGTTTAGATGTACTGTACTAGGACTTTTTTTCAATGTACTATATATTGATTTTTCGATGTACTATCTATGACTTTTTCGTGTACTATCCAAGGACCTTTTCGATGTACTATACAATGACTTTTTTCTATGTACTATTCTATGACTTTTGACTTTTTCAATGTACCACCTATGACTTTTAAGGATTTTTTCGACATGCTATAATATAAAATATTTATGACTTATTTTTCTATGTACATATCCATGAATTTTTTCAATGTTACATTATATGACTTTTTTCGATGTATTATACTATGACTTGATTTTTTTCGATGTACTATCAATACTTTTTTCAATGTATTACAAGACTTTTTGACGTTTTTTTGATGTACTATACTATGACTTTTTTCGATGTACTATGCTATGACTGTTTTCGATGTACTATCCTATGACTTTTTTCGATGTACTATCCTATGACTTTTTTTCAATGTACTATCCTATGACTTTTTTTCGATGTACTATCCTATGACTTTTTTTCGATGTACTATCCTATGACTTTTTTTCGATGTACTATCCTATGACTTTTTTTGATGTACTATACTATGACTTTTTTCGATGTACTATGCTATGACTGTTTTCGATGTACTATGCTATGACTGTTTTCGATGTACTATACTAGGACTTTTTTTTCAATGTACTATATTATGACTTTTTTCGATGTACTATACTATGACTTTTTCGATGTACTATCCAAGGACCTTTTTCGATGTACTATACAATGACTTTTCTTCTATGTACTATTCTATGACTTTTTTCAATGTACCACACTATGACTTTTTAAGGATTTTTTCGACATGCTATACTATAAAATATTTATGACTTAATTTTTTCGATGTACTATCCTATGAATTTTTTCAATGTACTATTATATGACTTTTATCGATGTATTATACTATGACTTTGATTTTTTTGATGTTACGACCAATTACTTTTTTGATGTCCTATACATGACTTTTTTCAATGTATTTACTACGGACTATTTGGATATTTTTTGATGTACGTATACTATCACTGTTTTTCGATGTATTTATGACTTCCTTCATGACTTCTGTCTTTTCGGTACGATCCATGACTCTATGTACTATGTATATCTGTCTTTGACTTTTCAATGTACTATATATGCGACTTTTTGTCGATGTTGACATCCTAGGACTTTTTTCGAGTCATATCCTATGGATTTTGTGCAATGTACTATCTATGACTTTTTTGATGTATATACTAGGACTTGTTTGACTTTTTTTCGATGTACTATACTAAGATGTTTCGAACATGATTTAGATCATATACTATGATTTTTTTGATGTCTATCCTATGAATTTTTTGTGATGTCCTATACTATGAACTTTTTTAAGTATTATACTACGACTTTTGTACTTTTTGATGTATATACCATCACTGTTGTAGCGATGGAATTATCTGGACTTTTCTTCTATGTACTATTCTATGACTTTTTGACTTTTTTCAATGTACTATACTATGACTTTTTTCGATGTACTATCCTATGACTTTTTTTTCGATGTACTATCCTATGGATTTTTTCAATGTACTATCCTATGACTTTTTTTGATGTATTATATACTAAGACTGTTTATCGAGTACTCTACTATGACTTTTTTTGATGTTCTTCCTATGAATTTTTTTGATGTCCTATACTAGACTTTTTCAATGTTATTACTAACCTTTTTTATACTTTTTTTTGACTGTACTATACTATCACTATGTTTTTCCGAATGTTCATTCCTATGACTTTTTTCTCATGGACTATCCGATGACTTTTTTTCGATGTACTATCCTATGACTTTTTTTGATGTACTATACTATGACATAATTATGACTTTAATGACATACTATGACTTTATATGACATACTATACTATGCCTTTTTTATGATTCTTTTAGACATACTATAACATGACTTTTTTTTACGACGTATAATACTATGACCTTTTTATGTCTTTTTCCAACATACTATACCATGACTTTTTGAATATTTTTATTCAGCTTACTATACTATGACTTTTTTTCAGTCTTCCATACTATGACTATTTTATGACTTTTACAACATAATATACTATGACTTTTTTGACATTCTATAATAGGACTTAATTCATGACTTTTTGTCGACATACTATGACATTTTTATTTTTTACAAAGTATAATACAATGACCTTTTTAAGACATACTATACTGACTTTTTCATAACTCTTTTAGGCATACTATACTATGTTGAAAAGAATTATGAAAAAGTCAAACTATACTTTCAGTCTTTTTGATTTGTTTCGTTAAACTATACCATTCCTTTTTTTGATTTTTCACAACGTGTAATACTATGACCTCTTTATTAGTTTTTTTAACATACTATCCTATGACTTAGCATACTGTTCTGTGACTGCAGTTTATTGACTCCATATTTAGCCTAATTAAACATAATTCAAATTCTGATCACAGTAGTTTAGATAAGATAAGATAATTAGTTTATTAGTCCCCAATGGGGAAATTAC
>NC_045738.1:20557435-20558208 GCF_008692095.1 Etheostoma spectabile | reverse complement strand
TCTGTGTACACACTTTTTGTTAGTACTCACACACACAGGCCTGAAACACACACACGCTCAGGACCTGTACATGCACTATACATGGAGAGATGTCAGAGTGAGTGGGCCAGCTGAACCAGCGCCCTGAGCGGTCGGGGGGGTACGGTGCCTTGCTCAAGGGCACCTGGCAGGCCCAGGAGGTGAATGCACTCTCCAGCCACCAATCCGCTCCCAACTTTTTGGGTCCATACGGGGATAACCAGTGACCCTCCGGTTCCCAACCCAACTCCCCATGGACTGAGCTACTGCCACCCCAAATATATTATGTTATATTCAAACATTGGCTTTATAGTTTTAATTCCAGTCATGTCATGCCACGTGCCTCTGTCCATTCTTCTTCTCCGTTTGGCTCATAGCTGCGGTTACTTCTGCTGACCACCAGATGTCGCTGTGTCGTCTTCGATGCTTCGGATCATTTTGCATACAATCAGGAAGCGCTTCGGACGCTTCATTCATCCATTACCACTTTTTACAACACAGTTTAATATGACTTTTTACTAAGTATTCTACATACAAAACTAGGTCTGTTTTTCAACAAACACACAACATTATCTTCTGACATTGGAGGGTCCGTAGTGCCTACAGCTGAACAATTAAAACCCCCTGAGCCCGAGACACTCGCCCACGCCTAAAAATAGCACCTTTGATTCATAGTTTAATAATTCATCAACTACACAAGCGAGCGACTTACCGACGGTTGCGTCTGAAAGGTAACGAGTTAGCGGTTACGGAGG
>NC_045738.1:20557318-20557425 GCF_008692095.1 Etheostoma spectabile | reverse complement strand
GTCTTTCTAGCCTCTACAGGTGATTTTCTATTGAGCCTCGAGCTTCAGCCTCTTTGGGCTTTAAATCCACACTGTTACATCCAAGAGTGATCCACTTTATGTCCATA
>NC_045738.1:20557133-20557308 GCF_008692095.1 Etheostoma spectabile | reverse complement strand
TTTTGGCTCATTTCTGCCGCTGGCTCGCTGCTCCGTGTCTGCTCTGTGTCGTTTACTAAAACACAGGCCCCAGTATGCCCATATATGGGAGACAACATCACCATCCTGTATGGAAAGCCAGAGGGGACAAAAAGGCCAATGGGCTGGATTGAAGGCCAAGAGGAGCACATTTTTG
>NC_045738.1:20556956-20557123 GCF_008692095.1 Etheostoma spectabile | reverse complement strand
GCTTGTGTAGCATTGCTGTGGGTGCAATATCAATAAATGTGACATTATTATGTTATTATTGGCATAATTAAATGTCATGAGAGCAAGAGCATCTTGACTTTCTTTGAAAAAATGTATGTATTTCGTCAACTGTATTATGCTTATTTCTTCACAGTGTGACTCCCAAG
>NC_045738.1:20553855-20556946 GCF_008692095.1 Etheostoma spectabile | reverse complement strand
AGTGTTTTAGAGAGTAAAATGGCTTATCTATTACTTATCTGTCTGTGATATCAATACATATTTGGAAGATTCATGTTCCATTTTATTTATGTATTTATCTTTAAGGCCCTACAACCATTTTTAACATGCAAGTGACCTCACTGCAACCCAAATATTCTAATAACCCAGTTTGTCCTAAATAAAAATGATGTTCATATCTTGACTGTAGACAACAGGGTTGATGTTTTACAAGTTATTATAAAATAAATCCAGACGGACAAACTGTAAAAATGGCCTTAGGTCTCACAAGGTACATAACTTCATAAAATACACTATTACATATCAAATACAGGAGCGGCTAGCAGGTTAAGAGACCACTTATTTATTGAACATTTTCACATTAAATTCCTTTAACATCTCTGCATGGTTTACAATATGCCAAGTGCTATTTAACAGTAATTCATTCTCAATTTTAATAAACAGTTATACCAACCCATTTAAAGTCAAAGGCCGTTCTCAGGCAGCTACAGGCATGTACTTATGCTTTTGTGACAGAAGCCTTTCCAGCTTTTAGTGGAAAAATAAAAAAAATATGATGAAATAAAATGAATAAATTCTAACCATCTTTTTATTCCATCCCCCTTAACCGATACATTTGAAACACAAACAACAGTGCTCTTTTTCTCAGGAATGAGTCCAAAAGGTCCAGTGTACTTCGTAAAGGAAATGGGAGCAACAACACTTGCCAAGATGTACAGGAAACTTTATATACACCAACTGTGACATTCAACGTCTCTCTTTCTAAATGGAGTGCAGTTGTGGCAGGTAGCTTATACACAGCTGTTTATCGGAAAGTTTGGGTCAAAATTCTCTTTTTGGTCCTCAGACTCCTTTGACCAAGACCAGAGTCTGCCCGGCTGCTGGCTTCTGGGAACAGTTGTTTGTGTTTTTGTCGGTGCGGGGGCGGCGCAGGTTGAGGAAGCTGAAGTGTGCCTCCAGGCTGAAGCTCTTCTTTGTGCTTGTTGTGGAGTTGTTGTTGTTGGAGGCCGGGGCGTTGTCCAGATCCCCTTCTGCACCTTCTGCCCGGTCACCTGCAGCACAGGAGAAGGCATGATGGCATTACTTCATTTAGACTAGATTTGATGGGAAGAGTCATTCTAATAAAAATCTGTTCTACTAAGATGTCAAAAAAGTCATAGTGTCAAAAAAATCATGAAAAAGTCACAGTATAGTACTGTATGTCGTGAAAAAGTCATGTACAGCATGCCGGAAAAAAAAATCATAGTATAGCATGTTGAAAAATGTTGTGTAAAATTGTGTAGTATTTTGAAAAAAGGCAAGTTTTAGTATTATGTTGAAAACAGTCCCAAAAAGTTATAATATAGTATGTAAAATATTTCATAAAAAAAGTAATTGTATAGTATGTATAGTTTGTCACTAAAAGTCATAATATAGTACGTCGGAAGAAAATTATAAAAGAAAGTCATAGAATAGTATGTCGAAAAAGTCATAGTATAGCATGTCAAAAAGTCATAAAAAGTTGTAGTATAGCATGTCAAAAAGTCATAAAAAGTTGTAGTATAGCATGTCAAAAAGTCATAAGAAGTTGTAGTATAGCATGTCAAAAAGTCATAAGAAGTTGTAGTATAGTATGTTGAAAATGTCATAAAAAAGTCAGAGGATCTTAGGTCGGAAAAGTCATCAAAAGGTCATAGTATAGCGTGTCAAAATAAAATATTTATAGAATAGTATGTCAGAAAAAGTTTTAAAAAATGTATAGTATTTTGAAAAAGTCATAAAAGGTAATAATATAGTATGTCAAAAATGTCATAAATAAAGCCATAGTACCGTATGGCGGAAAAAGTCAAAAATGTCGGAACGGTATTTCGGAAAAGTCATAAAATATTTATAGAATAGTATGTTGGAAAAAGTTTTTAAAAAATGTAAAAAATTCATAAAAGTCATAAAAAAAAAATCATAGAATAGTATGTCGAAAAAAGTCATAAAAATTCATAGTATAGTATGCCGAAAAGACATAAAACGTCATAGTATAGCATGTCAAAAAAAGTCATTAAAAAATCATAGTATAGCATGTTGAAATACGTTTAAAGAAGGTATAGCAGAGTGTTTTGAAAAAGACTAATTGTAGTATGTCGAACAGTCAAAAAAAGTCAAAACTGTCATAAAAGTAAAGTATAGTAAGTCACTAGTATGTCACTAAAAGTCACAATATAGTATGTTGTAATTTTTTCTTTTTTAAATGGTCATAAAACGTCATAGAATAGCATGTCAAAAAAGTTATGAATAGTTTTAGTATAGTATATCAAAAATGTCCTAAAAAAAAAAAAAAAGTCATCGGGTCGTATGTCGGAAAAAGTCATCAAAAAGTTGGTATAGTACGTTGGAAAAAGTCAAAAGGTCATGGTGTCATATGGCAAAAAAGTCATAAAAAGTCGTAGTAGAGTATGTCAAAAATGTCATCAAAAGGTCATTCATAATATGGTATGTCGGAAAAAAATTACTACAAAAAAGTCATAGTATAGCATGTCAAAAAAGTAATATATATTTATAGAATAGTGTCAAAAATTAAAAATAAAAAGTATAGTATGTCAAAACAAATGTTGAAAAAGTCATTGTATAATACAGTATGTCAGAAAAAGTCATAGTATAGTATGTCAAAAACCATACATATATAAAAAAAGGTATGTATGACCTTTTTAGTCATTAAAAGGTCATTCATAATATGGTATGTAGGAAAAGAATTATTAAAACGAAGTCATAGTATAGCATGTCAAAAAAGTAATATATATTTATAGAATAGTGTCGAAAATGTAAAAAAAAGTATAGAACGACAAAACAGTTAAAACAAATGTTGAAAAAGTCATTGTATAATACAGTATGTCAGAAAAAGTCATAGTGTAATATGTCAGAAAAAGTAAAAAAAAAAAGAAAAGAAAACAGTCATAATATAGTATGTCATGAAAAGTCATAGCATAGTAGGCCTGTCCTAAAAAGTCATAAAAGTCGTAGTATAGAATGTCAAAAAATGTCGAAAAATAAGTAGAAATCTCATTCATTTTAAATTAAGAAAGTGGACGCCCCCCCCCCCCCC
>NC_045738.1:20545080-20553845 GCF_008692095.1 Etheostoma spectabile | reverse complement strand
TCAGTTATTCATTAAGGCTGCCTGAAGTGTTGGGAACTACTTCTTCTCTCTGGGGGACCGGCACCCATTTTGTCCCGTGTCACTTTGACTAACGGGCTCCACGGCGGAGCAGGTGGGCGTCAGGCAGGAGGTCGTACGTCTTCCCCAGAATCCATTCTCAAGCATCATCCGTCTCACTTCCACGTTTCTTTTAGTTTTTGTTGTTTTTGGTTGTCTTTTTCTTGTCTAGCAGTACATGCTGCACACAAATGGAACCACTCACAGCTGATGTTTCACACACATTAATTAATACACATACTGTTGTTTTTATTTTTAGTTTAGTTTGTGTTATTTTTCTGTCTAAAATTTAGTAGGACTGCACCTGACGATTATTTACGTTACCGATTTATCTGCAGATTTTCTTGATGAATTGAAAAATCATTTATTCTATAAAATATCAACATATGATGAATTTCATCCTTTATTTTTTTGCAGAGCCTAAATTACACTAACTACATTAACAAATGCTTTTTTTGTTTTGATCAACAGTTCAAAAATCAAAATAGACGCAGTCTACAGCTGTAAATCTTCACATTAGAGAAGCTGGAAGCAGAAAATTCCATAATTTCAATATGAATTTTTGCTCTGAATATTTTAGTTTACTGTTCAAAGTTGAAGATTTATTTTTGTATTAAACACAACCGTAGCTACATTTTAACCCTTTGCTTATATTGTTTTCTTTAAAAACAACATACAATCCAATCCGTTCCTAAAGTATGACAAAACAGCCTTGCTGTTAGGTGCTTCAAAACATAATGCACGCAAACAATTTATATATATATATATATATATATATATATATATATATATATATAAATACACACATACACACTGTATTACTAACACACAGAGAAATAGCTGCTTGGTAGACCCGTCTGACCCATGAAATAGTTCAAGTAAAGTGATATGAGACTAGATATCGTCTTAGATTCTGGAGTGTTATCTTTCCCAGGTCCACATACACATCCCTCCATCCATCCATCCATCCATCCGTCCATCCGTCCATCCGTCCATCCATTTATCCATCCGTCCATCCATCCCTCCATCCATCCATCCATCCGTCCATCCCTCCCTCCATCCATCCATCCCTCCATCCGTTCATCCGTCCATCCCTCCCTCCATCCATCCCTCCATCCCTCCATCCATCCATCCCTCCATCCATCCGTCCATCCCTCCATCACCCACCTCTCTCCAGGTCACATTCTGGCGACGACGCTCCGCTGCATTCGCTGCGAGGCCCGAGCACCGGCGAGATGAGGCCGAAGTCGGACAGCGACACGGTGCTGGGCAGGTCCAGGCTGCAGGGCCTCGACAGAGGGGACGGGGAGGGGGAGGGAGTGGGGGACGCAGAGGACGATGTGCAGGAGGAAGAGGAGGAGCTGGTGAAGGGGCAGGGCGACAGGAGCTCCTGGGGGCTGCTGGGAGATGAACCCAGGCTGCAGGTGGAGCGAGTCTCGGAGTCTTCCTCCGACATGATGCTGCTGCCGCCACAGGCCTCGTCATCGAAACACACAGACGCCACTGCAGGAGGAGGAGAGAGGAGGGGAAGATGGAGAAGCGGAAAGGAAAGGGACACAAAAAAGGAAGAATTTGGAGATAAATTGTGGAGTGGAAGAGGGAAATTGAGAGGGAAAGGATGACGTAAAAAGGAAACAAGAAGTTGAAGGCAGATAGATAAAAGAATGTAGAAAGGAATGGAGGGAAAAGGAGATGGAAAGAGGTGGACGTTAAAAAGAAAGTAGAAAAGGGTGAAAAGAGAGAGGGAAGGATAGAAAGAAGACAAAAGGATCAGAGGAGACAAGGAACAAAGGAGAAATGGGAAAAGATGAATGAGGGGAGAGGGAAGAAGTGAGAAGAAAAAGGAGGGATGAAAGCATTATGGACAAAGTAAAAAGAGGAAAAGATGTGGAGATGAAGAGGAGAAAAAAAAAAAGTGTGAGCGTGTGCAAACCGAGATATAAATAGAACCGAGGGGACTCGGAACTGTCACATCACTCCCAGCGGAGGGGATTCGTTTTATCCGACATAAATCAAAGCACACAAACGCACCATCGGCGTCGGCTGCTGTGTGACACAGCAGTGCATTATGGTCAGCTTGTAATCACAACGGCCAGTCTCCACTGCTCTGCCGTTGCCACAGCAACGGCGCTATGGAGTTAAGGCCAAAGCGATGCAGAAGGTGCATTTACATTTTCTTTTCGTGATCGACCCCCGGCTGTGTCTTCCCAACGAGATCGACCAGAGTGCTCTATTCCTTACAGACGGGCTGGAACTAAGGATTATTCTTTTTATTTTTGTCATTTAATCTGTCAATTCTTTTGGGGTCAGCTGAGAGAGAAAAAATGAAGCCGTGCGCACGGATTCGTAACAATTTATTAAACCGTGGATTATGAATCTATGCTCATGTTTTTATAAACGTGAGCAAAATAGGAAAGATATTTTATATATATTCTCACCTTAAATATAACTTGTCTCCTCCTAGTTGTACTACAGCTGTTAAAACATACGTTTGGAGACACTACCTAATGTAAGGATTAAATTATCAGATATTTTTGTGTCTGTACACCGCCTAGAGACCAGTCTTAGTTCTTCAGGTTGGAGGACGGCTCGTTTTGATACAGATTTGTTTGTAGCTCGTTAACCTTACTACGTTAGGAAAGACGCGTCATTTGTGATTCAATATCATTTTTGCTTTAGAGTAATTGATCCCCGAAGAAGAACTTCGCTCTGTAGTTGTTTGATATAAAATGTAAGAAAATGGTTTAAAAATATCAGTGTTTACCAAAGCCCAAGAGGACGTCTTGTTTTTGCAACGTGGCATCATGACTTGGCGTTTTACCTGTACGCATTTGCGAGTATATCTAGGCTGTATCGCTGTATGCAGCGGACAGCAGTCTGCAACATCACAGCGTACACGTGCACGCCACTTTCTAAAGCCACGGGGCGTTTAGGAAAAGAAGAAACATCACACGCGGGACACGATCCCCGCTGTCCTGGGTGAAAGTAGTACGTTTTGCCCAACCACCCCCCCGACCAACGTCCCTACGCAGCTATTCGCCCTTTCATACGTACGTAAAACAACAACAAAAATTGAAGAAAAATAGTGACAGAAACGTCGTAAAAAGCTTCAACATTGGTAAAAGTGACAAAAACATTAGGGTAAAAGCGACGGAAAAAACGAGCGGGGCGGCTGTGGCTCAGCGGTAGAGCGGTTGCCTGACATTTCGAGGGTTGGTAGTTCGATCCCTGGCCCTACAGTCCCCCGTCGAAGTGTCCTTGGGCAAGACACTGAACCCCGAGTTGCCCCCCAATGCGGTGCCTTCGGAGTGTGAATGTGTGTGTGTGAGTGTTCATCTGATGGTGAATGGTTCCTGTACCATGTAAAAGCGCTTTGAGTAGTCGTTAAGACTAGAAAAGCGCTATTTAAATACAGCACATTTACATTTACAAAACGTTGAAAAAAAGGTTAAATTTTAAAATCTGGACCCAGAAAAAATAAAGATGCATGGTCGGCGGGAAGATAACACAAGGGTTAATGCCTTTTTTCGGACCCTTTTGTCGAGGGTATTTGGATTTTTTTGTAGATTTTTGTTTTGTATATTCAACACCACTAACAACGTATTGATCCAGAAAAATGTATTTCCAAATAGAAAGAGCTACTCTTCATAAGTTATTGTATTTGTAACGCGAGGTATAGGACGGGTCCGGATGCTGACCTTAGTCTGGACTTTGAGAAGCCCTGAGTAAAGCCTGAGAAGGTAGAATAACTGTTTCTGTACTCACTGGATATTCCGTCTGACTCCATCTTCATACTGGAGATGTCGTCCCCAGAAACGCTGTCCCCCTCGGCGCCCACGCCGCGGCCCCGGGGGCCCATCGTGGAGCTCCGCCGCCGCTCGTGGATCTCGTCGGAGATCATCTCCAAGTTCCTGAGCGCCGTCTTATACTCGCCTTTGGCCTGAGACAGCTTGGACTGCCGCTCGTCCACGTTCTTCTTCAGGTTCTGGAGGAGGACAGGAGGGATGAGGAGGAAGATCGGGGATTACGGATGGAAAACAAAGCCGCCGGACTGCACAGATACTCATTCTGGTATCAACAGTATCAATAATTCAGGGTGTTTCTACATCTATTCATGGATAACAGTGGGAGAGGACACGTGGCTCGCTTGATTGAGCGTTATAAAAACAGAATCATATAATTCTGTCAAAAACAATGTGTGCATATTGCTGTCTTTTCAGATTCACAAGTTGTATGCATCTAATACCTGGTGACTGTAGAAGCCATGTGATTCATGAGTACCAAATACTCCTGTAGGCCTAACACCTTTAAAACTTTTGTTGATTCTTGAGTTTTTAGCTTAGATTTACAACCGATACAGGAAAACCCATGAGTTCCAATCACCACGTTGGGCCAATAACTGGAATACTTGGGAAAGGCTTACAGCTTCTTTGTCAAACATATCTATGTGCTCCTTTTTTTTTTGATTTATAGATTTTCTTTCATTGTTTTGCTTTGTAGCCTAGGTTTTTTTTACTGAAAACATGAGGTCCAACGATTCAAATAACTTAGAGGTTTTTTCCTAATAAATATGCTACTTGGTGACATGGCAGCTGTGTATTAAACTCAGTTGTGGGGAAGCGTTGAACACATGAATCAACAGAAGAAAGGTGGATTATACCGCGCAGATGTTTGGATATGTTTTGACACTGGGTCTCCATTGGAATCCACCGCAGCTGCTGCAAATCAAAGCTGACTGCAGGCGTGAAATAGAAACCTTTCTCTAAAGATACATTTTTCTTAGAGTTTTCCTAGTCTTGCATCGCCAAACGGATCTCAACATCACTGTGGAGTTTTTCTTCAAGTTTATATGAAAACTCTGGAGTCGCTAAGGTCCCATAAGATGAAGTTTTTTTTTTTATCTTGTGTGCACAATTTATCATCTTGTTGGGGCTCTGTGGAAAATAAAACTTGATTAGCCTGATTTAGTTCTCTTCATTATATGGGCGCTGTGTTCATCTAAAGCAGGGGTCTCAAACTCAACTTTCTTGGGGGCCGCTGGAAGTAGAGTCTGTGTTTGGCTGGGCCGCATCAAGTATTCCAAAAAAACAACAACTATTTCCTCCAAACATTTGGCTTTAAGCCCCTAGATCTGATATGGTTGGTGAATTTCACAACAACAGACATCACATTGTCAAACCTCAGGCATTTGCCGCAAAGAGTACTTAGCTAGCTTGACAACCGTTACGCCGCTGTCAGGAGACTACTACGGTAGCCCATAAGTGACAAGCGCAATGACAAAACGTTTCAGAACGCGCGGGCCGCACTAACACTTAACTTTGATGTCAAGTAGGGGGCCACAAAATATCATCCCGCGGGCCGCAATTGGCCCCCGGGCCGCGAGTTTGAGACCCATGATCTAAAGCATAGACAGTATGAGGTCTGAAGTTGTGAGAGACCCATATGAATATATAGTAAATGGAAATAAACAGTCACTTTTGGGACTTTCAGGACTCCATAGTAAAAAGAGCTGGAGGCAGCCACAATCTAAGCTATACTACGATAGAAACTTATTAGCTGACGCTTAATGGATCAACACCATCCGCACTGATGTTAACAGTCATGGTGCTCTTTATTGGTAACAACCCCAGAGGTGGAAAGTAACAAAATCAATTACTCATGTTACTGTAATCTAGTTTTTTGTTTTTTTTTATCTTTCATTTGTACTTTGATACATTTTAAACGACATCTGTTACTGAGTCAAAAATAGAAATAATTGAAGAAAAAATGGCTCTAACAGTGTTTTGTATCCGTCAATGAACTAAAATCAAAAGCGTGTTATGGCATTGTGCCCTTATCAATAGATACAAATAAGATATTAAAAAAAAAAAAGTATAAATTTAAAAAAAGTATACTACTTTTTATTTTCCCCTGAGTATATTTTTATACCGGTAATTTTACTTGTACTTAAGTAACAGTTATTCAAAGTAACGGTACTTTTCCTATTATTATTTTTGTACTATTTTCATCTCTGACACACAAAAACAGCTGCAATTTGTGCCCGAGTCAGAGAAAAACACCTCTGATCACAGTCTAACTCACAGACTCAGTCAACACATTCTCAAGGTGTGGGTCGAGGTTTTTCATCCTTGATCAAGCTCGAGCACAGCTACGTCAACAGTGGCAGCGAAAACAGCGGCCTCGTAACATCCAGAGGGGATCAACGGGGTTCGGGGGAAGAAGAGAAAAAAAGAAATGCAGCTGAGCCGGTGTCACATACCTCCAGCTGCAGGTAGTACTTTGCCTTCATCTCAAAGTAGGGCCTGTGGAGGAGGAGAGGTCGGGAGAGAGAGAGAGAGAGAGAGAGAGAAGAGACGATTAGATCGGAGCGGGGAAAAAGACAGAGTAACCCAGAAGAAGAGCACGTCATCACCATGGCAACCCGGCGGAGGAGAGCGAGAGAAAGGCGCTGCGATGTTGGACAAGTGAACGATGCAGAGCGGATTACCACCCCACAGCAGGGCTGCAGCTGAAAATTCACTCAGACTGGATCCAGAAAGACAGAAAACCATTTCACTGATCCAACTGGTTGCTGGTGGCTGTCTGGTATTCTTTGCCTTTTTCTGACGCACCTTTTAAATCTATACGAGAAAATAGAAAATCCACTTTTTATGCTGTTGGTTGGATTAAGCTTTAACAAAGCATTATATTTGATCAACTGTTCATTATGATTTGTATGTTAAGTAGGAATCTGCCACCTATCTGTAGCTGATAAATGAATGTAAAATGGGTAAAAATAGTAAAATTGCAGAGTTGTTTGTCTTGGGAATGAACGCGGATTGTAACCTTTCCTAATAAAAGACAAAAGCCGGACATTTGTGGGGTTTTGAATCCAGCGGGAAAAGGGGCTTTAGCTACCTTTTAAATGCTTTTTCAGACCTCTTAGTAACTGCTAATGTATCACTGTCAGCAGGCCTGTACATTCACTGGACTGGGCCAGAGATGCACTCGTGCCTCTGGAAAGCATCAGTAACAGTAAGAGGCTGACACGGCCTTCCACACGCTCAGTGCGATTAGATTAGATGCAACTTTATTGTCATCACACATGTACAGGTACAATGACACAAAATACAGTTTAGAGAGTTTAGAGAGCCTCCGAGCCGCAGCTAGTGAAAGCGCCGCCACATGCACTCTGCTTTAGACAAGCTTTAGACGTAGAATCTCTTATGTAACTTCTCAGAACTTAAAGTAAAGTCTTACTGATGGTTAAGTTCTGAAAGGTTCCCCCTGAGCTGTAAATACTTGGCTTCGAGGAACCTCGAGGTCCGTTAATAATAACAAAGTGAGATGCGATGTCAGTGCCTTTATTAACTGTGTCTCCATTGGAGTTCAGATACTGAAAGTTTGAGTGTTCTTGGCTTATTTAACTTATTAAAATACAATAAACTCTGTGGTACAAACAGAGTGCAGTTTAACCATTTTCTTTTCAACTTCCTTCGAGGGAATCCAGCTGCTCATTTAAATGTTTATCCCTTCATTTTGATACCAATAGCAATTTCTGAGCTAAATTAGTGTGATGATCAGGGTGTTTTTCTGCGGCAGAGAACACAACCAATTTAGATGCCTGCAGACTTACAATTCAGGTGAAATAAAACTGTGAGAAATGAGCTCAGTCTTGAGCAGACATACTAAGAGGCCATGGGAAATATTGCATAGGGGAATTCCTGGAGTTTCTATTCGTTAGTTTATCACTTGACAGATGTCACCTGGAGCATGATTCATCTTGAAGTAGTGGGACGGAAGCCAAAACATTTGTTAAACTTGTGATATTCCAGGGGAGCACCACCGCGTGACAGAAACAGATTAAACCAGACTTCCCCGTTTAACACCTGACTGTTTCAAATAAACAAAGCAGGTAGATGTGGTTGGGAGAGCAAGTTTCACTGCTTCAGGCGGAAGTTAATAAGAGAAGAGCAACCTGGCCACACCAGCGTTCAACAGCTGAACCTGCTGCTCGGAAAACCCGGCACCACATCAGGTTATACAGCGTCACCTCATTGGCAGTAGGGCTGGGTATCGCCAATCATTTCCAGAATCAGTTGATTCTGATTTATAAGGTCCCGATTCAAATACACATATTCATTTAATAATGCACCAGGTTAATATTTACATTAGGATTGACCCTCCCCCCCGTACTTTTTAGTTATATATCCATGGTGAATAGGCATTTCTTAAAAGCTTGATTTCTGGATGTTATTACTTGATGTCGGACCAACAGACTCAAGGACTCCTTTGTCCCTCATGCCATCAGACTATACAACTCCTCACTAGGGGGGAGGAGGAAATAGGGCGGAGAGGACAATACATACATACCATACATACATACATACATACATACATACAGTACACATACATACATACATACAGTACACATACATACAGTACACATACATACATACATACATACAGTACACATACAGACATTCATACATACATACATACATACAGACATACATACATTCATGCACACCTGGTCACTTTATCACTTTTAACACTGGACTCAACTTAACACTGACACTTTAATAATAATTTATGGTGTTTTCTTTGTTTATTCGACGAATGTTCTTATTGTTGTTATTATTATCATTGTTATTTTGTTGTCTTTATACTGTCTTTTTTAATCTATTTTTCTTTTTTCTTGCTAAAACTGCTGCTGGAATTTTCAATTT
>NC_045738.1:20542140-20545070 GCF_008692095.1 Etheostoma spectabile | reverse complement strand
GGGAGTCATCCCAAAAGGATTAATAAAGAGAAGTCTAAGTCTTGATATGAGATCACTGAAACAAAAGACTGATTATAATTGGAGAATTGATTTTTGAAACCCAGCCCTAATTAGAAGGTGTTTTGCTCGGGTCTGGTGGAAGGACAGAGACAGGTTTCTGGACATATTGATTGTTCTGCATCTCCAGGGTCTTCCAATCGATCCGTAGGTGTCTGAAAGCGCGGCTGCATGGCTACATGACGTCATGTAGGGACTTTACTTCTCTGCCAGCAGCTCAACATTTGGCTCGACACCCAGCAGCAGTTAGCCGTGCACCAACAGGCTGGTTTTGAGGGCACGTCGCTAGGACCACATGCCAGTCCAGCAAACACAAATAAAATCTAAATATAAAACCAGCCAAATAACTAGCTTCACAAGCTTCATTTTTTGTTTTTGTAGAGCTGACTCACATCTCAATGTACTACAAAAGCATTTGTACAATCCATTGTTTTAGCAACATAATCGTTTTAATCTCATCTTACTTTTTTTTAATTTCTTGCACTGTAGGTAAGGTACATTAAGTTACTTTATACACTTACTGACTTGCTCTTCTCTTACTCTTTTTTAACCTTGAATTTGAGTGTGATCAACTGCAACTACACACATTCCCTGAGGACATAAAACAACTATTCCGATTCTGATAGCTGAAAATGTGTGACTGTGGTGTAGCTCCATTCATTAATCTCAAATAAATACTTTGATAAGGTAGTTTTTAGTTTCTAAATACACAAAATAATCAAATTGTTAGCCCTGTAAGATATTTACAAAATTCAGACTAGTCAACCTTAACTATGGTTTTTAATGTTAGCACATTATATTGGAGTGTGAGCTAGATAGGAAGCACTGATTAGATTCTACAGCAACAAACATTTTCAGTCACAATTATCAAATTAATCTTGAAATGAAAAGCTTGAGTTGGGAACTTTGGCAGAAGTACAGTAGGACAATGTGTTATTGTCACTAAAAGTCACCGTCATACCAGAATACAGTCATATTTTAGGATAAAGTTGCATTTTTTGTGAAAAAGTAATTTCTTCAAGAAAAAAGTCAGAATATTTAGTAAACAGTTGAAAACAATCATTTTGCCAAATAACGGAAAGATATTCAGATTAATTTCAATTTCTTAACTTTTTATCAAAACTTTTTAACTTCATTCTCAAAAATTGTCAACTTCATTCTCAAACAGTGGCCTTTAAAACTTTACAACCACCCGGTTTTAAAAGTGGAAATGCTCTCAGCTATAGAAGCTGCAGAGCTCAAATATGGCTGCCAGAGTGTGTGTTAATCCACTTGTTTTTCCCTCTCTGCCACAGCATCAATAAGCAGTAAAACCTAATGTTGTTGTTGCAGTGCAACAGCAGACTGAGGCACTTACTTTGACTTGTTGATAGTGCGCTTGAGTTTTTTCTCCAGCTGCTTCATGCGGCTGATTGCTGCCGTATATTTGGCCGCCGTCTCCTTGTGCACCAGCTCGCTTCTCGTCTTTGTGTTCTCCGCCTCCATCACCTGTAACGGCAGATCAGAACTCACTGTCAGCCACCCACTAGAGTTAAATGGCATTTTTGCTCCATCAACTTTCATATTTTGCAAAAGAAAGGAAATACTGTACGTGAGCAGGAAGACCAAGTAGTTGCACAGACTGTCCTATAAATGCATGTGTTGTACGCACAGGATAAGCCAAATCTGTATTTTACTCAACCTTACGCATATTATCCCCATCATAGGATGTAAAAACTCATGTATATTTGCCAATAAAGCCAACAGTACCACAAATCACAGAGATGCCGACTCACACAGGACTACTATCATCACACCTATTATCACACCTCTGTTTGACAAGCTATGGTTGGTAATTTGGGGTGGAATTATTTACTTAAAAACCTGGCAGATTTTTACGGGATTGCAATCACAGATGACATAGTTACTACTGTCAACCAGCACTTCTGAAAATGGAAGGTTTAGGATAAATAAACTGAAATAAATTTAAAAAGAATTGTTAAGAAAAAATGATAAAGAAGAAAATATACACAACTAAAATTTTCAACAAAGACCTAAATCTAAAATAATGTTCTTCTGTTTCTGGTGTCCGCTCCTCCTCCTCACCCGCTGGGTGGCGTGGTTCAGCATCTCCTGCCAGGCGGAGTCAAACTGCCGGCTGTCCTCCTCCAGAAGCCTCTGCTCAGCCAGGGAGATGGTCTCCTTGGCCGCCCGCAGGATCTCTGTGGCTCTCTGGAAGTCCTGGGTGGCCTTCTGGGCCTCCAGCTGGGCCTGAAGACACAGAGAGGAAGACCATCTATAATTCAAAGCGTTGATCAATGAAGGGTGTATCATTTGTATCCTCCTCAGTTCTTCATTGGTTGATCCGTGTTACTGGTTGGTCTTCTGCTGCGTAAGCTGGAGTTGACTTTAACAGGAGGAAAGGTGTTTCTGCGGGACTGAATAAGTGATGGATGGCTGTGTGAGAGTGCTGTGTTAGGAGTGCATGATATATCGACTTATATCAAAAGTGTCACAAGTATGCAATATTTTGTTTATTTTGTGGAGCGAAGTGTCCCGTCCATTGACTGTGTGGCAGAGTGAAAGTGTAAATAAGGGGTACATTACAGAACATTCCTTAATCAATTCAAGCTCTACTGATTCAAAAATCGATTCGTTTTTTTACATTTTATTTTTATTTATTTATTTTCCTTTCGTAATGGCGTGTATACTATCACATGGGAAAAGTAACTATACGTACATTAAGTGAATCGTTTTTTTAATAGAGAATCGTTTTTGATAAAAAAAAATGGATTGAGCCTAAAAATCAATATCGAATTGTGACATTTTCTGAATCGCGCACCCCTGGTGTAGATGAAGAAATAGATAGAGACAACAAAACGGAACGGATCATG
>NC_045738.1:20540663-20542130 GCF_008692095.1 Etheostoma spectabile | reverse complement strand
ACCATCCCAAAAAAAAAAAAAAAATGAATACACCAGAGCTAGCCAAACAGTAGCTAGCCTCGCTAGCGAGTGATTTTTGCTAGTGGCACAAAGTACGTCAAGAGCTCGAAGAGACACACCGAAATTCCCAATGCTATAACATATTATCTGGCCCAAGACACAGAGGATAAAAAGGCTTCAAGAAGCTTCTGGGTGAACTAGACGAACGGTACCAAATCCCAACCCAAACCCATTTCTCCCAGGAACTTTATGAAAAGGCCGTGCAGGCAGAGTTTGGAGTCGGATAGACAAAGTATTTTTCATTCCTGACTTATAAATGGCTCCGAATGGCACTGTGCACTATATTGTTATGAATCTATGAATATTGTTACGATGCGTTTTCCCTTAACTTTTGTAATTTTACGTATGTTTAAAAATAGAAAAATGTATATTGACATCGTAATATTCATAAGCGATGAATCGCAATATCACATTTTGTCAATATCATGCAACCCTTCCGTGTATGCAAACATAACACAGAATACAGGATGTCAAACTTCTCTAAAAACAATGGAAATGTGAGGAATCATCCCAGATGTGTTTGACAAGTTTTTGGAAGTTTTGAAGAAAACAACTCGAGTCAGGAAGAGCTCAGCAAGGAAGTGGGGAAATAAATAAACCAAAACTGTAAAGAACCGCAGAGTAAGACACATTTCTCAGGCTCAGTGAGAAAAGTATGAAGAGTATGGAGCAGCTGAAGACAGTTTACTGAATATTAAATCCGAAGTTGATTCCACTGACCCACTTTATGCCGGCTGAGTTACTGTACAAAGTTTGCTGTTTGTTTCTGTGTTGCTGTCTCCTTCTCTTCTCTTTAGGGATTTAGCAGGGACCACTTAGAGACAGAAAGTCGTTACAGATTCCTGTAATAATGGAGTGAGTATCCGTATACATGTGTGCATGAATTGTACTAAAAAAGAAAACATGAATTTGTGTTTATGTGACACCAAATCAAACATCTAATCCCCTTATCCCAACATATTCATAGTATTTACTACTCAAGTTTGACTATTTTGACATAAATTAATTGGAAATTGACATCAACCATCACGGTACATGAAAAACAAAAATGAAATTAGGGACTTAATGTAAAGGGTATCAGCATCAATGCTAGGATGAATAAACAAGGCTACAGCTGATAAATTAGTGTGGTCAATATTGTCTTTTTATTAAAAGAGTGAATATTAGTGTATATGTGTTGCGTTTATTTACACAATTACTGGATAACTGATCGTTATGTGGGAAGCCTTTTACCTGAGCTGATTTAAATTATTATGTGTGTTGATTATTGTTTTATTTACATACAATGTACATGCAGTCGATGCAACATGAGCTTTAAACGCACTGAAAATTTGGGAAATCGTGTCAGTTGTGAGCAGTTCTAGTCCACAGTGTCCTATCAGCTGTCTCGGTCTATGGACACTCTCC
>NC_045738.1:20534251-20540653 GCF_008692095.1 Etheostoma spectabile | reverse complement strand
ATGCTCTCCGTGATGTCATTATCGATAGTCATCAACACGCCAGCACAGCAAGACGCAGAATAACCTCATTGTGTTCCACGCTGCCTGAAGGCTATAGAGACCCATGTGTCCCTACAGTAATGTCTCCTGGTGTCTGTGTTACTGTTTTCTTTGCCCGGCCTTGATTACATCACCCTTCATAAGAGCAAGATTTGAAACAGAAAGCAATGCATTTTCTTTTTTCTGGACAAACCAAGGAGGACCTGATTTGTAGCCCTAACACACGTCAAAAAACCTCCCCCATGTCCACCTTTCAAAGTGTCCTCGAGCAACATGACCCAACTCATCGCCTACTGTTTTTCATTTAATCCACACACCCTCTGTATATCTTTATCTGTATTTATATTTTTCCATTACAATTACTAACTTTTTCAATATTATTTATGGTCACAGGTGAATATAACTTATATTATGGTTACCCACTTTTGCTTTTTACTTTAATTACATATTCAATTTAATTTTAACGTCACTTACTTACACTGCAATATAGTGTTTTTTGTACTATGGCAACCGCACTTACTTTACAAAACCTTTATTTGAAGCCACTTTACTTCAGTCTACCTGCTGCTCATTGTCTGCTGTTTGCCTTGTTTGTCTGTTTGTTTTTTGCTGAGAATGCTACTGTAACAAAGGAATTTCCCCGCTGTGGGATGAATAAAGTATCATCTTATCTTATCTTATCCTATCTTATCTTATCTTACAACGTGCTTGATCACTGTGTTAAGTTGCAGCTTTGCAGTGGTGTTGTGCAGCTGGAAGCACAGAGTAGACACGCTAGTGCTAGCATGTCACGTTAGCATTGATCTCAGCTGACGTTAATGAAGGTTTGACTAATGAAAGTAGAAATAAACCAGTCCAACACCTTTACCCCTAAAATATGTTAACAATTAAATAGATTGCCATGAAATCTACATGAGACAAATCCCATTTACTTTTCTAACCCTCTGACTCCTCAGTTCCTGAGAGGGTAGCACCAAAAATGTATTTCCATCAGCTTCATCTGCACCTAGTAGTATTAATGTTGATTTAAAAGTAAAGCCCATGATACTGACAACGTGTATCATACACTACAGGATGCTGCTACACACCTACACTAATGTCAGAACCATGTAGCTAAATAGAGTGGGTTGTAGCTTAAATAGAGGAAATAATAAAACTACATGATACAATTATTTAGCCCATTTGCTAAATACCATGATATATGTTGTTTGTTGATCCGGATTGAAGAAAATTTAGGAACCATTAAAAATAGCTCCTATGTCATTTGACGAATGTGTCATTTACTGTGGTTGCCATGGTCACAATGCAAGCCTTGGACACCCAATGAAAACAGCTCTATTTGTCAGCTCTCCAATCGAGCTACGTGTGCTGTACAGTTTTGGTCTCGTTTTCCTCCCCTACGTCCTTCTCTTGTCTTGTTGCCCACAAGAGTCCCATCCTACCATCCATGTGCTAAACTCCCCCCCCCCCCCCCCCCCCCCCCCCCCCCCCCCCCCCCCCCATCCTGTCAGTAATAAACCCTCTGCTTGGTCTGCCTTGAAAGAAAAAGTAGGTTATCGTCTTCCCACTAAACACTTTCCAGTTTTAAATTCCACCCTTCACCAGACTTCATTAAGACTTTTAAGAATGAATGCATCTTTTTGGACTGCATATTCTTTTTAAAGCTTTAGTGTGTAACTTTTTGTATATTAATGTACTTATGTTACATTCAAGCTGTTGCCAAATGAGTTGATACAAAGCGGTTAAGAAATTGTTGTCGTTCGGCAACTTTTGCGCACAGAAACTCCAGTGAAGATAATGACCTCTTCTGAAAAGTCCATCATGTTTTTTTTAATCCGTGTCCTCCTTGGCTACTAGCAACTGCGTGTAGGAGGATTTGGGGTGCGTGCAAAAATACGGAAGGCTTGTGTCATGTGGATGGAACAACAGTAGTGGTGTCATTACTTTGAATTTCTCATGGGGGCAACAGAAACTACGCACTATAGCTTTAAAACGTGTCCGTGTTTGTTTTTTGAGTAATTTCATAAGTAAAACCAAAACGCATAAAACAAAAGCACATTTGAGGCAAAGCATTTCTCATTTCAGACACTGCAGAACAAATGAAGCACAACAACAAACTAAATATAAAAATAAAGACTGAGCTCTTTTTTTTCCCTATTTGTCCTAGTTTTTTACTGCAGTGTCAAAATGTCCGCCACAGACAAGTAAATCATCAAAACGGTCCTCATTCAGCCGGCGTTTAAAGCCGACACTTTGAAGGAAGAGAGTGAAGGAGAGGATCAAAAGAGAGTGAGATGAGCGCAATGAATAACAAAATGAAAAAAAAAATTCTCAATGTCAGCCAACAGTTTAATCAAGTATGATTTTGGAGTCTATGTTCTCATCACTGAACAGTAACAGCATGTACAAAATCACACATGTGATACCGCTCCAGAACCATGTTCATTAATCTGCTGCTGTAACAGCCTAGACCCTTCTGGTCTTCCACCAGATGTTAAACCTGCTACTGATATTTGCCCTCATTCACACACAATAACATCAGTCGGGTCCAATTATTTGTGGGTGATCAAGTCTGGCTCACATTTGGGCTCAGTCATCCCAAAGGTGTTGGATGGGGTTGAGGTCAGAGCTCAGTGCAAACAAGTCAAGTTACTTGACACGGAACTGGGAAAACCATTTCTTTATGGAGCTGGCTTCAGCTCGGGACATACATTGAAACTATTGAAGCCTACGAAGACTAGACAGTCAATAAATTGCTGTTCCTCCAACAAACAAATATTAAACAGCTAAGTTAATATGAAGAGACATTTTTACTAAATAAACTAAAACAGTGAAAGAAAGTCAAGTTCCTCAAACTCCCACAAAGTCTGAAGCACACAGATAATGTCTAAAATATGTCCCACTGTAGCAGTAAGAAATGACTTAAAGGTCCCATGAAATGTTGCTCTTTAGATGCCTTTATGTAGACCTTAGTGGTCCCCTAATACTGTATCTGAAGTCTCTTTTATATAGACCTTAGTGGTCCCCTAATACTGTATCTGAAGTCTCTTTTATATAGACCTTAGTGGTCCCCTAATACTGTATCTGAAGTCTCTTTTATATAGACCTTAGTGGTCCCTAATACTGTATCTGAAGTCTCTTTTATATAGACCTTAGTGGTCCCCTAATACTGTATCTGAAGTCTCTTTTATATAGACCTTAGTGGTCCCCTAATACTGTATCTGAAGTCTCTTTTATATAGACCTTAGTGGTCCCTAATACTGTATCTGAAGTCTCTTTTATATAGACCTTAGTGGTCCCCTAATACTGTATCTGAAGTCTCTTTTATATAGACCTTAGTGGTCCCCTAATACTGTATCTGAAGTCTCTTTTATTTAGACCTTAGTGGTCCCTAATACTGTATCTGAAGTCTCTTTTATATAGACCTTAGTGGTCCCTAATACTGTATCTGAAGTCTCTTTTATATAGACCTTAGTGGTCCCTAATACTGTATCTGAAGTCTCTTTTATATAGACCTTAGTGGTCCCTAATACTGTATCTGAAGTCTCTTTTATATAGACCTTAGTGGTCTTAGAAATGTTCATGCCATGGGACCTTTAACGGTGTGAGTACAAATTATTGTTTTTAAAACAGCCCTAAAACCAGAAGTACACATAACTGTGTTGACAGGAGAGCAGAGTGATTTCTCTAAACCTTGGTGTTCCTATAATCAGAGTGTGGTTTACAGCTGCTACTTCTCTTAGGTCTGCATTCAGCCCAGAAAGGTGTCAGATCAGTTCTGCTTTTAAACAGAGTGTGATTGCCGCATCACAGGTTGACCGAGCGTGACTAGAAAAAAAGCCTTTTAAGTCTCTCATTTCTCCATTTATGATCCTTAAGCTTCCGTTTCGTTTGCTACCCTTTTGTTTTCTTCCTCTGTCTTCCCTCCGTCAAACAGTTTTTCTGCAGATTTCTCTATTAGTTTGTCTCCCTGCCCTCTTATCTCTCACCCAGTCTCTTTAACTTTTCTCCCCCCCCGTTTCCATCTTTATCCGACCATCTCCTTCCATCCATCTCAATCGCCTGCTACCATCTCTCCCTTTATCACATTCCCTCTCCTCTTTGACATTTCTCCCCTCTTCATCTTTCACTTTCTGTATCCCACTTAATCTGATTTGCTCGCCACATTTCTGCCTGCCTCTTTTACATCTCTCCCTTCATTTTTTTTTTGGCCTAATCTTTCCCTCTCTTACAATACACCTCTCTCCATCTCAGTTCTCAACATAATCCCCCACCCGCTCTCTCTGTCTTCCTCTCATTTGCTCAGCTTTATATTTTAATCACTCTGCATGCGGCCCATGAAATTTTCAGAGAGACAATCCTCCTGAGAGAAGCACCAACGTGTAAGTAATGCAGAACTTAAGACACTGAGCTGCGATTCCTTCTCCTTCTCTGGGAGAATAGGCAATTTGGTTTTACAGACACTTCAATTATTCAAGAGAACCTTAGTTTGCTTTCACACCCTGGAGCGTTTCGTCAGAGAGTCAACAGCACATAAGTAGTCCATGTTGGCTAAAAAGTACAGTCCAGCACATGGATTAACTAGCAAGGCTCTAGGCCATGCCCTATCTCACAATGTTAACAAGAGTGAAAAAAGGTGTGGGTGATTTGGATCTGCTCCCAAACTTAATGGGTTCTTCCTCGCTCCATCCTACACCAGTCTACCAAGTTCTATGAAGATTTTTCCAGTAGTATTTCCGTCATCCTGCTGACAAACAGATAAACAAACAAACTGGGCGGAGGTCTAAAGATTTGCAATGCACCGATCCAACCTGTGTTCTACCTTTGCCGCAACTCAGGCTGCCTGCTAGTACTGAGCAATAAAAAAAGTGCCTTTTATGAAAATGCATACAGCAGCAAGTAACCAGTACTGTACGTTAAAAAGAATATAAGCTTTATAGCTAATAAAAATGAATATATAGCATCTGTGACTTCAGTCAGACTCATAATGGCTTTCAAAACCTTTTATTATTGGTCAAACCCCAGAAGAGCGAGGAAGACAGATGGGAGGACAGTTCAGAGGGTCATCATCAGTCAGAGCTGTCGAAGAAAGACGTCCTGGGGAAATGGGCTTTTAGATCATAAAATACTTTCCATTAACCTTCACATCGTCCCCATGACGATAGCAAGACAGACTCAGACTTCAAAGAGTGTAACTAAATAATACACTGCCATGTACACGTTTCTCCTTCATTCCTTCATTCATTCATTCCTTCATTCAGGGAGGAACGGCTTGGAGACCCGTTGTTACTGGTATCAATGCAGGCTGATGTAGGTTTGTCTGTTTGTCTGCCACAATTAGGCTAACACAAGAGAAGAAGAAAGATTTGGAGGAGACGGTATCTGTATTCAAAGTGACCTTATTTGGCCAATGTTCCAGAAAATGAGATTATTTTTTTCTCAGCTCCTCGATCAAATCCAGCAATTAATTTTAAAGAGGAAGCACGATCTGGGACAATAACGTCTACAACGGTCGGCGGCTGAAGGCCACACGAGCGCTGCAAACACAACGTGCTCTCTCTCCCAGCATGCCCCACTAACCACAGCCTTCATCAAACCGACATTTGATGTTGCTTTTTTATCTAGGAGAGAGGTGAGCTAACTGTGGCTGGCCTAGATATGTGAGCGGGTTTCAGGGTCGAATGAACCATACATGAATTCAACAGCAGGGAGGCAGCCTCTGATGTCCGCTTCGCTGTCTTTTTTATTTATTTTTTTGTTTTTGAAGAAAATGTTTTGGGCATTTTGGCCTTTAATTGACAGAACGGCTGTAGAAAACAAAGGGGGGAGAGAGTTCAGTTATGGTGTAGTCTACTGGTACATGTGTTTAACAAACAAATCAGATTTAATTATTTTATCACCTGACAGTAATATTTGAATGTGCAGCTTACAGAGGGATTGTTTGTGAATTTAACGACTCAAATTTGGATCCCCATTAGCTTTAGCATGAGCTAAAAGCTATTCTTCCTGGGGTCCAATCTGTTCTTGTGACAATACTCTTTAGGACATCACATTACACACACAGACATTATAACATTGAAAATACAAATCCTAATTAAATCTTACAGTTAACGCAGTTAATACAAAAAAGTAAAATAAACACACTATTTCGAATAGATCTATTTTAAGAAATAAGATATTAAATATTAAAATTCCTTTGAAGGTAATATGTCTTACGTGATTGTTTAAAACCATACAGTGTTCGGTTTGATGTTTCATTGCTCTGTACATTCCTGAACGTTGAATTGATTTAGCTTTCACTTTAGGTAAAATGAAACTCCCTCCTACTGCACGCCTCGTTGGATAACGATGTGTATCAGTACT
>NC_045738.1:20528693-20534241 GCF_008692095.1 Etheostoma spectabile | reverse complement strand
TTTGTATATGAAGTAAAAGGTGTTTTGTTTGATATAACATTATGTAAAAAAAAAAACATTTTTCATGCATTTTATCAACATGTGATCTAAACCCACACGTGCAGCTTTATTCTGAATCACTTAATTGCCAAAGTGCTGGACCAACCACAGAGCAGTAATCCGGATGTGGAAAAAAACAAAGCCTGAAGAACTATTTTTAACTATCTGTGGTGTGAGGGTGTTTGCACACCTTTTAATAACTGACAAGGTGTTGCCCATTGTAGTTACCAGTTTCTGAACCTGTTTGTCCCAACACCATCTATTGTCAATCCTCATCATCTGTATGTGTGAACCAGCCAAGAGGGTCGGGTCATGCTAGAACAGAACTAGTATGTACGACAAAGTTGTCTGAGGACATCAGAAGGAAAGTGTTTATAGCTTTTCCAAACAGCCATATTTGAAAGGCTGAGTAAAAAGCTGGGTCGGACCGCAATAACCGTCTTAAGCACGGGGATAAGTGCACATATTTTCAGACAGCCTCTCTTCAGATACAGCCATAGTGTTGCACTGGATTCCTCACATCAGAAGTGACAGAAATAGTTGGGTCAAGAATAAGGCTGGGTACCGAACCCTTGATCCTGTACTCAACGAATCACGTTATTATCTATATAGTGGCTTAGATAAGTTTACACACCCATGCTAAAGTTGATTAAAAAGAGGAATACATTTTTTTTTTTAATTTATCTTATTATCTTAATATAAAAAAAACAGTTGATAAGAAACACATTATTTACAGGTGCAGATACGCAGCAGGCAGCGCCCAGGGAGCGGTAGCAGCAACGGGTGGGGACTTGGTTCAACCTGGCTCCAGACAAAAAATAAATACAGACCTAAACTCTGAGAGCGTGAGATAATCTACATTAGCTATCGGACATCCTGCTGCCCGCAGTGACTCAGAGTGAGTCATGATGCACAAGTACATAAGGGTTTCCGTTGGCTTCCCTAGGGGCTTTAAAATCAATTACAAGTCTGAAAACAAAATAAGGATTTTTATTGCCTTTTTAAAAGTACTTCTTTAAAATCACTAAACAAAAGTACTGTGTCAATTTCCTTTGCCTCGGTTTTGTAATTCAATTAATGGTCCCATCCCATCACCATCTGGGTTATTCGGTTTCGGGTTGCTGGTTGGATATAGTCCCTACACTAGCCTGGGTCTTCGAGGCCTCTCCCAGCTGGTCATGCCTGAAACACCTCCCTAGGAAGGGCCCAGGAGGGATCATACCGATGCCAAACACCTCAACTGGCTCCTTTTGATGCAAAGGAGCAGCGGCTCTACTGGGCTATCTCTCTATCTCTAAGGGAGACGCCAGCCCCCCTCCTGAGGAAACCCATTTCAGTCGAGGGCTTTGCCTCCTGGCTCAGCTCTTTTTTTGTCACAACGGTGCATGAAGTGAATATAGTACCGCCCCGCCTGCGCCGATCTATGACCAATCTCCTGTGTCCCATACTCGCTTGTCCCCACTTAATGGTGACTCTTTGAAATTGATTTGGTCTGAAGTTTTTGTTGCATAAATGCTTTTTTTCTTCTTCAAGGAGACTTTGGGTTGACTAGATAAAAGTAGATGAATCAAACTTGGGACCTTCCTGTAAGGGAAGTGTGTTTAGCTAAGTTTCCATCCACTTGTCAATCTGATTATCTGAAGTTTGGTAAAAAAAACTCATGCGACTAAAGTGGTGAAGAGTGTTTCCATCCAACGGCTTTAAAGCAAATGAAAACTTGTGCATAATGGCGTCACATGCTGTTTTGTGATCAAATGGGTATATTGAATTGAGTTTAAGCATTTTAAGGTGTTTCCATTCATTTTGCACTGAATGCCACAACATTCAAAAAACATTTGCGAACAAAGTTTTTCTAGACAAAATGGATCGCGCCGTCTACCAACAAATGATCAATATTACAAGTTGTAATAGTGCTTATGTGCCAGCTAATAGCGATATCAAGCTATAGTAGAAAACAATGACACGATCAACACATTGCTTGATGATGCAGATGCATCTTGCCTTTTCTTTTCCCTCCAGCACCACTGCGAGACAACTTTTTTTTTAGACATGTCTCGCGTTTGAGGCCCTTCCATTTACTCCGGAGGATGTCTGGCTTGTCATAACCTTTGTCGGCCATTTCTTTGCGAGTTCCTGATAAATTTTGGCATTCTTAGATTTTTGCTATCTAAAATAGCTGTTATATTTGGTCGTAAATTAAATAAAAAAAGTCTCGTTTCCTCGTTGTCCACTGTCATCTGTCTTTGTTGCACCCGCCATGTGTGCAAACAGAGAGGAAATACTGGGTGGAATGAACTAAAACTTCTTCTTTGTTTTGTGGCGGGTTGCAACCATAAAATGACCTAAAAGATAATTGCAATTCATTGTTTATTCAGCAAATAAAGTTTCCATCACGTTTATGGCATAAGCCGTATAGTAATCAAGTCAAAATCCGATGGACTTTACGTATTTCCTTTGAGTCGATGTCATGAAATTTAAGCGAATTTTACCGTTTCCAAATGGCATTTTTCATTTGATATCACTTAATTTGGAAAAAAACGAGTGGATGGAAACATAGCTTCTGACACATTGAAAGTAAAGAGCTTTAAGCTCTTTTGCCCTTTGACTTCCCTGGTGAAGGTTTGAGCTGTTCCAAAATGAAAGAGAGAGATGCACTTACTGATGACCGAGATGGTGTCGGAAGTGGGTAAGGATGACGAGGCTGAAAGGTTTATGGAGTGATGGTCGCTTGAGCGCACATCGCTTGAAAGACGCACGTTTTTAAGTGCTGACTCCGGTGGGACGGAGCGGGGCTGCCGGATCTGAAGTTTAACCTGTTTTTCAAACGTAATGAAATATGCACAGACTCGCTCTTCATTCCACCTCACCTCCAACGCTCAGTGGAAGATGGGCTGGAAATAAGGCAATCTGGACACGTGTTTGGTTTTGTGTTTGCATCTTTCTGCTATACAGTAGGGTAGGAAATCAATTCTTCATTCAGTGGTTTTAATCACAGTTTGTAGCGTGTTTAAAAAGCCACAAACATTTGAAGACTCCTTGAATCCAGTTTGTGAATGTGGAATTCTTCTGTAATCCTAGGTAGTCCCTTTTCACAAATATATAATATTTTGGAGCGAATCACTGAGCATTAAAGTGAAAGTGGGAGATCATTCGCTCTTCATCAGTGTGCCAGCTACAGAAGCTTAAAGCAGCAGCCCACTCAGCTGGCAGCACCATACTGTCTTGTAGCTGATGACTGCTGAGGGAGTTGGTGTGGAGTTTTAAGAAGACAGATTAAGTTAATGCACATGATTTGGATGGAGGATGAAGCAAGCATGGAGGAAATTTGCGATGGGGAATAATTTGTCAGAGATTTCTGTGTGATAACTAGTCTGGTTCAAAGGCAGAAGACAAATGCAAGCAAGTCAGGTAGTCCATGTCTACACCAAGATAAATTCCCTAATAAACTCTGGGACCTTGGTGCTGTCTACTTGAATGTTGAAAAACCTACCTTCATGTATCTATCATGTGTAAATAGTATCCAGGGTCATTGAAATAATCTGAAATAAGGCCTGATGATATGGACAAAATCTGCTGTCCCAATATAAGACCTATGGGTACTTGCCGATACCGAGTACCGATACTAGTACTTAATAATCCTGTGGGGTCCGAGGGTCTTTTCAGACACAATGATTTGGCCTTCTCTGATATTGTTGTCAATTAGAACAAAGCCGTATTCAAATATGCTTCAAACTCAGTGCTTGCCCTGCATTCCTGGATAGTGTCATACAAAATAATCTGATATTAAAATACTGAGTAAATTTAGAAAGATTGAAAACGCACAGTCCGATGACGTCATTCAGTGCATCTTAAGTACCCGTGTGGATTTACGGATCCAGCGGAGAGGATGGTTGTTTACGGCAGCAGCTAAGTTAAAACAGATTTTGTCAAAATTTAAAGACAAGTGGCAAACTATAAAGTAAACAGTTAGAATACACACCGAGAGCTTATTTTGTGAAAAAGAATTTTAGTAAGAGATGAAGGATGGAATGAGAAAGCCATGCTCCACTAAATGGATGTGATTGTTTTGGCTCTGTGTCAGTAGTGAAACCTGTGTAGTCTCCCATTCTCTCATTAACAAAGATGGGACTGTGGGGTGAATGGAGGGGTGAGGTTGGGGGCCGGGTGCTAAATGATAAGGAAATGGGTGAGGTTTAGGCGTGGCAGGATGCAGGGCTGGGCCAAAATTAGTCGTCCTTCTTTCTCTACTTTTAGTTCTATTTTCATGCTTTTTCTTTTATCAAGCTTCCTTTCTCTCTGTTTAGTCCTCCCTCTGTCCCTCTCTCCATCCCTGTTTTTGGCAGGCACTGCTCGTCACATTAGCCACAGCAAATGTGCTGATGGATGCAGTGATGGATGGAGGGATTTGGAGGTTAAGGAGAGAGAGAGGCGGGAAAGCGCTTTAAGGTCAAAGCCATCTGGCTTGGCTTTGACCACCGGATGCTGTTTGCGTTGTTGGTTGTGTTGCGTGTTGTGATCACTGGCCTGCCAAGCCCCCACAGGCACATAGTCCCAGTGTTTGCAGTGGGTGCAGGCTTTCTTTTTGTACTTTTGACTATGACTCAGAAAGAACATTCAATAGTGTGTTGTGTGTGGGTGTGTGTGGGGTGTGTGTGTGTGTGTGTGTGTGTGTGTGTGTGTGTGTGTGTGTGTTGGGTGTTGTGTGTGGTGTGTTGTGTGCGTGCGTGGTGCATTGGTAATGCTTGCACACATAATTTATGTGATAATTGAATTTTTGCTCTTCATCCTTCAGGTCATCAGACTTGGATGTTACTATGCAGGACTCAAGCTTTTAGGCATTACAAGGTCGGGACCAATTTAATATGAGGTCTTGACAATTTCTTAGCTTTCCAAAATTGGCAATTTATGGTGGGGATTTATGAATTCTAAATATTTACATATCTGTTATGTGGTTTGATAAAGTATCTTATTGCTGTCTGTAATCTTTTGGAAATTTATCTTAATGCCTAATTCTAGAAACTCTTGGAAAATCCAACCTTTAAGGACACCAATTGTCTTTGTGAATGAATAATGTATTGTAAATAAATAAATGTTCTTCTTTAAAATACAGGGGCATAAGTATACACCCCTCTATGTTAAATCCATAGAGGCAGGCACATTTTATTTTAAAAGGCAGTTATCTCAATCTCTAGGTATGGTGAAGGGTATTTGATGATATGAGTTTATTTTAATTCCAAAGGCAAGGGAACTTTATCAGGATGCATAGTTCCCTGATCCATCAACTAACTAGCCTTTAAAAATAAAAACCTGCCTCTATGGGAATTTAACATAGGGGGGTGTATACTTATACCCCCTGTATTTAACATAGAGGGGTGTATACTTATACCCCTGTATTTTAACATAGGGGGTGTATACTTATACCTCCTGTTTTTAAGGAAGAACATTTATTATTTACAATACATTATTCATTCACAAAGACAATTGGTGTCCTTAAAAGGTTGGATTTCTT
>NC_045738.1:20522349-20528668 GCF_008692095.1 Etheostoma spectabile | reverse complement strand
CTATGTTAAAATACAGGGGGTATAAGTATACACCCCTCTATGTTAAAATACAGGGGGTATAAGTATACACCCCCCTATGTTAAATTCCCATAGGAGGCAGGTTTTTATTTTTAAAGGCTAGTTAGTTGATGGATCAGGGAACTATGCATCCTGATAAAGTTCCCTTGCCTTTGGAATTAAAATAAACTCATATCATCAAATACCCTTCACCATACCTAGAGATTGAGATAACTGCCTTTTAAAAATAAAAATGTGCCTGCCTCTATGGGAATTTAACATAGAGGGGTGTATACTTATGCCCCCTGTATTTTAAAGAAGAACATTTATTTATTTACAATACATTATTCATTCACAAAGACAATTGGTGTCCTTAAAAGGTTGGATTTTCCAAGAGTTTCTAGAATTAAGGCATTAAGATAAATTTCCAAAAGATTACAGACAGCAATAAGATACTTTATCAAACCACATAACAGATATGTAAATATTTAAGAATTCATAAATCACCACCATAAAATTGCCAATTTTGGAAAGCTAAAGAAATTGTCAAGACCTCATATTAAATTGGTCCCGACCTTGTAATGCCTAAAAGCTTGAGTCCTGCATAGTAACATCCAAGTCTGATGACCTTGAAGGATGAAGAGCTATAAAATTCAATTATCACATAAATTATGTGTGCAAGCATTACCAATGCACGCACGCACGCACCACCACACACACACAACACACACACACAACACACAACCCACACACACACCACACACACACCCACACACACACACCACACACACACACCACCTCACACTATTGAATGTTCTTTCTGAGTCATAGTCAAAAGTACAAAAAGAAAGCCTGCACCCAACTGCAAACACTGGGGGAGCTGATGTGCCTGTGGGGGCTTGGCAGGCCAGTGGCATCGCAACACAACGCAACAAAACACGCAAACAGCATCCGGGTGGTCAAAGCCAAGCCAGATGGCTTTGACCTTAAAGCAGCTTTCCCTGCCTCTCTCTCTCCTTAACCTCCAAATCCCTCCATCCATCACTGCATCCATCAGCAGCATTTGCTGTGGCTAATGTGACGAGCAGTGCCTGCCAAAAACAGGGATGGAGAGAGGGACAGAGGGAGGGACATAAACAGAGAGAAAGGAAGCTTGATAAAAGAAAAAAGGCATGAAGAATAGAACTAAAAGTAAGAGAAAGAAGGACGACTAATTTTGGCCCAGCCCTGCATCCTGCCACGCCTAAACCTCACCCAATTTCCTTATCAGTTTAGCACCCTGCCCCCCAACCTCACCCCTCCATTCACCCACAGTCCCATCTGTTTAATGGGAGAGAATGGGAGACTACACAGGTTTCACTACTGACACAGAGCCAAAACAATCACATCCATTTAGTGGAGCATGGCTTTCTCATTCCATCCTTCATCTCTATACTAGAAATTCTTTTTCACAAAATGAAAGCTCTCGGTGTGTATTCTAACTGTTTAACGGTTATAGTTTGCCACTTGTCTTTAAATTTTGACAAAATCTTGTTAACTTAGCTGCTGCCGTAAACAAACCATCCTCTCCGCTGGATCCGTAAATCCACACGGGTACTTAAGATGCACGTGAATGACGTCATCGCACTGAGTTTTGAATAGGCATGATACTTTGAAAATACGGCTTTGTTCTAATTGACAACAATATCAGAGAAGGCCAAAATCATTGTGTCTGAAAAGACCCTCGGACCCCACAGGGATTATTAAGTACTAGTATCGGTACTCGGTATCGGCAAGTACCCATAGGTCTTATATTGGGACAGCAGATTTTGTCCATATCATCAGGCCTTATTTCAGATTATTTCAATGACCCCTGGATACTATTTAACATGATAAGATACATGAAGGTAGGTTTTTCAACATTCAAGTAGACATGCACCAAGGTCCCAGAGTTTATTAGGGGAAGTTATCTTGGTGTAGACATGGACTACCTGACTTGCTTGCATTTGTCTTCTGCCTTTGGTGAACCAGACTAGTTATGCATCACAAGAAATCTCTGACAAATTATTCTCCCATCTGCAAATTTCCTCCATGCTTGCTTCATCCTCCATCCAAATCATGTGCATTAACTTAATCTGTCTTCTTAAAACTCCACACTCAAACTCCCTCTCAGCAGTCATCAGCTACAGACAGTATGGTGCTGCCAGCTGAGTGGGCTGCTGCTTTAAGCTTCTGTAGCTGGCACACTGATGAAGAGCGAATGAGTCATCCACTTTCACTTTAATGCTCAAGTGATTCAGCTCCAAAATATTATATATTTTGAAAAAGGGACTACCTAGGAATTACAGAAGAATTCCACATTCACAAACTGGATTCAAGGAGTCTTCAAATGTTTGTGGCTTTTTAAACACGCTACAAAACTGTGATTAAAACCACTGAATGAAGAATTTGATTTCCTACCCTACTGTATTAGCAGAAAGATGCAAACACAAAACCAAACACGTGTCCAGATTGCCTTATTTCCAGCTCCATCTTCCACTGAGCGTTGGGAGGTGAGGTGGAATGAAGAGCGAGTCTGATGCATATTTCATTACGTTTGAAAAAACAGGTTAAACTTCAGATCCGGCAGCCCCGCTCCGTCCCACCGGAGTCAGCACTTAAAAACGTGCGTCTTTCAAGCGATGTGCGCTCAAGCGACCATCACTCCATAAACCTTTCAGCCTCGTCATCCTTACCCACTTCCACGACACATGCTCGGGTCATCAGTAAGTGCATCTCTTCTCTTTTCATTTTGGAACAGCTGCCAAACCTTCACCAGGGAAGTCAAAGGGCAAAAGAGCTTAAAGCTCTTTACTTTCAATGTGTCAGAAGCTATGTTTCCATCCACTCGTTTTTTTCCAAATTAAGTGATATCAAATGAAAAATGCCATTTGGAAACGGTAAAATTCGATTAAATTTCATGACTATCGACTCAAAGGAAATACGTAAAGTCTCATCGGATTTTGACTTGATTACTATACGGCTTATGCCATAAACGCTGATGGAAACTTTATTTGCTGAATAAACAATGAATTGCAATTACCTTTTAGGTCATTTTATGGTTGCAACCCGCCACAAAACAAAGAAGAAGTTTTAGTTCATTTCCACCCAGTATTTCCTCTCTGTTTGCACACATGGCGGGTGTCAACAAAGACAGATGACAGTGGACGAACGAGGAAACGAGACTTTTTTTATTTAATTTACGACCAAAATATAACAGCTATTTTAGATAGCAAAAATCTAAGAAATGCCAAAATTTATCAGGAACTCGCAAAGGAAATGGCCGACAAAGGTTATGACAAGCCAGACATCCTCCGGAGTAAATGGAAGGGCCTCAAACAGCGAGACATGTCTAAAAAAAAAAGTTGTCTCGCAGTGGTGCTGGAGGGAAAAGAAAAGGCAAGATGCATCTGCATCATCATAGCAATGTGTTGATCGTGTCATTGTTTTCTTACTATAGCTTGATATGTCGCTATTAGCTGGCACATAAGCACTATTACAACTTGTGAAATATTGATCATTTGTTGGTAGACGGCGCGATCCATTTTGTCTAGAAAAACTTTGTTCGCAAATGTTTGTTTGAATGTTGTGCGATTCAGTGCAAAAATGAATGGAAACACCTTAAAATGCTTAAACTCAATTCAATATACCCATTTGATCACAAAACAGCATGTGACGCCATTATGCACAAGTTTTCATTTGCTTTAAAGCCGTTGGATGGAAACACGCTTTCACCAGCTTTAGTCGCATGAGTTTTTTTTTACCAAACTTCAGATAATCAGATTGACAAGTGGATGGAAACTTAGCTAAACACACTTCCCTTACAGGAAGGTCACAAGTTTGATTCATGCTACTTTTATCTAGTCAACCCAAAGTGTCCTTGAAGAAGAAAAAAAAGCAGTTATGCAAACAAAAACTTCAGACCAAATCAATTTCAAAGAGTCACCATTAAGTGGGGGACAAGCGAGTATGGGACACAGGAGATTGGTCATAGAATCGGCGCAGCGGGGGGGGGGGCGGTACTATATTCACTTCATTGCACCGTTGTGACAAAAAAAAGAGCTGAGCCAGGAGGCAAAGCCCTCGACTGAAATGGGTTTCCTCAGGAGGGGGGCTGGCGTCTCCCTTAGAGATAGGATGAGTAGCCCAGTAGAGCCGCTGCTCCTTTGCATCAAAAGGAGCCAGTTGAGGTGGTTTGGGCATCCGGTATGGATCCCTCCTGGGCTCCTTCCTAGGGAGGTGTTTCAGGCATGACCAGCTGGGAGGAGGCCTCGGGGAAGACCCAGGACTAGGTGTAGGGACTATATCCAACCAGCGACCCGAAACCGAATAACCCAGATGGTGATGATTGGATGGGACCATTAATTGAATTACAAAACCGAGGCAAAGGAAATTGACACAGTACTTTTGTTTAGTGAATTTTAAAGAAGTACTTTTAAAAAGGCAATAAAAATCCTTATTTTGTTTTCAGACTTGTAATTGATTTTAAAAGCCCCTAGGGAAGCCAAACAGGGAAACCCTTATTGTACTTGTGCATCATGACTCACTCATGAGTCACTGCGGGCAGCAGGATGTCCGATATGCTAATGTAGATTATCTCACGCTCTCAGAGTTATAGGTCTGTATTTTATCTTTTGTCTGGAGCCAAGGTTGAACCAAGTCCCCACCCGTTGCTGCTACCGCTCCCTGGGCGCTGCCTGCTGCGTATCTGCACCTGTAAATAATGTGTTTCTTATCAAACTGAGTGGGAGAGCGATGGAGGGAGCATGGGGTGAAAAAGAGAAAGGTTTTCTGAGAGAGCAAACAAAACAGTGATTCAAGCTAAATACTCTGTATATACTGTGATGGTGGAGGACAATACTGAACAGAGATTGAAAAATGAATAAAAAATTAAGAGTGAGAGAAAGAAGGTGATAAAGAAACAAGGAACCAAGAAATGAAGGAAGAACACATGTATAGATAATAGAATGTTTTTTTTAAATATAAAAAGATAAAGGCAGGAAGAAAGGGTTCCAAAAGTTTGAGGGGGAGAAAAAACAAAGCAAATGTTGGAGGAAGAAATAGAGAAAAGTGAAAATGAGACGGTGAAAAGGTAAAGAAAGAAAGAGGATAAATAAGCAAAAAAAATGCATTAAATGTACTCTCAACAAAAGAAGACAAGGCGGAATCAAGGAAAGGGACAAAAAAAGTCAGAAAGGAGGAGATAATTAAAAAAAACACAAAAAGAAACAAAAGATTTCCTTCCCTCCCTCCTGAACAGATCCAATCGTCAATAAAAAGCAAGATCAGATCAAAACACCAGTTCCATTTAAACCTCCAGCTAAACAAAAGCCAAACATGTACAAACACACTGGCAAAGAGACTCAGTGTTTCTTTAATTTCAGAAATATTTATCTGGCAAATCATTAACGCATAAGACATTTTGTGTGACTTCTGCCAATTGCGTCGGCGGCCATTTTAAAAAGAGTCTCAAAAGCTGATAACAGCTTTATTACAAACATTAAACACCCACCGCCTCCAACGAGACACTGTTTTTACTTCAGCTCCTAATTCAACAGCCTTTTTCACAATCTGTTCAGAAAAACAACCAAAAGTATTCCTTATCAATGTCTACAGTGCTGCAGGGAGTTAAAGGACTGCTCTGTGTTGTTAAAGATCTGAATCCCCTGAAGGGGCAGCGGAAATAAACAACAAGGAAAAAAAGACAAGATGGAGATACTAAATCCCTGATAGGAATTTGGCGCCAACATGAAGAAAGTAGAGCCCACTTTCCATCTGCTCTAAAAGACCCGGCTCTGTACTCTGAATTAGTTCTAAAAACTATAGTGGCCTTCATCTACAAAGTAGGGGATTACCTTGCTATCATATTTTATAAGCTTTTTGTGAGTTGGTATTAGGGCTCGGTATCATTCAAATAATTTACCAATACCAGTACAGTGACTTTGATACCGGATGCTGAACCATCTATCCTGTACATGCATAACGTAGAGTTTGTTACATTAGATAGCCAATCACCAGCATTATTAATTAATTAGGTATTGAATGACGAGGCATTTTTATTTTATACTAAGGAGGCAATTCGGTCAGTTTCAAATTTGGTACCCAGCCCTAGTTGGCACACATGTAACAGATTGTGTTTAATTGACATATTATACTGTCTCCTATCGATCGCAGGCCCAAGAAAAAGAAAAAAAAACTGCATCATGTTTTACTCTGTTTTTCTTTCATTTTAAATTGGCTGTCTTTGGGATGTGGACTGTTGGTTGGACAAAACAAGACATGTGAAGTCTAAATGATGAATCAA
>NC_045738.1:20521056-20522339 GCF_008692095.1 Etheostoma spectabile | reverse complement strand
TCCGTGTTTTTTCTTGTAAATAAACATTAGCTGTAACCCTATGTGGAACTATAAGCCAAAAACAAATCTCATGGTTCCTTTCCAGACTTACTGTTAGCAAAGACTTGGCTCTCAATTCTCGGGTTCTTGACTATGATTACTGCAGAGATCTGATAAAATATGCACTGCTGTCTGTAGCCACATGAGAGCGGGAAAGACAAAGAGAAAGACAAACGTAAGTATTGGACGAGCGATAAAAAGATTTCAGAGAAGAACAAGGCTTTCCAAAACCAACGATTTTTCCTCTGTGTTGATATAAACCATGACAAAGGCTAAATCTACCCCGAGGGCCATTTGGAGAGCGAGCACAGAGAAATACACCAGATGGATAATGTTTATGTAGGCCAGTGGAATCAGCTATGATGAGGATGGAGATACTGGCTGCGATTTCAAAGTCACTGGTTTCAAACGTCAGACCTGCAGAGAAAACCTGAATGTAGGAGATGAATGAGCAAAGAGTCCTTGAACAAGATGCTTTGACTAAAAGCACACGTTCAGGTAAAAACACTAGCAGACATTGTGTTGTACAATGTGACAAAGGGTGTAATAGTACATTATTGCTGCTGTGGTTATCCATATTGAGTATCAAATACTTTCTTTGCCAAGTAAATTTCCATGAATTATCACCTAAGCCAGCAGTCTTAGACTTTGAAGAGATAATGACTCTGCTTTAATAGAATAGAAACGGGTGCATATTGCAGTTTATGTGAGGACGAGATGAGCTCCAATTTTCTGTTTTCAAGCACGGACACAACGAGCCCATCCTTTATCTGGCTCCTCACGATTTTACATGGCAACAGCAGCCCAGTTCAGACTCAAAACATCACTGCGGTAAAACTACCCAATGAACGCCATTGGTGAGGTTTTCATGGCAATTATCAATCGTCGCTCTCTAGCTTGGCAAGGAGAGCAAAAGTGGCTCCTCTGCACAAGTAGACGAGTTCAAATATTTTCTGAACTTTAACTGTTTATTTTTGTCAGAACGAGGTTGAGCTATATTAGTCTTTGTTCATGAACAACTAGGTGTCCCTCAGAGCAGAAGAGTGCGAGTGGGTAAAAATGGTGGCAATTTAAAAAATGTGTTACCTGGAGAAAAAGCATTGGCTTTAACACCTTTACAGATCTCTGCACCTCCCACAATACATGACCTTTCTGCTAGGCCTGCATGATATTGGAAAAAACTGACATTGTGATATATGTATTGCGATATGAAAAGTAATTTTTAAAAGATGACATAAATAGCT
>NC_045738.1:20486286-20521046 GCF_008692095.1 Etheostoma spectabile | reverse complement strand
ATTTGGAAATAATAAATCATTCTTAAAGAGCCTTACTTCCCATAACAATAAACCCCGACGGACTAACGTCACATACACACGTTACCCACATGGCTACCTGTCTTAAAAGGGAAGGGTCGGTTGGTAATAATCATGTAAAAGGAGAACGGGAAAGTTTACTTTTCTATCAAGCAGCAAAAACAATTAGCCATAACATCGCAAAGTCCTGCTATGTGACTATCGCGCATGTGCACATTGCGATGTCGATGCTAAAACACAATATTGTTCAGCCCTACTTTCTGGTGACACAGAAAAGATACTGAATACAGTATTTCTGCTGTCTGAGGGCTGCAACAAACTCCTTGCAACATTCTCAATCTAGGACATGGGTAGAGGATACATCAGGCCAGCAGGTGAGCTGACAGAAGTAACTACAGGGATCCCAGGTTGTACATCCTCATCTCAGTTCCCCCGACGACCATCGCAACCGAGATGCTCGGTACACCACAACCACAGCAAACAATTCATTTTTTACTATACTATTACAAAGAAACACTGACGTAATCAGTTTCTTTCACTGAGGTCTTCATTTGCAAAGCATTTCTTGCATGAAAGGTTTGACATAAATGAAAGAGGGAGGAATTAATGGATTGTCTGATGGTGCTTCAAACTAAATAACATAATAATGCTAACAAGGTTGGTGCTCTAAACCTCCATAGGAACCCCAGAAGCTGAAGACAACACAAATATTTGGGGATGAGATAATCTAATAAATGTGAAATACTCCGTTACATTCACGCCATTCCCAAATGAGTTGCTACAAAGCTAGTTAAGACTATAAGCTCCACACAACTCTCTCTGTGTTTCTCAGCTTGGCCATGTTTAGAAAATGTCCTCCTTGGCTACAAGCAACTGCGTGGCGGGAGGGGGGTGCAATCACAAAAAGGCTTGTATCATCTGGATGCATTCCTCACGAGGGAGACCGAAACTACGCACTATAGCTTTGAAATAAAACCACTGTATATTTCAAATCGTTACACATTTGACTTTTATTGATTTCTTCAAGAATTATGCATTTTAGGCCACAACTGTGCTTAACCCTCCTGTTGTCCTCGGGTCAAATTTGACCCCTTTAAAAAAATGTCTATATGTGACATATGAGTTTCTTTTTAACCAAATGGCCACAAAAAAATGGATTGGATTCCATACAACGCTCTTTGCAAAAACATTTGATTGACTTTTATTCCTGACTAAACTCATCTGTACGTTTCTCTGATCTTAACCATTAGTCAAAATAATTCATAAATTCTGCTTTTTAACTCAAATATTAGGTACAATTCTATATAAACGAGGGTTATTGAGCATAAAATTACAAAAAGTAGTGTAAAAGTAGTGGTAGTAAGGTGGTGTTAGTGAAAACTAAAACTAAAGTCTGGAAAAGGGACACATTTTTTTTGTCAGCTTTTGACTTGGGTAGACAACACATCTCTGCTTGAACATTTCTATGTGATCCCTAAATCATAATAGAAGTAGCATGAGTGAACCTAGTTTAAATGTGTTCAAAAACGACATAAAGCAGAGAAAGGGGAAGTCCTATTGCAGAGTCACTTCACAGAAACTCTTTCACCATTGATTGTATTTCAGCACGCTACGGAAAAATACCCCTCATATTTGTAGCTATTATTTATGTCCTAGTGAAAACCTGGATACCAAGATAACCTTCCTACATGAGCCACATCAGAAGGTGGGAAAACTGCATAATGAAGCCTTTCAGAGTTTCAGTGGATCACTGCGCTTCCGGACGGAGCTCTCAGAGCTGTTTGGGCGCTTATCGAAATGTGCAGGTGGCTGCTTCCCCCTTTATTTCTCACGCACGCACACACGCGCAGCACACACACACCACCACAAACAACAACCACACACAAACCCACACCACACACACACACACACACACACACACACACACACACACACACACACACACACACACACACACACACAACACACACACACACACACCCACACACACACACACACACCACACACACCACAACACCACACCACACACACACACCACACACAACACAAGCGTTGAGGCTGAAAGGGGAACTACTGAGATCATGGTCTAAAACAATTGTGTAGTTTCCCCTTTGACACCATTTTTAAGCTGTGTCCAAATTATGCATTTTACTGGTCAACTAGACTGAAAGAGTTTAAAGTTCTTGCATAAAAATGATCCCTTCTCCTCAACGAGCAACAACTAAAAACTGGACAAATCTTATCAAACAGAAGGGTGATTGATGAGATGGACTTTTTAGAGAGGTGACGATTAAACCACACAGAGCCCTTGCATGGAAACCATACATACTCAAACACACGATAGGGCCTGGACCTTTGGTAATTAATCGAGTCCAAGCTTTTGACCTGGTAAAACAAACACATGCTCTGAATATGTAAAAAATAGGCCTGTGTATGAGAGGCTTCTAGAGCTTCAACGCTTAGTCGACTAATCGAGTAGTGGATTGACAAAAAAAAAAGAATCACGTACTATTCCACTGTTTTGATAATGTTTCATGCAAAAATGTCAAAAAACGCTGTTTAATTTGGTTCGACGCAAAAAAAAAAGTTTCTGAATGTTCCCTCCCTCCCTCCCTCCCTCCCTCCCTCCCTCCATGCACTTTTGACTGACCTGCCTGGCCAACCTGCGGGCCTCCCAGTAAGGTTTGGACTCCTCCACAGCCTTGCCGAGCTTCTTCACAAGTTCGTCCAGCTTCACCGTGGCCTCAACCAGAACCGAGCGGAACTTTTGCCTCGCGTCCTGACGGAGAGAGAGAGTGGAGGGGGGGGGTTATTCAACATCAGTTATTCAATTCAGCACAAACATGGGAGCATCTGACACAAAAAAAAGAAAGGATACCAACGTAACTCTTTGAATGTAAACTGAACTTTGATAACCTCTGATCGTGTAGATCAACTGGTCAGGTAATCTGTAGCTCATCACACCCACTGCCCTTCCTTTATGTAGGGATTTTTTTAGCCAAAACCCCAACAGTGAATACTGTTATTAACCCCAGGTGTGCACCAAATGCACCTATTAAAAACTTTACATGAATTAGGCAACTTTAGACCTTTACCAAAACCCATTTAGTGAAAATTACTATTAGTGTTTCATAGATAAAAGGGCAGGAGTAATGTAAAAAGGGTTTTATACAAGAAAATGATCGACGCTACATCAACAGAGCTTAGTGTTGGATTAAATGAGACGCTTCTCCAACTCTTATCCAGCCTTTAAAAAGGTCCAATGTGTAGGAATTTCTCCCATCTAGCGTTAAGATCATTTATCCAAATCAACTCTCTCGCACCACGTGGTTCCAAGTACGTATTTCAAAAAGCCGGTGTCTTGCTCTTTTCAGTATCCTTTTTCTTTTTCTGGGCGAAGAAGAAGACTCCTGTTGCTGAAATTTGGATTTTGGATACCTGTGTTCCTCAATGTTTCCTTCTTCAAACTAGCCGGGGCCGGGAAGTGACAACACCCATTAGCAGCATTAGCAGCAACTGTGAGTTCATCTTCGGCGGAGCAGTAGGTCTTGCTTAAATGTGATAACAGGTTGCTCTATAGACCTTTTTCACGCCAGACATGTTGACATGTCAAAGTAGGAAAAGCACAGGTGTATTCAAAACCATCAATGATGGGTGCATTCCACTTAGGAAAGGCCCTGGTGTTGTGCATGCTGACTCATTGAAACAGCTTACTGGGACACTTGATGGAATTGAGCCATCGTTAAGGTTACCAAATTCAGCTGTGCTTTTCCAACTATGAGTCAAAATGTCTGCTGTGAAGAAGGTCTATTGCTGCCTCAAAGTATGAGTCACAGCTTCTAAGAACGTTAGCAGCTAAAACCCCAGAGCTCAAAGATAAAACTAAGGTCTAAATAATGGATAAGAAACATTTGCTACCAACCATCACACTTAACCTAATCTGGGCAAAGTATTCACACCATGTGCCAGATAAAGCTGACAGCTTTCCTGTGTCATAACACTGAAAGACACCCGCCTGTGAAAAATCAATGCCCGATATAATTTTGTTAACTGGTAAGAACAAAGTGTTCGTTCAATCTTAGAAAGCTTTGTTCGTTCATTGGCACTACATGGTAGTACATGGGGAGTTTCTGAGACGGACTGGCATTCAGCTCAGAAATTGCATCATGGTCGTCTAATTGGCATAAAAGCAGCAAGAACAAAAACAAGTCAGAAACTTCACGGATCCCTGCAGGGAAATGCTCTTTTTAATTCCCCACTTCCTTTAGCAGGGCCAATTATACAAGTAACATTAGATGTAATGATGTTTTGGCAGAAGCGGGCTTGATTCAAGGGCCTTCTAACAAAAAAACAAGCTTGCTCCCCAAAAACGTACCCTTCAGTTTGTGTGGTTTTCTTTTCTTAGAAGCTAAAGAAACTTTTCTTCCAACAAGCTCTCTATATGTGAAAGGCTCGAGAAGACAGAGAACAGGGCAAGTAATAATTATGTGACATCCTTGCGACTGCAACTAGGATCAACAATCCGGAAAAATAATTGCATGCGATGCGACTGTCTAGTTGAGAATAATCCAATAAGACTTAAATGGCATCCCATAACAACACAGAGAAGCCGCAAAACTGCAGTAATTCATTTGAATCCCCGGGAGGAAACAACCCCATATGACCAGGTTTAATACGTTAATAGTCTATGAAGGTGCTCGGATCTGGCACATACAGTAGTAGGATATCAAGAAGTACTACGTCAATGGTAATTCAATGTGCGTTCTAGGGCGCACAATAATCATCACAATCTTCGTTTTTTTTTTTTAAATGACTACAATTCTTTAATTTTACGAGCCGACTGCATCACAAACGCTACTACTTTCTTCTGAGATTTTTAAACTTTAAACTGACTGTATGAAATAGGTTTTAAAGCGCTCCCAAAGCGCTTCAATGCTCTCCCTTCTCTTCATTGAAGCCTCTATGGTTACAGGCTTGTGGTGACGCCCAATGTGCTATAGGTGCCAAAATAAATCTATGCTTGGTACAGCCAATTTGTTTTGTTTTGTCATGGTTCATGTGTGCAATAAACATTACACTTTGTGAGAAAAAAAATTGTGGCAGAGAATCGTGATATCAATTAAAAGCTAAAAAAATAAAAATAATGATTCATATTTTTCCCCAAATTGTGCAGGTCTAATGCGTTCCATTTAGATGTTTTGATGACCAAGAGGCTTCCAAGAGGCTTCTTCAGGACTCCAAGCTGGGGAGGAGTTTCAGGAGGTAGTTGTTGACATGTCATAAAAAAAAGACAAGATGTAATTCCTACCAATTAAATCTCTAACCTTGTGGCTTGGAAGATTATCAAAGCCCTGACCATGACTCAAACTATTTTAGATAAAAGCAAACCAATCTAACAAGGTCAGTTTTCCCAACATGGGTCAGATCAAAGAAAACACATATTCGCATTGTTTTCATAGACCCATATACCAAAAAGTAGGGCTGGGCAATATATCAATGTTGTATCGATATCGTGATATAAGACTAGATATTGTCTTAGATATCTAAGACAATATCTAATCAACATCTAGGGCAGGCTGTGGCTCAGTGGTAGAGCGGTTGCCTGCCAATCGGAAGGTTGGTGGTTCGATCCCCGCCCCTGCAGTCATTGTTGAAGTGTCCTTGGGCAAGACACTGAACCCTGAGTTGCCCCCGGTGCTGCGCATCGGAGTGTGAATGTGTGTGAATGTTTATCTGATGAGCAGGTGGCACCTTGTACGGCAGCCCCGGCCACAGTGTATGAATGTGTGTGAATGGTGAATGTTTCCTGTAGATGTAAAAGCGCTTTGAGCAGTTGTTAAGACTGGAAAAGCGCTATATAAATACAGCACATTTAGATTTTTGAAATATTGTAATATGGTAAGTGTTGTCTTTACCTGGTTTTACAGGCTGCATTACAGTAAAATGATGTCATTTTCCTTATCTATTATTTGGTGTACTTAAAAGGTCTGGGGATGCGATCACTGATGGACATTTCCTTGGGTGGAAAACCAATTGAGCAGTCAGAGCTTTATAAGCAGGATTCATAAAGGGGATGTCATCTTTATACTCTACAGCTGGCAGGACAGTCCCATCAATAAAAACAGTCCCAGAAAAATAAGCACAGAGCAACAAAACAACAAAACAAAACAGTCCGAATGGGGCCCATTTAAAAAAAGTTGCAAATCAAAAACAATGGTATGTTTTACAAACGACTGTTGCTCGCAAATTGGGTAAATACAGAGAAGTCATGGTGAGAAGAAACATTTTGAAAAAAGCAAGAGGAGGAGAGAATAAAAAGACTCGGTTTCTGTGCTGCTGCATTTTATATTCACCCATACACAAGATGTTTGCATTGGAAATCCTTTTGGATTCCCCATCCTTTACTCCGCACAGTTGCTAGTAGCCAAGGAGGACAAGGAGGATTAGAAAAAACCCGATGGACTATGTAGAAGACGCAACTATCTTCACTTAACTTTAGGACTGGGTACCGAACGTCGATACTTTCATGGCACTGAACAAAATAGTCGAATCCTACGAGTACGAGTATTGAAAAATGATTTATCTTTCCAAATTACGGTACCTGAGAAGGCGGAATTGCAAGCTTATCTGTTGTCTGTGCCCTCTCTGCATATTGACAGAGAGCAGAGCGGTTGCACTAAAAAGTCTTTGCTGTTTACATTCCTTTGCATTTTAGTTCAATCTTAGCCGGTCCACAATGTTATTTGTTTATTTATAATATGTTCATGTTGTGGAAAAATGTTCTCTTTTTTGTTCATTTTTGCCTAGTTAGGATTGATACCAATCCTGAGTATCTGACTGGTGCACCCCCCCGATCCAAAAGCACAACCAGTGTTATTATTGTCACTCTAAGTGAGCGGTGTTACCAAACTTTTTCAAATTTTGATACCTGTTTTGATTCACAATTAAAGTTGGAAAATAGAAATTTTGTGTTTAATGTATTTGTGTTGAAATGGATTTTAATACATATGGTATTGAAAATAGTATCGTTAGGGACCGGTATCAAAACTTCGGTATCGAAATTGGCGCCGGATTTACAAAGTTATTAATGATTAACCCAGAATTAGGATTATTGGATCAACTATGGGTGTCTAGTTAGTTAGTTTGTACATACAACACAAACATACAGTATAAAGTAATCAATTAATTACATTCAGTCCAAACAATATTACATGTACAATATGAATATGAAACAAAATGGTCATGGTCAGGCAAGCATGCATCATAACAAAGCCATTTTTTAACTTCAGAAAACGGGGAGTTATTATTTTAGAGACAATAAGTAGATTCTTAGCTTCTGAGAAGAGCATAAGATAACTCTTGTAGTGCACCGTGACATCTCTGATGCTTAAAGTGAAATTAATTTTGACTTTTGTTTGGCATTTGGTAATCCACTTTGGATTTGGATCAAAGGCTGAATTCAATTTCAACATATCCAAAACACAGCTTCTGAATTAATTTGTTGAACTTTAAAGACTAGGCTAAAAAAAGGAAACTCATGACACTAGATGCCAAAGTCCTCAAGAAAGCTCATGCTTATTTATTGTACTGGAGCAGTCTGCCACAACCCCCTTACCGGCAAATCAAATTAGTCTTTCATCAAGGCAACAACAGGCAACCTAGAGACTATGAAGACGAGGAAAAGAACAAAATAAAGATTGCTAGGTTTTACTATCAGTCACATCTACGGAGCTTCCATTGGAATTCATAAAAAAACTGTCTTCAAGTTCCTCTGTCTAGCTTTCAAAGAATTGCATTTTCCCCGGCTCCATGTTTTCCACGAGTCAGGAGTATTCTAGGAAATAACAGCAGCAGTAACTGCACATCCTTACAATTCACAATTTTCAGGTCAGTACACATGAATATAATGTGTTAGATGAAAGCTGATTGAAGGATTGCATCAAAGAGAACACCAGGGGTGTCTACCCTGAGGGGGGGTGCACCCGAAACGACTTCCCCAGCTCCACTCTGCACACCTCACTTTTTAAAGCTCCTCACGCTAGATGTTTGTCATTCATATTCCCATTCCAGAAAACAACAAAGGACATCAACTAGGAATAGGGCCAGGGGGCGCCCTGTGGTTGGACCTGTAGAGGCCCTGGGCAGTCGCAGAATGTGTTTGATCTACACACACAGCAGCTTAAACTAACGTTACTGTACAGTTTGATGTGTGGAGATTTTCACTGGATCGTGCCCCCCAGGCTCACAGACATGAGTCAGTCAGTCAGTCAGTCCTCTCTGTTCTCTTCAAGATTTGACTTTTAGCTCACAGCTGTTCTGTCAAACCCATGTTTCAATCATTCATCCAATCTTTTTTTTTTTTTCACCATTCTTACTTCAAACACTCCCTCGGTTCTTTCCATTGCTAATCTCTCTTGCCTTTCATATCCCTCAGCATGACCTCCATTTCTTTACCAACTGATGCCTTAAAACCGCAGGTACACAGAAATGTGTTCTTTCACTACACTGATGCAATATCGCTGCAATTGTTGACATCACTGTTATCAGGCACTCTCAACACTGGTCTGTCAGTCCAGCACTCTGGTCCAGATCAAAATACCTTGGCAACTATTGGATGCATTGTGATGGAATTTTAATTAAATACTCATGGTGCCCAGGGGATGAATCCTACCGACTTTGATGACCCCCCCCCCCCCCCACAATCATTTTTAATTTGTCTGACAATTGGGTTCATACCTGAAAAACTAAAGGCAGTCCCTATCAGCCTCAACTGTACTTGTGTTTAGTGCTAATTTAGCAAATGTAAGCACGCTATCATACCAAACTAAAAACGGTGAACACTAAAACATTATTGCAGCTATATATTAGTATGTCACTATTTCCATTGTGAGCATGTTGCCATGCTTGAGTTAGCATTTAGCTCAAAGGATGCTGTGCAAGACACAGCGCCTCAGAGCTGTTTTGTCTAGCTAAAAGTCAAACCCCAAGGGGTTATTAGGGTTCACAATGACATAATCCTCAGAATCATAAGCTAATCATAAGTGAATGTTTTGCATTTACCTCGAAGGATTCGAATAAAGGATTGATTAATTATCTGTTGATTACCTAACTAATCGATTAATCAACCAACCGTTTCACCACTAAGACCCACAAACTACCTCACAGATTTTAAAAGAGGAAACGGTCGAGTTGTTTTGGCTCTGCAGGGACTTTCACTTTAAGGGAAGGAAGGAATCATGACCTTTTTTACCCTTGGTGACTGTCTATAAAAAAATAGGTCACAGTTTACACACAGTTTGCCAAATGTGGATGTCTGCGTCCATAAATTTAAGCTGAAAGTAGGCAGTTTAATCTCAATGTCATGGTTTCATTTTAATCCAGGCCCAAAACTCTCCAGATACTGACAGACTGCACTGTAAATAACACGTGAAATGTAACAAAAGGTTATAAAGCTACAAAGCCAACAATTATGAGATTGATTTCTTATATAAAATGAATTTTAACAGGCATATCTTTGTCCTCTCCCCCTCTCTGTACCTCACTGTCTGTGATTATACTGATGTGGATGCAGACTGCAGTGCAGAGCCGCTGTCCTCCCACTAAAGGCCACAGATGCTCACACTGTGACGCACACATCACCTTGTCAACACATTAGTGCCCTGAGGTGTTATGTCTAGAACTTGTGATTATACGCTATATTTGCACTGCACTTGCATCACTGCAATTAAAGTGCATCTGCATCTTCACATCAGTGAAGTTCCGATTATTAATATTATTATCTGATTATTTTCAATCTCCCTAGTCCTCTCACTGGCAGCATGAATGCTTCAAACCAAAGCCTCTTTGGGTTAAAATCATATGATGTTTTCACACTAATGTCGCTGCTGGTGATTTCATTCTGTAAACCAAACTACAGGGGGCACAGTCTGAGTGGAAAAAGAGGATTTAAGCTCTCTATATGTTTATGTGGGTAGCTGATAAGCAAACAGAGACAATAGACATTAACAAGAATATCTGGGTTCAAGGTCCTGGGGTTACAAGCGTTGCCCTTAAGCAAGACACTAAAACCTTTCAAGTCTTAAAGGTTCCAGGACATGGTGCTCTTTGGGTGCTTTTATATAGACCTTAATGGTCCCCTAATACTGTATCTGAAGTCTCTTTTTATAGACCTTAGTGGTCCCTAATACTGTAGCTGACGTCTCTTTTTATAGACCTTAGTGGTCCCTAATCTGTATCTGAGTCTCTTTTATATAGACCTTGTGGTCCCTAATACTGTATCTGAAGTCTCTTTTATATAGACCTTAGTGGTCCCCTGATACTGTATCTGAAGTCTCTTTATCCTAGGGACCGTAGTGGTCCCCTGATACTGTATCTGAAGTCTCTTTTATATAGACCTTAGTGGTCTTCTAATACCATAAGTAAAAGTCTCTTTCCCAAAATTCAGCCTTGGTGCAGAGTTACAGCCACTAGAGCCAGTCCCACAATGAGCTTTCTTTAGGAAGTGCCATTTCTGAGTCTGTAGCTTTGGAGGAGGGGGGGCAAGGTGGAGGCTGGGGGTTTGGCCTTGACCAACTGCCACTTTGCTCATTTGAAAGCCATGATGTCTCTCATTGGTGGGCCAAGTTCTCTGGGCGGGCAAAGCAGACCTCATAAGGAGCAAGATTCCAAAACGGCCCATCTGAGCTTTCATCTTCTCAAAGGCAGAGCAGGATACCCAGGGCTCGGTTTACACCTATCACCATTTGTAGCCACTGGGAGACCATAGGCAGGCTGGGGGAACTCATATTAATGTGAAAAAATGTTTTTATTAATGTTAAAAAAAGAAATTGTCATGCCATGGGACCTTAAAATCCAAAGATATTTAGTTTGTTCATAAAGAAGGCCAAACAAAATGGAAAATGTTCACATTTAAGAAGCTGTAACGAGTTTTTTGCTCTTTGTGCCTCAAGAAAAGGACTCAAACTATTCATCAACTATCAAAAATGTTGTCAGGTAATTTTCTGTCCATAGATAAAAAAGTCTAATCGTTTAAGCTCTGAAAAACAGAAATGCAGTTGATTTCCATTTCTAAGAATATTCTTGATTTGATTTGTTCCCCGTGTTTATTTCAATATAGAAACAAATCCTTTAGGTGCAGAACCAAGACTTTCTTTCAAGAGCATTTCTTGGTGTTGACGTTTGACATCATTTAGATTACTTCTTAGTTATCTGTCCAGATCCCTAGCACTGAATCTGTAAAAGTCCCTGAAAACATCTTGTGGGTGAAGCTTGGTTGGACTGTGCCGTGACAGTTTGATAGCTTGCCCCCCATCTGACAGTAGATGGTCACAGTCCTGAACAGCAGCCGTCTTTGTTGGGACATAAAAAACAACTTGACTTGATTTTGGAGTGTGTGAAGCCATAAAGAAAGACCATAACTGTAAAATCGGTCAAGGTTTAACAATCGACACAGTGTTGCATACACGTCAAGCACTTGGCCGGGTAGAAATAGGTTGAACTGAACTAACGGACCACAAAACCACAACTGAGGAGATAAAGATTGGGGAGACTCTGTACTCAAAACCAACCAACGGACCTGACCCAATTCTCTCCCGCAACAGAACAAGTGAAGCACCATTAGCGGAAAAAGAAACAATAATAAAAGCAATGTTATCATATAGAATGTGTCGCCCTACAAGGTAGGGAAACAATTCACAATAATTCCCTATTACATTAAAAATGGATTGTTTAGTGACATTTTCTCCCTGTGTAATTGCTTTTGGGAGATTTGGTCTCTGTAAATTATAGCCGAGACTATACGAAACTAATGAAGTCTGTTCACCTCCATCGCTCAGATGCCTGATTGACACCACGCACAGCTCTCAAACTGTGGAGCATGACACGACTTTGGACTTTTACCTCTTTAAAGCTTCACGCAAGACTGCTGACCTACATTAAAGTGAGCCTTCAGACTTTACTGGCTTTTAATGAGAGTGAACGACCAGTGAAGTTAAACTGAACTTGATGGTAACTCTCTAGGTCATCGCAAGTTGCTTCTGAATACAGCAGTCAGTAAAATTACTTTAAGTGCCCAAATTAGTTTATTGTATCACAATATTTCACGGTGACTCACAAGACTAGATAGAGACCAACTCCTTGGATGTTTAAAGCTGCTGACACTGAACTTAATGCTAACTTTCACAAACAGTTTGACCTGGAGAGAGAGCAAAGGTCCGGCTGCAACTCGGAAAAACTGCTGTATCTGCACACAGCGATACCTTGAAAACAACACTTTTCTGCCAGGATATCAGTCAACACTGTCAGAGCAGCAAATCTGCCAACAGCGGTTACATGTGCTTGATAACATGCTCTATCAGTCCAATCGGTAACAACTAACACAGCGCTGAAACACACAGATAACCAGCACAAACATTCAATGCACACAGCTCCATGTGTGTGTGTGTGTGTGTGTGTGTGTGTGTGTGTGTGTGTGTGTGTGTGTGTGTGTGTTAACAGACTGACCTCCAGCTCCGTCTCACATCTGTTGATGTCGTCGGTGGACTGGTTGAGTTTCTCCAGCTCACCCTGAAAAAGAGGGAACCGCAGAGAGGTAAAGCAAAAGAAAGGGGTGTAATATAATATGTGGAAGTATGGGAGGGGGAACCAGCAACATCTGGAATGGTTTAACAGGAATACAGGACACGATGGAATTGAAATATGTTCATATTCAACTAAGGCAAGTGTCTGAAGCTTGATTGTTCGCCAAGAATAAAAGAAATGGTAAAGGTTAGCTGGGATTAACATTAAAAAACCAATTCCTCTTTTAAAGGATGCAATGATGCGACTGATTCTCTCTCTTGATACAGGGCCAGTGATACCATCACTCTCTTTTTTTTTACTATATTTAAAAGCCTCTGTTTACCTCAATGCAAAGAACTCATTGGCATCTTCTTTATGAAAGTTAACATGAAGCTTTTTTTCTACCTCGTTATTCTTTTCTACTTCGGTGAAAGGTTGTAACTTTACTTTAAAAAAATATCTGCATAAATTTAGAATTTCAACTTATTTTTAGTTAAGGTATTCAAGGTTAAACAAAGAATGTACATATTTTACTTATATTACAGGCAGTTTCTCTGTGATGTTAATGCACACTTAACTCTTTATGGAGTGGACTGGCTTTCATTTGCATTACTTTCAGATTAACCAGACTCTTCAGGTAGCTAGGAGTTATTTTAGATGTAACATTAACGTTACAGTTTCCTTATATTTAAAATAAGAAATAGTGCGAATATGCAGAAGCTGCGTCGTGCTGAGACTTTGTTCTCTGTGCTGTTAGCTAACTACAGCGGTGAGGAGACAGACAAGGCAAAGCTACAATGAAACCATGTCGGTGAAAAGAGGAAAAAATAGCTACAAATAATACTACGGCTGTAAAGATTAATTACCTGGACTCTGGGGTCCACCTCCTCGTCTTCATATTCCGCCTCGTCGTCGTCCGTCCTGAGCTCCTTCTCTGAATTATCCATGTTGAAGGTGAAGGGCAGATATCTCGTTAACAACCCGAACAAAGAGACGTTTCTACGGGACTCAAAGAGACCACAGACTCGTCTGTCTCAGCCCGGGTCACCACACGTCGGATTCACGAGCCTTACTTTATATCTCTACTTGTAATTTATTTTAAAAGCGGTATTTCTCGAAGAGGCACATCTCTGCTTGTATCCACCCAGGAGCCGAGCAGCAGCAGCGTCTCTCCCCGCTCAGCGCTCCCTCCACACTGACACCGAGCCCCGGTGTAGAGTCGTCCAGAGCAGAGCGCTTCCGCCCGGGAACGCCCCCTTCTGAGAGGCTGTAGACTGTATGAGGGGCAAACAGTGCCCTATAGCAAGACCAAGTCCCAAGGGTGCATGGCTGCAGCCTGGGGGACCCAGTTTCGTTTTAACACTCGTGTTGTCCTCGGGTCAAATTGACCCGTTTTCCTATATCAATGTTCTTTTTAACTACCCAAATAAAATGATTATTCCACACACCTATCTTTGGCAAGTACACACTCTACTTTCGTTAATTTTAGATTAGATTAGATTAATATTATACTTTATTTATCCCACGACGGGGAAATTCTGTCGTTACAAGTAGCAGCATAGCACAACAGCAAAAAACAGAAAACAAACAATAACACACAAACAAGTAAGCAAAAGAAATACAGGCAAGAAACAGCAAGAAATACAGGCAAGAATAGACAATGAAATATGGTAGACTGAGTAAGTAAATGCCGTCAACACAAAGGAATTTTAAGTGCGGTTGCCATGATAGAGAAACAATTTGCGTTGTAAGTGACGTTAAAAATTAAGTTGAATGTGTAATTAGAGCAAGAAGCAAGAGTCGGTAGATAATTTAAATTATATTAACCTAGACCATAAATATTGAAAAGTAAGTACTTGTAATAAAATAATATAAATCCCAATATTAAAGATAACAGAAATGTGTTGATGTAGATGGGAGAAAAACAGGAACAGAAACTACAACACTACAGGTAGAGCAGCGTTGTAGGTCTGCCAGCGGCCGGAATGAAGGACCTGCGGTACCTCTCCTTCTTACACCGTGGGTGTATCAGTCTGCTGCTGAAGGAGCTGCTCAGGACCCCACAGTGTCATGTAGGGGTGAGAGGTGTTGTCATGATGGATGTCAGCTTGGCTAACATCCTCCTCTCCCTACTTCCTCTATGGGTCCAGAGGACAGTCCAGGACAGAGCTCGCTCTCCGGATCAGTCTATTGAGTCTGCTCCTGTCCCGGTCCGATCTTTTGTGGTTGTCTTTATTAAATTTACAGCATTTGGAGAAAAAATTGAAGTGGTTTTGAATAGTATGAGTAAAAGTTGACATATTCCATGCTGCATTATCCATCAACACCATTCCTTTAATTTGTAGTCTAATAATTCCTAATTTCTGCTTCTAACTCATATTAAGTATAATTTTCTAAAAAATTAGGTTTATTGCACCATAAATTCCAAAAATAACTGTAAAATTAAATTGAATAGTACTTTTATTGTACGTCAAAAAAAGTGACAAACATTAAAAAAAGTGATGGAAAAATAGACAAAAAAATGTGCAAAAAAGTTAAAAACATCAAATAAAAAGCATCAGAAGTGTTGGTTGACAACACAAGGTGGGGACCTCCCTCATGCCTCCCGTCTCATGCCCAAGCGTGTCCACCGGTCAATTCAGAGAAATCACAAATTATTTTTATAAATGAAGTCACAGTTTAGTTAGTGTATGTAGTATGTTGCAAATAATTTAACGCCGTTTAACCCTTGTATTGTCTTCACTTTCGGGAGCCTCTCGTATCCCTCGGGTCAAACTGACCCGGGACTTATTTGGGGTTTTTAAAACAATTCTATTGTCTCATCTCAATTTCAAACAATTGAGATAACATCTATGTTTAGGGAATGCAATCAATCTCTACTCGAACACAATTATAAATGGAAGTGGGATTTGTTTTTAGTCATAACAGAGGTGGGTAGTAACGAGTTACATTTACTCCGTTACATTTACTTGAGTAAGTTTTTTGAAAAGATTTTACTTCTAGAGTAGTTAAATCACTATACTTTTACTTGTACTTGAGTAATTAGTGAAAAGAAACTGTACTCTTACTCCGCTACATCCGGCTACAATGAGCTCGTTACTTTTCTTTTTACCTCTTTGTATTCTACGCGTCATTTTTTTACCCCAGCGTACGTCTCATTTAATGTTTTATTTTGACAGAGGAGTCTTCCCTTAAGGCTCTACCACGTGACTGTGTTCCACCAATCAAACGGCGTTGTGCAGTCACGTGACCATACTCGTTCTCAGCGGCGGGACCATAGAATGTATATATCTATCTATGGGCGGGACGGTTAGCTTACAGTCGTAGCAAAACAAAGAATGTCGCCAAGGCAACAGACTGGAGGACCCCCCCGGCCTCATATGAAAGCATGGTTACCTTTTAGGAGAAGTAGAAACAGCAGCTACGTCATGCGGCGTCTTCTGTGTCGACCAAACAAACGGACTAGGACGTTCAACAACTCAACCTCTAACCTGAAACGTGCGGTGGTTTTTTTTCTGCTGTGGCGAGGTGGATCTTGTCTTTTGGTTACATACAGTATGTTTTACACATGCAGTATCCATCCCAATTTGATGTGACAAGTCTCTCACTTAAGCTATTTTGTAATTATAAATTAATTTTAATTTATTCTATTGATTGGATGACTATAGTTTTGCCTAAACATGATTTTTGTATTTTTGTCTGTCTGATTGATGCTTGTGTTAAGAAACAAATCAGACGTTACTCAACAGTTATCACTACTTAGTAGTTTTTTTTCATCAAGTACTTTTTTACTCTTACTCAAGTAATTATTTAGATGACTACTTTTACTTTAACTTGAGTCATATTATTCTGAAGTAACAGTACTTTTACTTGGTAATTTTTGGCTACTCTACCCACCTCTGGTCTGGTTATAGTTCATGTTAAAAATCCACTATAGAAAAAACACAAGTGGTCATATCCAGAATAATGTTCTGAATTGAGTCAGGAAAACGTGATTATCACAGAAAATGAGGCAAGGTCGTTGATTCTCAGGTAGAAAAAATGTTACTTGAATCATTCTTGTTCTTGTAAAAAATTGAAATGGGTCAATTTGACCTGAATACCAAGCAAGGGTTAAACTTTTAAATTAATGATAGCCAAATGTATTCATACTGTGGAGCAATTTGCTCTTCCGACAACAGACAGGATTTCTAGTCCCTCCCTACAGTCAACCAGCCATTTTGAGCTTGATAGCTTTGGGATTTCCCAAATTGAATAAATCCCACCCGCACACATAACACAAAACTGCTTTGTTATCTCCATCGAGTCGTAACTGAGACATCTGCTGAAATATTTTTTTTTATTCCTTAGCATGATTGCCGTACTGCACCAGCCAGGAGGGCATGAGACGGGAGGTCTCCAGGCTGCAGCCATACCCAACTGCTATTCCCATTCTCTAATCCATGGTGTGGTCGGTAGGCCTGGAAAACCCGGTTCCTTTCAAGGATTCGGGTTATTCTGAGTCCCTCACTAAACTCAACCGGGTTGTGCGAGTCAATTGACTCACTTGAGTCAGTATTGCTAGGAATAAAAAAAGTGTTTACTTTTTTTTAAATCGACTGTGTGCTTGAGCTAATTTGTATTTTTAAAATATTACATTTATACACCAAACCTACAGTAGGCCTAGCTAAGCTACATGCAGAACACTGTGTTATTTCAGAAGTGAAAGAATGGCTTTTGTTACTTTACTCTGAGCTCGCTAACTCACTCGTCTGCCACAGATCAAATCATATGGCCGGCAGATTTGAGCAATTGACTGAGTCACGAGATAGCTGACGAGTCATTGAGGACTCCTCAACGAGAGCTTGCAATGTTTCGGACTGCGTGCTCCATCTAATTGCATTTGAACAAACCTACAGTAAGGGTAGCTAGGCTACGTGCAGAACATTGTATGTTATTTCAGATGTGAAAGACAGGCTTTTGTTGTTGATTTGCTTCACCCTGAGCTCGAGGAGAGACTTCACACACTCGTCTGAATGAGATCCACTCATGAGAACGCGGTCGGCAGATTCGTGGGATCGACTGACTCGCGCGAGAATCGACAACTCACGAGTCATCGAGGAATCGCAAGTCATCGAGGAACCGCAAGTCATCGAGGAACCGCAGGTCATCGAGGGCCCGTGAGTTCTCGAGTGAATGCCATGGTCTGCGAGCTTCTGGCTCTGAGTCTGTGGGTCGGACTGTTTCTCTGCTCACTCAGTTGCTTGAGGTGACTTGTGGAGTTGTTGTTGTTGATGAATCTAATGGATTACTTATTATGCTATCTTTATAAAATGACATATTCATGATACAAGATTGGATGTATTCATTTTGTCTTGTTTATGTGTCAACATGCACTGTGACAAACATTTCTGTACAACATGTTCCAGAAAGATAAATTCCTCAAAACCTACTGTTCTGGGAAACTAATTATTTTTCTCAGACTCATTAATAGATTATATTTTGTTATGATGCATGACATACTGCCAGAACTGTTTCTAGAAGCACTCAACAAAGTTACATGTAAATGTAATTATATTAAGTTGGAAACCAGACTAAGAAACAACATGTAATATAATTATAGACATGGATTTAACTATATGCGTTTACACGTATGTTAGCTATGAAGCATACTGCCCACCATTGTGTGCTTTAAAGTAGATAAGACATCAAACACCAAGTCATTTGTCTAAATTAAATGTATACGAAGACTTTTTTCTTGACTCTGATTATGTCCTAATTTAAGCATTAGGGGATGTTGTTAAAAGAGTTTCCAAGAATAATTTGCAGTTCAACAAAAGCTTGTCTGTTGCCTCGAAATGCTTAGATGTAAGAGTTGGCGTATTCCCTCAACTGAGGGTACAACTCTGCTGTTTTCCCCAGACAGTCGATCGGCTTGTAAACACCACTCCCTGTCCTGTTTTATAAAACTGTGAGTATATTTTGAAGCTTTTATCTACAAAAATCCTCCACTTCCAAGCTAAAAACCAGCAATTTGTTCTAATGAAAACTTCACAACAAGGTCTGTGGATTTAACCTAAAGGATGCATTACTCCAAAGTCTTGGCACATACAATTGAAACTATCTACATAACACTACACTTTTGATGTTGACTGACAGACCAACGTTTTATTAATATAGCGTTAAATCATAACAGAGGTGATCTCAGGACACCTTTCATATAGAGCAGGGTTAGACCTATACAGAGACCCAATGATTCCCCTATAAGCAACAGGGGCTTCAAAGGCTCCCCTTTAATGGGTAAAAACCTTGACCTGACGGCTCTAGGGGGACGGCCATCTGCCTCAATCCGGTAGACTTGAGAGACTAGAGAGAGGAAGAGACACAGAGACGCACAGCAATAGTTATTAACACTCATATTTATTAGTAGCCAAGGATATAAGAATAATAGTAGAAATAAAACTGGTAATGATAATAGAAATATGACTAATAACATCATATAGCAGTGGACGTCAAGCAGGACCTTGGCAGAAGGTGCAACCATGATCCAGGTGCAACCACAATCCGTGGGACACCTGTGAGATGAGAAATCCCCAAAACTCCTGGGAAAAAAAGCTAAGTTAGAGTTATTAGTGGTAATTGCTGCTTGAACAAATTACTTATAGTATAGGTTTCGGAGGGAGGACAGGCTCTTACATGCAGTAATGGGACATGAATGCACTTAGATGGAGAGAAAGAGAGGATGGAGAGCAGAGGTCGGTGTGTCAAAGGAAATCACCCAGCAGTCTAAACCTATAGTATAGCAGCATAACTAAGGGCTGGTCAAAGCAAACCTGAGCCAGCCCGAACAATAAGATGTATCAAAGAGTAGAGTTTGAAACCTGCCTTTAAATGTGAGGCCGGCCTCTGTCTCCTGAACTCAAACTGGGAGCTGGGTACACAGGAGAAGAACCTGGTAGCCGAAGGCTCTGACTCCCATTCTAGTTTTGGAGACTGTATTAACAGCGACTGAAATATCCACCCTGCACCATTTTTAACAAGAAAACACACATAACTTATCTTCAAAGTGAATATACTGCAGCCCTCAGGACCACCTTTCATCTGCTGTGAAATGGATCACAAAAAATTCCTGTCACTCTCACAAAAACTATTTCAGGTATGTACAAGGACACGGGGTTTCTGCACACTTTCTATCTGCATACTGGCATGACCCATCACATCTTTTGTTTTCATTCCTCCTGCTCACCAGAGGAGAAAGAACTGAAAGCCCGCAGAATGAAAAAAAACGAGCCCTGAGGTGGCATTAGGTTGCATAACCAACACAATGTGGCTGCTTACCTCGAGGAGGGAGGCTGATGGAGCAGCTCAGACCGAAAGCAAAAGCTTTTCTTAATGCGGAGACACTTCAAGGAAGAGACAAACAGTCGAGGAAGAAAAGAGAAAAACAAACTCACGTAACCTTTCTACTGCTGAACAAAGCTGCTTCAATTAAAGATAGGCCTACTACAACTCAATGCTTTCCATGACCCAAGCTGCCCCCGTCTTTCATTATACTGTAAGACACTTTGATTTGGTTTTTATTTTGTTGTAGAATAACCAACACATAACAACAAATCCACAAAAAGCACATAGAACATAATCAGGTAAAATATGGACAAAGAGATTAAATACGACAAAATTTAAAGAGCAAATTAAAAGAATGTGTTTGTGTTTGTTCCAACAAAAAACCTCTGTTAACTTATGCAGTTAGCAGATAGAGCTGACACTAGAAAAAAGCAGGTCATAACCACTAAAACTAACAGTGTGCAAACAACCATGCTTGCTCCAATGAGATCCATAATAATCCATATTATGATCCATAATCCAGCCAATCACCTAAATCATTTTCAGCTATACATTTTTGGGGGGGTTTCATCCTTGTTTCTTGAACTTTTGTACTTAACAATATTTGAACCAAGCTTGTTTAACGCACTGTTAATTGAGAAATAAACAATAGTTTGTGTTTGCATATGGTTTAGATATGCATTCCTCTCAGAGCCATCACTGCCAATTGGTTAATACCCTCAACACCGTAGCGGCATTGCTTGCACCTTCTAAAAGGCCTCGTCACAAAAACACTGAAGGTAAAGGTGCAGATTTTTTAGACACATGCCACACCTACCTACTTCTCCCTGCATGGCTGCAACCCACGACGCCTGCTGAAAAAGACCCCCGAGCGACGCCCGGCAGAGGCTGAAGGATGTCCAGAGTCCCGTCAGCAGGTTCTGTGTGACCTCGGGTTGCTGCGTGATTCGTCTAAATAACAGGATACGTCAAACCCTTTAAAGAGAGGAAGAAACAGAAAGCAGTGTCCTCTCTCTGCACCTGAACCTCGGTCACAACCATGGCTCACTGACCTGTGTGTGTGTGTGTGTGTGTGTGTGTGTGTGTGCGGGTGTGCGTGCGGGTGTGTGGGTGGGTCCATTAGTTTGCTGTCAACATGATATATTGCTACTTCCAGACAAGAGGATCCGTCTTCAGAAAGTAAATTGACATTGATGTATGGAAATGTATTTGCTGCATGCTACTGGCAACATTATGAAGACTTGCATAAATCTTTATTTTGAAATATATGAATAAGAAGTATAAAGATTTTTTTGTTTTTTGTATCTGTTTCAATGGCCTAGGTGTACCTTGTTTTTATTTGTGATGTGGAATTTGTCTGTAGTTGTTTGCTGTTGTCAACATTTTTTGTTTGTCATGGTCCTTGATGCGATTTGATGCTTGCTGCAGATTTTCTTCAGGATAATACAGTTTGAAGATAAAAAGGATTTATAAAGCACAAAGGTGATTCAGTTAAGGGACTCAGATTTCATTTGCTCCGAAAAGACATCCTAACAAAGTTAACTTAAGTTCAAGTGTCCCCTATATGTATGGAATACATTCCCCGCTTTAATTTGCTGTCAGACAGTCCTGAAATTGTTATTTCTACCAGACTCCTTTTACAAAAACATGTATTTTACCTTGCAGAACACGGGAACATCTGGTCTACTGCTGCCTCCATCAAATAGTTTGTTTGTGTGAATTTGATGTTTTAAAATGGGTAGGAACTAACAAAACTAACACACTAAGAAACTGATCAAGGCAGAAACTCACAAAGTAAAATGCAGGTTTTCAAAGGAGTCTGGTGGCCTTGAAGAGATCATAGATGGATGTTACAGCTTCAGTTTACCTTAATCAACAATAAACTAATACTAGTTATTGAACAATCATTATATATTAAAGGAGAACTCTTGAACTGCAGCTTGTAATGACATTTTGAACATGTTTAGAGGCTAAAACCACGTTTAAAACTTGCCCTGTTTAAACCTGTTGGGTGCTAACTCTAGCAGGAGGATAACACGGTGTAGGCAGCACCGATTGGTTTCATTTTTCTCTGCATCATCTTCCTCTTACTGACAGCAGTTTGCATTTCCAAACAACAGAGCCACATGTTGAAATCAACTGGAATTCTCCTTTAAGCTACCTTTAAGCAGCTTACAAAGTAGCTTACATTAGCCAAACAGACACTAAAATTAAAAAAAACATGTACTGGAGAGATAATAATAAAAGAAAAGTTATATATAATAATATAAATATAAAAAATCATCATGAGGTATGACTGTTTACAGAATAAGATGTGACTGTCCTATTACAAAATAATATGCACTGATGCTATTTTCCAAATATTTGAAACACTCCAGCCCTCATGTGGACTTGCCCGGACGAGACACTGTCAGCAGATTCCTGATAACCATTGAAAAGAAGTGTGTGTGTGTGTGTGTGTGTGTGTGTGTGTGTGTGTGTGTGTGTGTGTGTGTGTGTGTGTGTGTGTGTGTGTGTGTGTGTGTGTGTGTGTGTGTGTGTGAGTGTGTGTGTGTGTGTGTGTGTGGGGGGGCTTGTCCTGATAAAGGAACCACTTTCTAATTCGGAGAAAACGTTGCCTGTGTACCTACCGTCCCTTCTCTGTCTACTCATTTGTTTTGCCTCCACACAGTGATGTTTGCCTTGAAATGTTGGCAATCTAAGAAATGAAACGTCCTCTTGCCCTCATTGTGAGTAACTCTGGACGAGAGTGTCAGCTAAATGGCTAAAGTACAACTGTAACTCAATGCGGACTGCTAACAATGTGTTGAGTGTTGCACACAGGAGTCAGACAGTGCTTGTATTCACAGCAGAGGAGAAGCAGATTGTATCTGTTTAAATGTATTTAGGCGAATACTCTCCTGAGGCAATCATTGTAAGTGGCTCTGGAAAAGAGTGTCAGCTAAATCCCTGGATAGTGGAGGGGGAAAAGTAGCCTGCAGAATTTAATAGTGGAAGAGAAGAGATGCAGAGAATTTTCACCCCAGGCATTCGGTGTTCCACAGAAAGCTGACTTCATCTTCCTACATGAGCTTTCTTTAAGTTCTCAAAGGGAACCATCCAGTTAGAAATGACAAATCAGGATTATTTCTTTCAAATATTTGGAATAAATACTCTTATCGTATTCAGTTAAAATTATAAACTGACTTGTGGCTATTTGAAATTGTTATCTGCCTTTTTCAAGCAAGATTTCCTAACAACTGGCTAGATTGCCGTTCACTGTGGAAATTCCTGATGAATCCTGATGATTTGAATGACATGTTGATCGTTCCTCTGGCTTGACTATGAGGCCAAAATTTCCACTTGTACGCAAGAAAATTCAGATTTCCATGAAGGTTGCTGAGCACATCCATTCTCCCCTCAAGATTAGCTCTCTGGAAATATTCAACACATGTCTTCTTACATGTTGTGTCGCAACTATACTACAAATGGAAAGATAGATTTTGCTGCTGTAGCAATGACATTACCCAATTTTTTGCAATGGCAGAATGGCAGAGAGCGCAGTTGCGAAAGAGAAAACGCTGACCAATCAGAGCAGAATGGGATTTTCGAGAGGGGGTCTTAAAGAGACAGGCCCTAAAACAGAGTGTTTCGGACATAGGGGGAATACAGGTATATTCAGACAGGCTGTATGACAAAAACATTTTTTTTTGTAACATTAAAGCATGTAAACATGTTCAAGTGGAATCCCGAAATACTAGAAGGATCCGGAAAATGAGCATAGTATGAGACCTTTAGGTTATGGAATACATTGTAGTCATTGCTGATGGTGGGAGATGAGATCCTGTGTGTACAGAACAGAACAGATTGTACATTAGTAAGGGTGTGTAATGCTCAGGCTGTTACATAACAGCATGGAGGCAGACGGTCATTAGGGAGACCTTGATGCAAGGCTGAGCACCTGACCTCTTTGTCCCTGTCTTTTTGACTTCCTCTCTGCTTCCTGACAGCAGGATGAGGAACTGGGATGGGCTGAACTTTTCAGAAAACAGCTCATGAGCAGCCTCTCAGGATGCAGCACTGCCCAAATGCATTCACATCAGACGTTTTAGTCATTTAGCTACAGAAAGCAGCGTTAGTTCTCGCTCTACTTCACTGTTTCGACCCTGGAAATAAAATGGGTACTTTTGACAAAATAAGGGGTCAGAGGTCGTAGCAACCTGGCAATATGGCAGGAAAGTGGAAGACAAGGTTGCAAGAGACAGGATTTTATAACAGATATTAGATTTAATAAAAGCAGTCTCAATATTTTTTTTATTTAAACCGTTGAGAAATCTGCTGCCAAAGGGATAATACCATATTGCAGAATGAATTTTATTTGAGGTTTATCACAAAATGACACTTATTATTCACAATTGTGAAGACGTCAATCAAGAAAACATTACATTTCATGTTTAACCCTCCTGTTGTTTTTGGTCAAATTTGACCCCTTTCCAAAAAGTTTCCATATCAGAAATTTGGGTTTATTTTTGACAAATTTTCATTCGTGGATGGTTCCCAACAACGCTCCTCACAAGATAAATTAATAATCAGTTCACTACTTTCATTGAATTTGTGTTTTTTTGTCAATTTATAGCATTTGGAGAAAAAACAATTGGTAAAAGAACTTTAAAAAACAAAACACAAAATGTGGAAAAAATGTGGGAAAATTTTAAAAAAGTGACAAATGTAAAAAAAAAAAAAAAAAAAAAGCTTTAAAAATTTTGAGAAAAACCCACGAAAATTTCAAAAGGCTCAGAAAAAGCCGACAAACTTTTAAAAAGTGACAAAATCATTTGGGGAAAGACACAAAAGGGTCGAAAAAGACAACCCTAACCTTCATAAAAGATTTTTCATTTTAAATGTTGACTCAGAAAAAAACAAAAATGTCCAGGTCGGTGGGAAGACAACATGAGGGATAAAAAAAAAAAAAAATTGTTCGAAAAAAAAGATCTTTCTTTGCTTAGCCGTGTGTAAAAAAAGAAAGAAAATATCTGCCTTAATTTAGGTGTGGCTGTCATAATATGTGAATTTCAAAGAAGAGATATTCACGTATCTTTGTCCATACATCAAGCATTTATTCTTAATATGAGATCAATGTGACAAGTGTCTTTTTGTAGCCAATTAGTTTGTCGAGAGACCAATTCATTTTATCACACAGGATCAATCCAAACACTGTTAAACTGTAAAACATATTCAACACTTGCTAATAAGTTAGTTCAAATAATAATGGCCACTTTGTGTGCTTCTTAGCTCAATTTTAGCTTCGCTGGTTAATTTCTTTACTTACTCATTATTGTATTGTAAATGTTTGTCGCTGTCCACTTACTTCATTACTTTTGTTTTTATATGTCCATATAAAAATACCAGTAATTATATCATCAAACTGTTTTGCTCAGCATCTCTTTTGCCTGCTCAGCTTTAAACTCATTGTCTCTTGTGGACAACCAGGGACATGCTGTCCTTAATCATATCAAGCGTCTTCACATGACGGGAGTACAATGAGTTCTGATATAAAAAAAATGATGATATGCACAATTCATTACAAAATGCAGATCAGAATGACTGATGTTGGCTAAAGAACATGTTGTGTGGTAGGACAGATCCAGATGTAACACTGCTTTTGTAAGCATGAAGCCTTCTCATGAGAGAAATAAAGACGCATAAAAGCTTAAATTGAATTAGAACATCTTTCTAATTACAGTGTTTAAATCCAACAGCGACAATAAGGTCAAAGAAAACTTGATTGCTATGTTAGTTATAATCTTCAGGAAAATACTTGCAACAAATGTCGGTCTTCACTATCATGCCTAAAAATATTTTAATATTTTACCACCCTCTAGTGGTCACCAGCATATGGTACAACTCAGGTACTTTCCATTTGAACTAAGGAAATTGTGTCATTCCACCAGCTCTTTCATTTCCCTTAAAGGTCCCATGTCATGGTGGTCTTTGGATGTTTTAATATGATCCTTAGTGGGCCCCTAATACTGTATCTGAAGTCTTTTTATATAGACCTTAGTGGTCCCTATACTGTACTGAAAATACTTTATATAGACTAGTGGTCCTTTAATCTGTATCTGAAGTCTCTTATATAGACCTAGTGGTCCCTATACTAGTATCTGAAGTCCTTTTATATGATGTACCTTTCGTGTCCACCTATAATGTATCTGAAGTCTCTATATAGACCTTAATGGTCCCCTAATACTGTATCTGAAGTCTCTTTTATATAGACCTTAGTGGTCCCTAATACTGTATCTGAAGTTCTTTATATAGACCTTAGTGGTCCCCTAATACTGTATCTGAAGTTCTTTATATAGACCTTAGTGGTCCCCTAATACTGTATCTGAGTCTCTTTATTAGACCTTAGTGGTCCTAATACTGTATCTGAAGTTCTTTATATAGACCTTAGTGGTCCCTAATACTGTATCTGAGTCTCTTTATATAGACCTTAGTGGTCCCCTAATACTGGATATGAAGTCTCTTTTATATAGACCTTAGTGGTCCCTAATACTGTATCTGAAGTCTCTTTATATAGACCTTAGTGGTCCCCTAAACTGTATCTGAAGTCTCTTTTATATAGACCTAGTGTCCCTAATACTGTATCTGAGTCTCTTATATAGACCTTAGTGGTCCCTAATACTGTATCTGAAGTCTCTTTATATAGACCCTAGTGGTCCCTATACGTATCTGAAGTCTCTTTTATATAGACCTTAGTGGTCCCTATACTGTATCTGAAGTCTCTTATATATATATGGTCCCTAATACTGTATCTGAAGTCTCTTTATATAGACCTTAGTGGTCCCTAATACTGTATCTGAAGTCTCTATATAGACTTAGTGGTCCCTATAACTGTATCTGAAGTCTCTTATATAGACCTTAGTGGTCCCTATACGTATCTGAGTCTCTTTATATAGACCTTAGTGGTCCCTAATACTGTATCTGAAGTCTTTTTATATAGACCTTAGTGGTCCCTAATACTGTATCTGAAGTCTCTTTATATAGACCTAGTGGTCCCCTAATACTGTATCTGAAGTTCTTTTTATATAGACCTTAGTGGTCCCTAATACTGTATCTGAAGTCTCTTCCCTAAAATTCAACTTGGTGCCGTATTCCAGCCTCTAGAGCCAGTCCACAATGAGCTGTCCTCAGTATGTGCCATTCTGAGTCTGTAGCTTTTAAGGACTGGGGGGGGGGGGGGGGGGGGGGCAAGGTGGAGGTTGGGGGTGTGGCCTGACCAACTTCCACTTTGTGTTTTGAAAGCCATGATGTCTCTCTCTCATGGGTGGGCCAAACTCTCTGGGCGGGCAAACCTGAAAAGGGGCAAGGTTACCTCACCTTGCCCCTTATCACCTCATAAGGGGAAGATTCAGATCGGCCCATCTAAGCTTTAATTTTCTAACAGGATACCCAGGGCTTGGTTGACACCTATCACCATTTCTGAGCACTGGGGGACCATAGGCAGGCTGGGGGAACTCATATTAATGTTAAAAAAACTCCTAAAGTGAAGTTTTCATGCCATGGGACCTTTAACTACTCCTTACACACACACTTTTATACGGTCACAGGAGGATAACACATTACATTTGTTCTACATTATCTCTTACAACCATATACTTTTTTTTATAACTTCCTTCTGTTCTTACTGCTGTCTCTACAGACAGGTCAGGTATTGGAAACATACAGGTCTAAAAATATCAATGACCAGCTCTGGTTCTTCTTGCTGTTTTTCTGGATCTCCCGTAGTAAAATTGGCCTGCTGCCTTTTTTCTTCTTCAGGGCCTTTTTGTGGTGCCCATGACTTAATACCTGGCCCTCTTTGATTTGGTAGCCATAAGGCCACATTTATTTGGCATTAATGTCTTTCTTACAGGTTTCTTCAACAACTTATGTTTATATATGAACTTACAGTTGGGATATTTAGAGATAAGAGCTAGTTAGTTCTTTCAGCAGGGTAAAAAACACATGGTAATTATGAAATTAGGCCCAGAAGAGGTGTGATACAATAAACAATTAAATGATTAAATATTATTAAAAAGTATGTTAGAGAGAGAGGGAGAGAGAAAGAGGGGGAGATAGAGAGAAAGAGAGAGAGAGAGAGAGACTGATTGCAGATGTTTTTGTTGTGCAAGTCTCATTAGAGACTACCGGTATCTCCTTCTCAGCTCCATCTCACACACCCAGTAGTACTGTTCCAAACAGGAGCCCCAGAACCAGGTCTTCGAGGAAGACGAGTCTTGGTCAGTAAATGCGCAGGTTTCCGGGTAATTTCTCCAATGCTTGGGGTTCACCTGCACATCATTCCAGTTTCTACAACACAACAACACAACAACACGTTTTGGTGGATTTGGTGAAGGTGAAACAGGACAGGTGTGGGTTGAATGTGTGTTTGTCTGCTCTTCTGACCTGTCCAGGTTTCATCCTGTCGTTCGCTCTACGCCAATGTTTCCCAAACTTAGTGTCGGGACCAAAAATGGGTCGCAGACCCGTTTTTATTGGGTTGCTATTTGGCAGAGAACAGACTAAATGCTCAGCATGACCTCAGAATGGCACTTTCAATAACCAAACCTAGACTAGATCAGCTGGTTGATATCTTCAACCAGACACATACACCTCATTAAATTCAAGTCAGTATTATTTAAAGAAATGTTGGTGTCTGTACTGAGGGATGATGGGAGGGGACAGAGTCACAGGAAGGAGAGTGGAGACCTTTTTTGTTTACTTTTATAATGGAATAAATATACTTCATGTACATTTAAATTCAAGGTTTGTTCCGTCTTTTGTCCACAGTTTCAAAAATGTAGATGTTACAATGATTCATGGTGTAATTTTTGTAAATTTGGGTCCCGGGGAGACACCAAATTTCTCTTTTGGGTCTTGAGCTGAAAAAGTTTGGGAACCACTGCTCTACGCAATCACCCCAGTAAGGATTCATTCAGGTCAAAAGATGTCTAAATGGAAACAAGTATTTTGATATGTAGGTAACACAAAACTGTTGTTTCAATAGAATTTCAGTGACTAAATGCCAGTGTGTAACTAGGACATACTTCACAATGTAATATTAGGAATATAGTAATGCCAATGGGCTGAAAAATCACTGTTAATGAGGATCATTTTATTCCAAAATCCTTACTGGTAATTCAGTGAGCTTCCTTGCACCCATGCGTTGGTTGAGTCTCTGTAACGTCTCAAGCCCATCCACATTTTGACAGCACCTCCAAACGTATGGACAAATCTCTGTTGGGGAGAAGGTGTAATGGAAATACTTTATCCATCATCGTTAGGGAAATCTAACGTAAGTGAATTGGCTGCACAGTAATATTATTAAAGGTTTCCATAAGAAATATTACAAATACCTCTTCATCTTCATCATTCAAGATCACCAAATGAGATTCTTTCCGTGCACAATCTTGACTGGCACAATCCCAGTTGCTTGTCGAAGAGGAACGTTGGTAACACGATGACATGTGAAGCTGCCATCCCGGTGGACAGTATGGGGCGTTTTGTCCTAATCAGGAACAAGAAGAGGACAGGACACATCAGGACAAAAAGCAACAGGACAAGACCGGTCCAGAAAGGACAACACGGCACAGAAAACAGAGCTCAAAACAACACAAAGATGTGGTTAAAGCAAAATAGAACAAGACAGGACAGAACCGAGAGCCTGTTCCATGTCTGTATAAAATGTTGTGTCAATCCACCAGGCAGATGTTGAGATGTTATTACAGAATAAGTTAAAACTTTGACCAGGAAATGACAGGGGACCACCAAAATCCCTCGGATGTCAAAAATTCCACAAGAATCTATTCAGTACACATCAAGAAATTTCAATCTGGCCCTAAGTAGAGGACTGGCAGATTGACTGAGTCATGCCGCTAGCATAGCTACTGTATATATGTATTAATAAAGGTTGGAAGAGAAAATCACTGACCCACATTAATTGTAATTGTCGGATGTTGTTGTGCAGTGATCTTATTCTCTAAAATCTTCTTTTCTTCACTTAGGCGGTTGTTCATGGCACGGAGCTCATTCTTTTCCATTGTCAGTTGGTTTTTCTCTCGAACCAGTTTCTCTTTCTCTTGAACCAGTTTGACTTTCTCTCGAACCAGTTTCTCTTTCTCTTGAACCAGTTTGACTTTCTCTTGAGCCAGTTTCTCTTTCTCTTGAGCCAGTTTGACTTTCTCTTGAGCCAGTTTCTCTTTCTCTTGAGCCAGTTGGTCTCTCTCTTGAGCCAGTTGGTCTCTCTCTTGAGCCAGTTGGTCTCTCTCTTGAACCACTTGGTCTCTCTCTTGAACCAGTTTCTCTTTCTCTTGAACCAGTTTCTCTTTCTCTTGAGCCAGTTGGTCTCTCTCTAAAATCAGGACTCTGATGTCACTATCTGACATAATGGTGGTGTTGCCAGTGGAGACGTTGTGGAACCCATCAGAACACCCAACTAGAATCACAAACACAAAAGGTTTGTACTTTTTCATGTTTCACACCTAAAGAAATACATATTAAAGAAATACTTCACCCTCAAAATAAACATTTGCATATCAATTGATCACAGAGTGTTGCCTTGAATGTGTGAAGAAAAAGTTAATTTTTTTTTAATGGAGACTCAAAAAACAAAAAGGTCTTGATGAATTGAAGTATAAGAGGGGCCACGTTAAACAACAGCAAAACTATATTAACACATCTGTTTAAAACCCTCACACAACCGGTGCAGTTTAATCCAAGTCTGGTGCATCCAGGAGAATGATCAGAATTTCCCGAACACCCACGCTTTTGTGAAAAAGTGTTAACAACCCTTAACATAAATAGTCTCCAATTCGCACAGACGTGCTACTCATGCAGACTCGCAGTACGCCTGCGCTCCTTTAACGTTATGAGATCACACCGGCTGTGGGTTCGACACAGTTATTTTAGTCTGGAAAATTAGGTTCCTTGTAATTTTCTTGGGGAAGTTTTGTTGATGTGTCTAGCATGCCGCCCACAACATGATATAAATATATACACTATATTTACAAGGCTGGAGAGAAGAATCACTTCCTAATGTACTTCAACTGGTGTATTTATTTTTGTTGTGTGAGTAGGAAGGGGGGGGGGGGGCTGAGACTCACCGGCTTGAAATCGAAATAAAACATTGAGAGCGACCTGCACGATGCACAGCAGGCCCACACTGACCCCGACAGCCTTGTAGACGGTTGACCCTCCTACAGGGACAATACACACACACACAGAGTTAATATTACTAGCAAAAATTAGACTGATTTGTAAGCTAGGGACTCTGCACAGCATCACAGCACCTGAGACGACATTTTACACATTTCATAGAGTTGTATCTTAAAGTGCTCTAACAGATGAACCCATAAACACACATAACTAAATAAAACCAGATGGCATAAAATGCAATATTGTCCCTTCTGGTGTCTTTACATAATAAATTGATATGATTAAAAAAAAAAGGGTCAGAGGCCACACCAGGACCCTCCGACAGGTAATAGCACACATCTCACTCATCGTAATGATATTGTTAACATGGGGGACAATGCAGTAAGCCCTTATTAGTATTTTACCTAAAACACACAACTTTCTAATTTCCCCTTTTGTTTGATCTCTGTGGATATTACATTTTATAATAGCACTCTTCCAACTCTGTGTTTTAGAATTGTGTGTTATTATCTAATATTAACAACTAACACAAACCTAAAAGTACAGACGAGGTTTTATGGAATGACACCCTCATCTGCTAAGAAAGTGGTTATATTTAAAGATTTCTATGAAAAACACTAACTTTTTTAATTTATTTGTATACAAATTACAATCTGTTAATAATCACACACAGGCCTGAAATACACACACACACACATGCTCAGGACCTATTCATGCACAAATGTAGAGATGTCAGAGTGAGTATGCCCTGAGCGGTTGGGGGGGGGGGTACAGTGCCCTGCTCAAGAGCACCTGACAGTGCCCAGGAGGTGAAGTGGCAGGGTCCACATGGGGACTTGACCCGGCGACCCTCCAGTTCCCAACCTAGCTCCCTACAGACTGAGCTACTGCTATACATACACTAATTATAATAGCTGTAAATCTAGTAAACTGTAAAGTATTGGATTTCTTTTACTGTATTTTGCTGCAGCTAATCTTTAACTTTTACTGTTCATAGTTTACTGTAAATGAGCATAATCATTTAAGACAGACAGATACATATATAATAAATATTTATATGCAAAGCTTGCTGCACAACCTTTATGAAAATAACTCACTAGAGAGGCTGTATTGAACTAAAATGGGACTAGTGATGTGTAGGTCAGGGACTCTGTCGTACTACACCCTCATGTTGTCCTCGGGTCAAATTTGACCTGTTTTCTGTTTTTTTTTTATCACAACAAATGAGCATTGGAAATAAGCGTTGAAAATGTCAACATTAGAAATATCAAATAACTTTGAAAAAAACGTTTAAAAAAAGCAGCCACAACATTGAAAAAGTGACCAAAATCTCGGAAAGAGCAATAATAATGTTTCATGGTGGACGGGAAGACTACACAAGGGTTAAGAGGTCTCTCAAAAGATTTGGCATTTTATAAACACATTATTTAAAAAAATAAGCCCAAAAACACACCTGGCTACACTGCAGGTCTGTTTATGTGGAAAGTTTCATTAGATGCAAAAATAGAACAAATTATAAATAAGCTGAACTTCTCAAAAGAAGCTTGCAAACAATAAAATTGAGAAAAGAAATTATAATATATATTATGTATTAAAAAATATAAATTATAAATAAATATGAAATGCTTTACCTTGATTAAAATGTGCCTATCTAATGTAAAAATGCACAGGGTCAGAGGTCACACCAAAGACAGTAACAGAAAGAAGTGCTGTGCAAAGAACAATAAAATTATTTAAAAAAAATACTTTAACTTACTTAAAGTATGCCGATTGTCTCTTTGCTCCTCTCTTTGTCTGCTTAAGTCAGCTGGTGAGTTGACATAGTGCCCCCCCTCCATTCTCCTTACAGATCCAGTCTCGAGGCGACAGTTATTTGTCTTATAAATTGTCTCTGTAATTGTTGCCTGGTAGTCTGGTGTTTGTTTGTGTTTGTGGGTTATTAATTCATCATTGTCTATTTATGCTAACCGGATATGACGCAATGCAACAGTGGTCTGTCCATTCAAAACTTAGATGACACAAAAGACCAATGAAATCACTAGAATACAATAACTGACAAATATTCACTCCTCCTCCAAATGGACACTTTGCAGATGCAGTGTGTGTACCTTCACACACTGTGAGTGTGTTGAGGATCTGTGTCTGGACAAAAGGACACAGGAAGTGATGCTATTTATGTGTCTGGTTTACTGATAATACACAGCGGAAGGTAGAATAACTAGGAACTCAACATCTGCAGGTTCCCTCACGGAAAACTCCGGGAGAAAAAGACAACGCAATCACTTCTCGTGTCAATTAACACGCGACAGCTAATTGTTGGAGCAGATGCCGAGCCGTTAAACCAATATGAGGTCGACATTTGTGGTTGTTAGATAAATGTACTGCATGTATTTACAAGGTATTTGGTACTAGGGATATGTGATTTCTTTTCAGTGTTGATTAATCTGTTTGGTATATAAGATGTCAGAAAATGGTGAAAAATGTCCAAAGCCCAAATGTCTTGTTTTGGCCACAACTCAAATATATTTAGTTTACTGTACCAGATTAGTGAAGAAACTGGAAAATATTCACATTTAACAAGCTGGAATTAGAAGATTTTAATAACTTTTTCTTGTCCACTTCCGGGATTGCTCCGTTGTCGTCGGAAATTCCGCTACCTTCCGCTTTCTTTGTGTTGGACTTTTAAACTCTGGTGGATTTCTGAGGACTATGGTTACCTGGTCCTCAGATCTCTGCAGGGTAAATCCAGACAGCTAGCTAGACTATCTGTCCAATCTGAGGACTATGGTTACCTGGTCCTCAGATCTCTGCAGGGTAAATCCAGACAGCTAGCTAGACTATCTGTCCAATGGGTTTCAGTTGCACGAATAAAACTACTTTTGAACGTACACGTGTTCCACCAAAACAAGTTCTTTCCCGAGGCTGTTTTGCAGCGGCACCGTGGCTCCATCCGGCGCTTAGCAACCAACCAAGACGATTGTGATTGGATTAACCCTCATGTTGTCCTCGGGTCTATTTTGACCCGTTTTCAGTTTTTTTATCACAAACAATGGGCATTCGAAATAAGCGTTGAAAATGTCTCCATTAGAAAAGTTAAATAACTTTGGAAAAAACATCAAAAAAGCAACAATGAAGCAACAATGAAAAAGTGACAAAAATGTCGGAAAAAGCGCTAATAGTGTTTCATGGTTGACGGGAAGACAACACAAGGGTTACAGAAATACAGCATGTTTTTCTCCCATCCAGGGATGCTGTGTGGACTAGACAGACCCTCCAGCGCTGTGGAGGACAGTCTGACAAAGACCGTTATCAAACTACTTTTTTATTTTTTTTTTACGTTTTCTTAAATGATTACTCAAACTCATAATCAAAATAGTTGAACAAGTCAATGTTTTTGAACACCTTGGCACAAAGATGGACACACCTGTCTTTCTCACAGCTCCCAGAGTGCATGGAAAGACACGTAGAGCTTTTAGTGTCAGCGAGGACAATTTAACCGTGCTTTACCGGCCACTCACTGAATCCATACTCACTTTTCAATATCTCAGCCCAGTACAATGCCCTCACCATCCGACGCGAAACAAAACATGCACGGATCATCAGTCAGGCCAGCAACAAAAATGGCTCCCTCAAACCCCCCCACATCCGGTCAGTACTCAGGAACGCCACTATAATCACACAGGACCCCC
>NC_045738.1:20484847-20486276 GCF_008692095.1 Etheostoma spectabile | reverse complement strand
CCCCCCAACCCCTTCATCCAGTCCTTCCAATTACTGCCATCAGGTCAACGCTACAGAGTCCCATTTGCAAGGAAAAACATACGAAAAAAATGCTTCATCCCCACTGCCATCACCACACTGAACAGCCACACACAGACAACATCCAACAGCTTCATTCAGGCTTCTTTTGCACTGTTTTTGCATTTTGCACGGTTTTTATTGTCAATAATTTTACTTGGTTTCTAAATGTATTGTTTATGTTCTTATATGTATTTTATATAATTTGAGCCTGCCCCAACAAAGACAATTTTCTATCACTTGTGACAAAGTTTTCTTATGTTATCTTGGCCATTTATTTAATAGTTGAAAACTAATCAATTAATCTATGCAGCTACATTTGGTGCAAACATTTGCGTTACCCTCAGGATGAGTTGTACTAACTTTGTTGATCCACTGTGTCATCATCTGATCAATATTTACAATTTGTCACAATACTTTGCTTTGAAACCAAATACCATCAAACTTATGACATTCCCATCAGCCTCAGCTGCACTTTAGTGCTAATTAGCAAATGTTCAGTTTTCATATCAAATTGATATGCATTTAGTCTTATTTATTCAGTTATATACAACAACACAAATAAGCAGTACTGGTCAGCTTTGGCTGCTATTGGTTTTGTTTTCACTTTTGAAGAGATGTGTAAATGAAATACAGACTGAAACATTATTTTGCTGACTCTTTGACATCCCATGTGGTATCAATATGACTTAAAGTTCTGCTCTGTTAATAAATGCATACAAATAAATAATTCAAAAACACAAGTTACTCATTTTTGCACTCAATTATATTTTGCCTGTGTGCACTTTCTGTGCTTTATAAAATACAAAACCCATTCAATACCAAAATTTAACCCCAAAGTGAGTTATAAAATATTAATTTTACCTTTTTAAATATCTGTTTGGGCCTTATTGAACTGACTTCTGACTCACAAACACATTCAGCTGCATGTTTTCCACAGAGGGGAGCTGTTCGTGTTCATCATTAGTGAAGATGAGATACTGGCTGTAACTCACTGACTGCACGTACCCAAACAGGATGTTGTCATGTCTGAAAATAAAACCCTTTTGAAGGAAGGAAGAGCATCTCCTCGCCTTCTGCAGAAATACATCAGCTATCTGTGCATCAGCTTCATGATGCAGAGACTGAAAGTTGCATGTTGAAGTCTTGAACTCTTCAGTAAAGCAGTCCTTTAAACACTATAGTGGGATTACCAAAATTGGGCATTTCATCAGATATTTTACTAAATTCATTTGATGTCACTTTCTTCTAAAAATAGCATCCACACACACTGTCGTGTTATTTTACTTCCCTGATGACTTCACATCCTGCATTAAAAGTATTTAAAGTGTTTTCTACCCTTTCATTGTTAGGTTCTAAATGTTAAGTCCCC
>NC_045738.1:20484462-20484837 GCF_008692095.1 Etheostoma spectabile | reverse complement strand
TTGAGTTTTCTGAAGCATTATGTTTTTTTTATGTCTGTCCGTCTGTCCCATTCTTTGTAAACATGATATCCTTAAGGGAATGTCTTGTCAATGTCAAATTTGGCACAATTCTCCACTTAGACTGAGAAGTTTTCGGCCATAACTTAAGAATTCCTTTGCGAATTAGGAAAACATTTTCACGCAAATTTCTAAGAGAAAATTGTGACAATTTTTTACCAAAAGGTCAAAGGTCAACCTCACTGTGACATCATTTACATCCTGTTCTGCAAAAACACTTTATTTAATAGCGTAACTATGCCATGAACTACTACAAAGATATACTACAAACTACTATTTTTTTATGACTGTTGTTGCCACTCTTCATTCTAACCCCAA
>NC_045738.1:20484347-20484452 GCF_008692095.1 Etheostoma spectabile | reverse complement strand
GACACCGCCTACCAAGAGCCTGGGTCTGGGTCTAGGTCTGGATCTGGTTCTGGTTCTAGGTCTGTCCCAGGTTTCTGCCTAAAAGGAAGTTTTTCCTCGCCACTG
>NC_045738.1:20476087-20484337 GCF_008692095.1 Etheostoma spectabile | reverse complement strand
CCCTGTTGCTTGCTCTGGAGGAAACTACTGGACCTGTTGGGTCATTGTAAATTCTGGAGTGTGGTCTAGACCTGCTCTATCTGTAAAGTGTCTCGAGATAACTCTTGTTATGAATTGATACTATAAATAAAATTGAATTGAATTGAACTCTAGAACAGAAGGGGAGACATCTGGTCGGATACTGAGTTGGGGACACTAATCTTAACTTTGGTGATTGTAGAGATCTTCTTTGCTGCCGGGCTGAAGATGTGTGTGAAGCATCCAAGTTTCCATACATATACAGTATGAATCTGGACAGACACGGACGTGAACTGCAACTTGACTGATTGGCTGAGGGTTCAGCCACAAGGCGGTATGTCTAGTCATCTCATGTGACCTACTTAGTCCAGTCTTGTTCATGACTGCGTGGATTTCGTTATTTGGGTTATTTTTCCTTCACACGGAGAATCAAATAGGACAGCAGACATGTTTACCTCTAAAAACAATTCATTTTAAAAGACGATCAAGAACTCTTTCTACTGATCAGCCAGAGGCAAAACATAACATCACATTGTTAGTCATACAAAGCACACATGAAATAATATTCACCAGAGCTGTTTCTTCTCACACAGCCAGTAGCGTTGTTCTCTACAGTCGGAAAGGATCCAGTTCGTAGTGTTGGCATAGGCGCAGTTGAAACTGGCTGCCGAATCCTGTCACTACAAAACATTAACATTTCATATCATCTTGAATATACCACAGAAAAATGTAATATTACACTTGATTATGGTTTGAGTGATTGTGGCACGTTGTTTTGACAGAATAAATGAATAAAGCCAAAGTTGTGGGCTTTATAGACAAATAGTAAAGTCTTAAAAAGAACTCTAAAACTGACCGGGAGCCAGAGTAGGGAGGCAAGTAGGGGGTTGTAGAGTCTGTTTGGAAATAAGCTCTCAAGTTTCAGAATCGTCCGCCGCCCCAGTGTTAAGAGAATAAGTAACTTAAAGCAACCATAATGCATAAAAGGTTTTGAGCACAATGGTGTTGATTCAGAGGTTTGTCAACCTCAGGCTCCCGCTCATTGCCTGCCCACACTGTGTTTTCTGTCCATTGCAAATGCAAGAGGTCTTCCAAGGGTGACTTCACAAAAGTCACGTCCATATTGTCTTAAAGGTAAGTGGCAAATGATCAATTATGAGCAAATTATGGGTTAAAATTTTAATCTGAGGCCAATGTCTTTGAAACACCCTATTTATAATGGGGAACACACAATTAATTATTATAATTTAACATTAAATTGTGCGGCAAATCTTTGAGCACGCCCAAACAACTTTATTTCAAAGTCAAATATCAAAAAAAGATATCAAATAAGGCCCCATTTGGGGAATCAGGTAAAAAATGAAAAACATGATATGTCACACGTAATATACCTTATATTTAAATGATGTTGCAGCAATGATAAACTTACCGTCTTCAGTTGTACTATTTGAGTCTGTAATATTTTCTTAAAAGAAAATCATGGGCCAAGCAGTTCAAGACATAAAGAAGCTATTTTCTCACTAAATACAAACATACAGTGAAAGCCTATTCAGCAATCAAATCACAATAAACTGGTCAGGGAAAGCGTTTCAAGAAAACATATAAATGGTCTTATGCAATGCCATTTGGTGCAAAAAAAAACTTCACAATGGGAAATTTTATCTCATTAAAAGTGCTTAGTTGCTTGTGGTCAGAGGGAATGGAAACAGAACTGTATGTCTGAGCATAGAGATACACATCCTCCACCACCACACAGCACGCACACACACACACACACACCCACCCACACACACACACACACACACACACACACACACACACACACACACACACACACATCATGCAGATCGTGCATCTCAGTGAAAGCCTCAGTAAATAGGTGTCAGTGTGTTGCCTCGGCCATTTTTAACTTGTGCGGTGGCCCTCGTGTTCCTCTTTAGTGTAAACCTCCAGAATGACTCGGCTTACTGGACCTACGGTGCTGTTGTTGGCGACTTTGTCCGCGTTGTCGTCTCAGGACAAAGGTCAGTAAACTGCTTTATATATGTGGGCTTCACAAATTATTTGTGTCTTGATAGAACTGGTCCAGCTTGTTAGAATCTAATTGTTGTCTGTTACAGTAGCTGAAAGGAAACTAAGCTTCAAATTTTGAGTATAGTAAATAAAAAGCTTACAGAGTATCATTATATTATCATTTAAAAGTGTTTGGAAAGATGTGGACTTTTTTAATGTGTCAAGTAATTAGAAAGCACATTAGATACATTTTATTATCAGAAGTTGTTCTATTTAAAGATAAAATAATACTAGTTTTTTTTTTGGGGGGGGGGGATTCTCTGCAGCACATTAAATTATGTAAAATGTTCTAGTACCTGTTTAAAAACTTAACTCAAGGTAGAAGACATCACAGTCCACCTGTCCACCTTGTTAGATTGACACAAAGAACACAAAGGCAACTCTAAAATCTAAAAATAAGAATATCACCTATTTGTTAGCTCCATTCTACTTCAGTTTACACAACTCCGCAGTGTCTCCGACCCAATAAACCCACAGTCCAGCATAGAGCGGCTGAGTGAATGTGGTCTGGACTTTGTGAAGGAGAGTCATGGTTTCAGAGACGCTGTAGAAGGACAGAGTCCCTGCCTAGTGGTCCAGGTACACTCCAACTCTGGAGGTTTGAGGGCCTGAGAGCGACGTTGTGATATTATTATGTCTGAAATTATAACCGATGTCAAAACATCCAAAAGCCCAAGACTTTTCATTGTTGCCAAATCCGCTTTCACTTCCTGTTCTGCTTATATCCTTGTACGCAACGGCTACTGAAATGCCTCCACCGCTCCTCTCCACCTCCCAGTAACACCGTCCAGTCAGACTCTCGCTACTGAGGACCTGAAGCCAGTCAGTGAATCTGTCTGCGTGGCTGCAATACGATTGCTTTTCTCTCATTACTGTTGCTTTACGGTTTTCTTCCGATAGCGACAGCCCTGCGTTAACCGTGTTGACATCCAGTGTGATTTGACGGTAATATTGTAAGAACTCATCTCTAGTCTTAGGCTCTGGTTGTGGCAGTAAAACATCTACCTCACTCACTTTCAGCGAGATCTTCAGCCATTCTCTGTTGAGAATCTCTTGTAGTTCATCTCGGGCCTCTGACACAGCCGCTATCACGTCTTCAAAGTACAGCAGAGGGTGAATATTTAATCTGGGGGAGTCTGTAGATGCACTTGGATTCGACAGCAAAAGATAATTGTGTAGAAATTGGACGTGGTCCTCGGTGTGTGGGAGTTGCTCCAGCTCGGCGTCCTTCTTTCTCAGCTCAGCGATCTCCTCCTCCAGCTTCTCCTTAAGCTCTTTGGCCCGGCCAACTTCTGTTTTCTGCTGGGATCGGATTCCTTCCGTCACCGCGGAGTTTCTTTTCTCCACAAGACCGACAAGCTCGTTGAAAATCTTCTCGCTGGCCCTCACTGCTTCATCAGCAGAGCGACTGATAGTCTCCATCTCTTGCTTAAGCCTGTTGACATCTTTCTCTCTGTCCTGGATTCTGTGCTGGATTTGGTGCCGACTCACCCCGAGCTCCCTCCTCTTCTCATTCCTTTCCACTGCAGCTGAGACTGTGTCGTGGTCTCTGTGTTCATCCAGGGAGCACAAAACACATATGGTCTGCTGATCAGTACGGCAGAAAATCTTCATCACCTCATCGTGGTGAGGGCAATATTTCTCCTGGAGATATTTGGAGGGTCCAACCAGCTTGTGTTTTTCAAAGGCCGGGGATTCATAGTGAGGCTGAAGGTGGAGCTCACAGTAAGAGACTCGACATGTCAGGCAGGACTTGTGTGCTTTCAGCTTTCTCCCAGCGCAGAAATCACAAGCGACATCTCCAGGCGTGGCACAGTCAGCTGGAGCAACATGAAGCCTTGTCTTCTTCAGCGCTTTCACCAAATCAGCCAACAGGGAACTTATCACCAGGACAGGCCTCGGTGTGAAGGTCTGTTGGCAGTGAGGGCAGCTGTAGATTTCCTTAGGATCCTCTTTATCCCAGCGGCTTTTAACACAGCTGATGCAGAAACTGTGCCCACAAGGAATAGTCACCGGATCCTTCAGTAGATCCAGACAGACAGAACAGCAGAGATTCTCCTTGTCTAGCTGCAGCGCCATTTCACTTCTCAATGAATGTGAATATTAAATAGACTCTAGTAGGGAAGAGGAAGTGTTGGTCAGGTTTTGCTACATTTCAGTAAGAGGAGCGGTTTTGAGTCCTTGTTTACCCTGTGGTTCACAACAGAGTTTGCATGTGACTGTTAAAAGAAAGAAACCAGATTCCCTTTGGAAGACAATGTTTAACTGAACATAGGATCAGAAAGGATTACTTGTCCTTCCTACAACCAGTAGCCAGTAATCTTAGTTAAGTATGGGAACTGCTAAAAACAGCAAGCTTGGCTCTGTCCAATGGTAGCAAAATCCCCCTACCAGCACCTCTAGGGGTTACTAATTAACACGGTCTATCTTGTTTGTTTAATATGTACAAATATCAAAGAGTAAAACCCACAAGTGGTGCTTTTCCTGAGGCTTGTGTGCCAGATATTTTCTCGTCCAGGACTAGAAACTTCCTAATTGTCGGGTTGCCATTTGCCCCCATGCCTCACAGAAAACGGCTTCCATGAATGCAACTTCTGACTAAATAATAAAGGTAAAACAAAATGGCAAATCAGTCTAACTTGCGTAGTTGCTTGGGTATCAAACCTGCAAAATGAAAGGAGAAACTATATACATACTTCATCAATCTTCTCAATCACCTACAATGTCAGCCACTTCCTTTTCATTTAAAGTGAGCCGTTACGTTTTTAAACTGCCAGATAACTTTTCTCTTTTGTTTCCTTTGTGCTCTAGTTACCTTAGAGGTCCGTTACCAACAGGAAACCATCACTGCGGCCAGAGGCTCATCCGTCAAATTATCCTGCAATACATATTATGACTTTGAGCAATGCGGTCTCTTGCATGCTGTATGGTGTCACATTTCTAATCAAAGCGTTGAGCTGACTGACCCCAGCAAGTACTTCACCACGGTAAACGAGACGGTTTCTGAGGACGTGAGACACAGACAGATCGTGACGGAGATTCTCGACCTGACACCAGAGGACAACGGTCAATTCCAGTGCAAGGCTGAATGCGATACGAGTAGAGAGAGGGCAATGGGACATTTCATCTGGATCGATGTCAAAGGTATTAACGTGGGGAGGAAAAATACAGTAATTCTCATTATTGTCACCTTGGACTACATTTATGCTATGTTTTGACATAATAATTGATCATTAATACAGTTTTGTAGGCACGACAAAAGTAAATCATCTGAAACAAGCCGATAGTAAAATACACTGGAAACAAAGCAGTGTGGCTGTGTCACAGCTTGACCACCCTCGACAACTATTAAATGGATTACCATGATGTTCTGCACAGGGATTTATGTTCCCTTGAGGATGAAACCTACCTACAGTACTTTGAATATTCCTCCTGCAGATTGCATGTTATCATTTTTAACTGGATGGACACTGATGCCTTGTTCTGCTCTGTTCTCTTACAGTTTGATCGTGTGATCGAGTTGGCTCTGTACACAAAAGGATTCAAATCTTCCACAATGTTGATTGGCCCAGGCTTCGTCGTACAAAAAGCATTGTGATATTAACCTAATCTTTTCTTCTATTTTAAATGATTTAAATAATTTGAACCAAAAGCTTTATTCCAAAGGAACTCCTCCTTTTTGTCTTTTCATGTCTCATCATCTCTTGTAACTGCTTTTGTGGCCTTTGCTCAGCAGATTAAAGATCCACAATATGACTCTGCCAAGACAGCCAATCCTTTTCTCTATGATCTTTATGTAACATCATTAATTGGTTTATCTCCTGAATTCAAATAATAGGTTTGAGAGATTTGTGAAAGCAGACCGTTTCATGTTGTGAAACTTAACTAAAAGGACACTTTACTGATTTAAATTCAGCTCTGTGTCACCTTTGTGTGGGCAGTGTTTTTAGATGAACAGTGTTTGGCTTCCCTCCTTTGAGTTGACAGCAGCTGAGGTCTGCCGAGAAGCACCGAACGACGTGAAACCCAGATTGTGGCGACCTCTGCTCCTCTGCTCCCTCTCTGTGCACTGTGACCACACAGAGTGAAGCCAAACACTGTTTATTCACCACACAGCCAAGGCACAGAACTGGATTAGAATCAGAAAAATATCTCTTTAATGATGTCTAATGGTACGGACTATTGGCAAATTACAACATGAATACCAATTTATATGTACTGATATTTACTTAAGGGGTAAGCAATATGATTATTGACATTATATGACATTATTGCAAAACAATATGATTGTATTAAGTTGATTGTTTGGTGAATAGATTTTGTATGGATGGATGGATGGATGGATGGATGGATAAAGGGATGGATGGATGGATAAAGGGATGGATGGATAAAGGGATGGATGGATGGATGGATGGATAAAGGGATGGATGGATGGATGGATAAAGGGATGGATGGATGATGGATGGATGGATAAAGGGATGGATGGATGGATAAAGGGATGGATGGATGGATGGATGGATGGATGGATAAAGGGATGGATGGATGGATGGATAAAGGGATGGATGGATGGATGGATGGATGGATGAATGGATGGACGGATAAAGGGATGGATGGGTGGATGGATGGATGAATGGATGGATGGATGGATGGATGGATGGATGGAGGAATCTAATTGTCTGGACGGAGACATTCCTGTGTCTGGGTATCTTATCCATTAACAAACTGTCAATTGATTTTTCAGTAAATGTATCATAACACAATCAGGAAAAAGACAGGGTCGAATTAACAATTTGGTTCTGTGCAAAGGTCAAGATAATAATATATTCTATTATATAATATTTCATGGCACAAGCCTGTCTGGTTTTGCGACACAAAGCCCTGCACACATTTCTAAAGTGAAAACTGAAAATCCGAGGGCCCCTGTCTCTGCAACGATTCAACAGAACAACACGCTCATGCTGCAGCTTGGCCTCCCTCCCTCCTTCAAATTCATTCTCAGTACTGTCTGAGCGCTGAAAACCCCCGACTAGACAACAAAGCCACATCTACTGACGTAACAGCAAGACCGGTCTAAAAACTACATGATTTAATTTAAGTCAAAGTAGGGCTGGGCAATAAATCAATATTATATTGATATTGTGATATGAGACATATCATCTTAGATTTTGGAGCTCATATTGTAAATAGGTTAAGTTTTGTCTTTTTCTGGTTTTAAAGGATGCATTACAGTAAAGTGATGTCATTTTCTGTGTTACCAGACTGCTCTTCTATTATTTTTACCTTCACCCACTTAGTCATTTTATCTACATTACTGAAGATTGTTTATCTTAAATCTCATTGTGAAGATATTTTCTTAAAGCACCAATTGTCAACCCAAAAATATCTCCACAATATCGACATTGAGGTGTTAGGACGATATCGTGATATCTGATTTTCTCCATATCACCCAGCCCTAAGTCACAGTCAGTTGCTGTGTTCATCTTTAATTAATGGAGATCTGATTGTCTTTTCACTCACATGGGTTTTATTCTTTGTGCAAATCATTAAATTCAGCACACAAGCATTGATTTGAACTGTTGAAAAGCGTTAACAGCTGAGATTGAATCTGTCATACCCGTCAAGAATAAACTTAAACAGACGTGAATCAATTTCAACATTAGTTTTTCATCATAGCAGTGGAGGGCTGCAAAAACCAAACCACAGGACAGGAAGCTGCATCCGTGATGGTGTGCTGTTTCAGAACCACGTCTAAAGTAGCATGCACATTCCGAGTGAGAGTAATACTACACGTATTCAGGATGTACACGGGTGTTACAACGTGGAGAGGGACATCATTAATCACCAGATTAATCGTGCAGCCCTAATGGGTTTTGCTTTTCTTAAATTTTGATGTGGTTTAACTCTTTTATTGCTGTTTTATGTTTCAATGTTGTGTTTAATGTGTTTAATGTGTTCTTTGCTTGCTATGTGAAGCAATGTGCAACTTTGTTTTGATAGGTGCTATATGAATAAAATGTACGTCAGAGACGTTTTTCAACGTCTAGGATGGACTGACACAAAATCGGTTTCATGTATAAATGCCAAGACAATATATCCTAGTGACTCATCAGCTCGGCATGGTGTTTAATTGCATTAAATTGTAAAGAGTACACTCATATT
>NC_045738.1:20466156-20476077 GCF_008692095.1 Etheostoma spectabile | reverse complement strand
CCCCCCCCCCCCAAAAAAAAAAACACAGCACAAATTCAGTTTAGGGCTGTTGCATTAGATTTTATAAGATTTTTTAGTTTTATTTCTATTGCAAAACACAAACTTTTACCATTTTTGACATAGAAATGTCAATCAAGACTGTTTGCTTTAAATGTATATGTTATGTTATTATGTAATGTTAAACAGGGTAATCCTTTATAACCTCTTCTAAATGCACTTGGTCAAACATCAGAAAGGTTTCTAGACGTGCTGAGAGGAACTGTCTACTCACGGTGCATCTTACCTTTGTTCATACGCTTCAGCGGTAAACAGGAAGCCGTATACATCTGTAAAAAAAAACAACCTGTAGAATAATTTTGTGCATGTGTAAAAACGTTCTGTAGCTGAAAAGAAATACATTTATTCTACAGCTACAAAACATTTACAAGCTCACATTGTTTATGGCCCTCATTTGATCCCATAGTCACAGAGCATTACACAGCACCATGTCACCAGTGCTATGAAGATGACATGTTATTCTATATTAAACAAAAGGTAAATAATTCCTTCTTCAGAGAAACAATTCTAATGTGATCCATGTATGAAAGTACTAGTTTAACCACTAACAGTAGGCTACCTGGGGTTTAGCTGAAGGTAACCTCACAAACTGCTGTTCCATCTCCCTTTCCAATCAGCAGAGGATGCTGCTCTTTGTATTAGGCCAATGTTTCCCAAACTTAGGGTCGGGACCAAAAATGGCTCGCAGACCTGTTTTTATTGGGTCGCCAATTGGCAGAGAACAGACTAAATGCTCAGCACGACCTCAGAATGGCACTTTCAAAAACCGAACCTAGACTAGATCAGCTGGCTGATATCTTTAACCAGCCACATACATCTTATTAAATTCAAGTCAACATTATTTAAAGAAATGTTGGTGTCGATACTGAGGGATGATGGGAGTTGAGAAAGGGGTGAGACACAGGAAGGAGACCTTTTTTGTTTTTGTTTACTTTTATAATGGAATAAATATACTTGATATCAATTTAAATTCATGGTTGGTTCCGTCTTTTGTCCACAGCTTAAAAATGTAGATGTTACAATGATTCATGGTGTATTTTTGTAAATTTGGGACACCAAATGTCTCTTTTGGGTCTCGAGCTGAAAAAGTTTGGGAACCACTGTTTTAGGCCGCTGTGGTGTGAAGCTCACTGAAACCCTGAAAGCTTTCTGCACAAAGGACGTGCTGCTTGTTGGGTGTGTGTGCTTCAAAAGTCAAAATGCAAACCTTATATTCCTGTCAAATAATATGCATCACATGGGATCCTGCTGATGGATGATTGAGGCAACATTTGAATGTTTTACTTCCATTCACTAGCAATTTGAAAGTCTTATAACCACGGGATGTCTCTTCCAAAAGATTAAATCTAACGTTACATTCACAAAGCCAGGAAAACCAACTGGTTGGTTAACAACATGGACATTATTAAATCTGATATTTATTTTACTTTTTTGCCTTGAGTTCATCATTACTCCAGGATCAAAAGAGGAAATGCAACACGATTACCACTGATACGATGATATGAATGCAGATTGACTTACCAAATACAGTTGTGCTCATAAGTTTACATACCCATGCTTAAGTTGACTAAAAAGAGAAATAAAATAATCATGTTTTGGAAATTTATCTTAATGCCTTTTTTTAAAAAATGGGGTAAATCCAACCTTTAAGGACACCAATTGTCTTTGTGAATGAATACTGTATTGTAAATAAATAAATGTTATTCCTTAAAATACAGGGGGTAAGTATACACACCCCTATGTTATATTCCCCTAGAGGCAGGCAGAGTTTTATTATTAAAGGCCAGTTATTTCATGGATCAGGATACTATCCATCCTGATGAAGTTCCCATGGCCTTTGGAATTAAAATAGCCCCCCCCCCCAATACCATCACATACCCTTCTCCATACCTAGAGACAGGCGTGGTTCTACTTCAGTTAGACTAATATCCGGTTTGATTTGCATTGAGAGATGACTTTATGGAAAGCATCCCATTTTTTTAATTAAGGCATTAAGATAAATTTCCAAACCATGATTTTTTTTTATTTCTCTTTTTAGTCAACTTAAGCATGGGTATGTAAACGTATGAGCACAACTGTACATTATCCAAATACAAAATCAGCAATAAAATGAAATGCATTCATGGTGTTAAGTCTCTGATACTGTAGCAGGGCTCTGCTTTGAGCCCCCGGGCTGGACACAAAGTTGATCAATAACAAACATGAGTCGCAGATGATGTCAGACGGATAACATTCATCATAACACGGATGATTCTCTGCTCTGCCTTGCTTGCCTAAGAGTGTCTGCACATCGAAACCAACAGCGCACTCCTCTGGACGACACGTGTAATGTCAACCAGAAAAGATGAGACATTTAGGGATTGTTTTATTGTCATTGAATACTGAATATATTGGTCTCATATGAACAAAGATTTTACTATGAAATATAATGAGCTGAATAGTTAGCTAATGACAAAAATCAGGTCTCCGTCTACTAGAAAATGTGATATTGCTGTTGATTTTTAATGTCTTTTTGTGGAAGGGATTTTATATATATATATATTTTCAGTAAAAGACTGCACACTACGGTATATAAATTCAATAACTTCTACTGTTTCTGGCTCCATGTCGGTTTCTTTTTCTGAGATTATTTTTTGGGGCTTTTCCATATTAGATAGAAATAGTGGATAGACAGGAAAGTAGGGGGGGGGGATGACACGCAGCCAAGGACCACAGGTTGGACTCGAACCCGGACCACCGCAAAGGACTCGGCACGCGCTACCGGGTGAGATAGAGGCCGCCCCTCCAGGTTGGTTTCTATAGTTACCCACCACATGAATTCAAATGCCAAAATGTTTATCAATTTAAAAAGTACATATCTTTCAATTTATTTTAAAGAAGAGGAGGAGCTATGGAAGAAGATTAAGGCCACATGTGAAAAAATATATTGAGTTCTGAGTTTAAAGTCTGAATTCTGAAAATAAAGTAAGAATTCTGACTCTTTTTTTTAAACATTTAAAAGGACAAACACATTTGATTGGCAGAGAACTGTGACAAGTATAAAAAATAAAAACTCTGAAAACAGAAATCAGAACTCTAATACATTTTTCACATGTGGCCCTAATCTGACAATTGGATGATTTCAAGACACCACCTAAAGTTTTAATACATTTATTTACAAAAAGAAAAATCACAATATTGATGTATATGTGTGACTATTATGTGCCTCTGTGGTTTACAGCTGACATTTGTGTTTAATGGCCTACAGTCAGGATGTTACACTATGAGCATATTTAGACAAAGTGTGACATGACACAAATGCAGGTGAACACTTTTCTTTGCAAGTTTTAAAATGAAATAACACAAAATTAAAAGTACTCACCTCATTCAAAGTTATTCCATTAACTTAACCACAGGGGGGGGGATAAGGGGTGGGGAAAAGGATATTGGAAGCAATCAAAATACCTGTTGGGCTTACAGAGAACTTCTCCTGGTCATGCTAAAGGCTGATCAAAGTTAGTTAAGGGCCATGAATTGTAAATTAAATTGATGTGAAACAGCAAATACCATCCACTGGGATCCCCTACTGATCCAGCTTTGGTCCTTGATGATCAGTCCTGCTCCTTGTAGCATTTTGTGTTTCAATCTTCCACATAGTTTGACATATTTCCACCTGTAAGAGTCCCAGTGCAGCAGTCTTTATCTGTTGGCGAAGGAGCAAAAGTGCATCAGCTGATCAAGTGGGATCAGGCATTATTAATGTCTCTGAACCCCTTGCATCTCCCTCGTGGTCTTAAGGATTCCAAAACAACAGCGTGTAGGAAACCAGGCGACGTTAGGGCTACCGATTCCCCCGAGGAATATTATTTTTCCTTTTGCCATCCAATTTCAACTGGACATTTCAGGGTCTCGCATGATTCATGAGGTAATAGATACAGGCCAAGTGGCATCAGGAGCGCTGCGATTGGCCGGGCTTGGTGAACTTGCTCTGCAGGAACACTCTGGGAACACAAAGCCCTTCCTTTTTGTTGACCGTCTCTCTCAGGACGTAGTCGTTAGAAACAGATTGGAGGCCCGTGTCCGCAAACAGCTCAGCCAGGAACTCTGAAAAGCAGACAGAAAAAAGACTGAGACATCAGAAAGAGGGGAACGACCCAAACGGAAGGTTACAGTGTTTTCTGCTGTGTCATGAGATGTCAAGAAATATGAGTAGAGCCTGTAAACCAAAGAACCATTTGACAACTGACTGTTGTTTGGAAAGATCACTGTGGCCTTCCCATGTTGTAGTTTCTGTACAAACAGATGTGTATTTCCCATAATACCGCCTGTTTGGTTATATTACTCAACAATTGTTGAATAATAAAAACCAAGAACTAGCTGTCTTTATTCTATTATCATACAATATCCCAACTGACACAAAAAACATATCTATAATCTATGAAAATCAGCTTACTGCTGGTTGGAAACTTACCACTTTTGTTTGGCACAGTAAAGTAGAAAATACATATCTATCTATCTATCAATCACAGAGACACAAACATGAAAATGACTTTACTGAAGTAATTAACAGACCTTTAGAGAAGAAGTAGGCCCTGGTTCCGTCTTGGCGGACGTAGAAGTTGTCCCCCAGCTTGCTGCTGGCTTTGAACCGGAGCATGGCGTGGTCGTGCAGGCCGTAGTCCCTGAACAGGACGATGCCGCCCGGCTTCAGCACCTTAAAGCCACATGTGTGTTACTTTACACCACTTGAAATCAGCTTTTAATCCAAAAGCCGGATGGGAAGTTGCCACCTGACAGATGCAGCACAGCTAGCAGCCACATTACTGTGCGTATGAAAGGCATGGTGTATTTTAAGGAGAGATTAAAAAAAACTAACAACATTAGTAAGATCCTGGACTTTGGACATCCTGGACTTTGGACCCAAAATGGCTGCCTTGCCTTGCACTACTCCACTTGCACACTTTTTGTTGTCCTGAAAACACTTGGGAACACATTTCTGCTGCTCTTACATAACCGGCACCACTATGCTACCGCCCTGACTTTGCACATTACATTGACTGTCAACGTATGCATGATTGCACATTTTTAACTCAAATTTTGCTGCTCTTATTTTCCTCATTGTATATATTCTTCTTATTTTTACTTTTTATATGTTTACTTGAATGTTATGTTTGTCTGTGGACCTAATTGGTTAAAATTGTCTTGTTGTCACCGTGGGATAAGGGAAACGCAATTTCGATTTCTTTGTATGTTTTGACATGTGAAGAAATTGACAATAAAGCTGACTTTGACTTTGAAGAAATTATGAAATTAAACTTGTTTTTGTTCCCCCAAAAAGGAGCCCTGCACTGAGTCTCTCCTCCTGGCTGACTCTGCTCTCACCCTGCTGATGTTCTGCAGAGCCGGCTTCATCTTGTCAGGGTGGATGGCCGACAGGACGAAGATGAGGGTGACGACGTCCACGCTGCCCTCGGGGACATTTTCCCTCATGTCGTCTTTAGTTAAGTCACACTGGAAGGCACAGCAGCGCTCGGGGCAGTACAAAGGATTTTGCTGTCAGCAAAAAGCAGATAAAGGTGTTTTATTTGTGTGTATTACACACACACACACACGCATGCACGCACACACGCACGCACACACCTCTAATAGTTATCCTGTCTGCAGAACGTGCAGGGATGAAGTTGCTGCTAAAAGGCAATGAACACACTGTTAATATCGCTGCGATAATACCAAAAACCGTGATAATTTTGTTCACTATAACTGTGAGGTTAAATTTTCATACTGTTACATCCCTAATCTAATCATCTGAGACTAAAACCATTGAGTACACTGGTCAGCTCTATTCATCCATCCATCCATCCATCCATCCATCCTCATCCGCTTCTCCGGTATCGGTAATGAAGGACAAATACTTTGTACTGTACTCAAGTAGATTTTTCAGATATTTTTACTTTACTATTTATTTTTTGGGCGATTTTTACTTTCACTCCTTACATTTCAACACTAATATCGGTACTTTCTACGCCTTACATTTATAAAAGTGGCTCGTTACTTGAGTTTTGTACCAAAGCTCGTCTATCAGGTGTGTTGTGAGCGCATGTCGGAGAATAACGCGCCTCACACAGAGAGAAAAGTGAGAGAAAAGTAAAAGAGACTAGCTGTCCGAAGGATACTCAGCTGAGATTGTGTGTGTGAGTTCTTGAGAACTGTAAGTCATATAACTTTTAACATGTTGTCAGTTCATTCTATTGGTCTATAGCTCTGGCAAAGTTCAAGTTAGCTAGTGATTTAGTTGTTTGTGTTCTTCACCTGTTACCTAGGTTACACCTGGCTGTTGATTCATAATGGAGATTGTTGAACGCCTTGGCTCCAGTTTGTACTTCAGGTGCATTATTTACATGCTACAGTAGTTACACTGCATTAAGATTATATAATAATAGTGGGTTTATTGTTATTATTTACTAACATGTATGATTCCTATGCATTGTGATTTGTAGCCTTTACAATGGTATTTATTTACCCCCCACACACACACACACACACCACACACACACACACAACACACACAACACCACACACACACACCCCACACAGAGATGCTTGATTTAATGAAGCATCAACAGAGAGAAGTTGTCTCCGTCTGTCTTTTAACAGACACACCTGGTGCCAAGTTGGAAACCAGAATCAGCTTTGAATCCAGTCCTAATCTAGTCCTCACTAACAATTTTCAAATAACTTCACTGGAGTTCCCGGTTTTTTTTGTATCATCGATACCAATTTAATCTAATTGGATGGTAATATACAGACTTCTCACAGAATCACAAATGAATTCATATCTTGCCACTCGGTCAGAATCTTATTAACCTGGTCCCAGTCTCTGTCCAATAATAAAATAATATACATTTAGGCCTATTGGCAGACAGCCATTTAAAATGTAGGCAACGGCATTTAAAGAATAAACATAAAAAGCCTTTTCTCCATGTCCACTGTGTTTCTCAGCGTCTCTCTAGTACAGGGGTTTTCAAAGTGTGGGCGCGCCTCCCCGGGGGGCGTAGAGCACTTTAGGGGAGGCGCGGTGCGAGGGAAAAAATAAACCGGAGAAGAAGCACTCGCAAAGATAAAAAGCAAATACCGGTGAAGGCTGCTGGTTGAAGAGATCTGCGGTTATACCTCTCATCAGTGCAACCCCGCATTACCAGATTTGCGCATCAAAACACAAGGACATTGTTCCCATAAAACTAAGAGCTCCACGATTTTGCAACTGTTTGGTTTTTGATTTATTTTTTTAATTTCAAGGAAATGTGCAACATTTACAGATATGTTCAAAATATCTGATCAAAATGTTTTGTTAAGATATGAAAACACTGTGGTATGTAACGTTTGTTTGAGAAAACGGTTGAAAAATGAGTTTTGGGTTGTCTTATTAGAAAATGAAAAAAGTGCGTATTTGCCATACAAAGGCCCTGATAAAATAAATAAAATGGGAGGAAATGTTTTAAAAGTTCATGTGTTGAATTTCATTCAGATAAAATGTCATTTTAAAAGATGAGATGATTCTAAAATAAAAGCAATTAGAAGGTGTTTTGGAGTGGCATTTGTTTGTGTGTGGGTTGATTATTGGGAGGGGGGGCACAGCAGGCATTGTGCTCCTTGGAGGGGGGCTCACCCTTTCATACTTTGAAAACCCTGCTCTAGTAACATCTGTCTGGTCCACGGAGCTTTGTCATCACAAGGCTACTTTTACTTCTATACTTTAGTACATTTCCAAGCCTGTACTTTGTTACTTTTACTTGAGTAAAGAAGTTAAATCAGTACTTCTACTTTTACCAGAGTATTTTTTCACACAAGTATCTGTACTTCTACTTGAGTATGGGAAGTGAGTACTTTTGCCGTTTCTGCTTATGGATAGATAGATTTCTTACTTTGACAAATTCGACAGCTCGTGGTGAGAAGTCACAGGCGTAAACAAACATGTTGAGGTCCTCCTCCAGCAGAGGGAAGATGCAGTTCCCCACACCGCAGCCGGCCTCCAGCAGCACCAGCCTCTGGGACTCAAACTACAAACATCACTTTATCACTCATTAATGTCTAAACATGCACAGCTCCAAATGGAGGAGTAAATACTAAACGGCGTTTCTTATAGGGGAAATGTCCGTCCTTATTCCCACTGCTTTCTTCCACAAAATTCAGAGTTATACATAAATTGGAAATAATAATAATAAACTACATTGCTGATTGAGGGATTATTTTAATGCCGAAACTATCTGGAAACCATGACGATGTTAATATGTCTCATTTTATGTTCTATCAAGTTGGTAATTTCGCGGCTAATCAAAGTTGCAAATTGAATTTTCTTTTAATAAAGTTTGGCGAGATGTTCTCCAGAAACAAGAAAAAAACATGTGGGGACTATTTTAACCCAAACCCAAAGTAATGACACTTAATACAACGCATTACTTATATAATTATGATAGTAAAATAATTTCTAAAGTGGGGTTTAATGGGACAAAATTGGATAAATGTTGGTTTCTTGGGTGGTGGTAGTGTTCCTGGCTTTCACATCCACACGTAGGGAATTTTTTTAAATGTAATTTATTTAACCTTTATTTAACCAGGAAGTCCCTTGACATTAAAATCTCTTTTTCGAGGGCACACCAGTTACGATATAAACAGAAATACAGCAGAGTCAAAAATCACACGTAGAGGAAAGGAACAGGTCCCATGTGGCAGTGGCATTTTGTAATTTTTTAACATGGCCTTAAATTCATTAAATGGGACTAGATCATTTAGATGGAGCAGGTTCGGCGCCCTGCCTTCTTCCTCACCTCTCTGCACGCCTTGAGCTCTTCAAACTCTCTGGTGGTCCAGTGTCGGTCCTTGAAGAAGTTCGTGGTGTTTCTTTTGTAAAACAAGTCCCAGTTTTTCTGCGCCTCTTTCTCCAACTTCCTCCGTTTGAAGTCGGACACCAGAGCCCTCTCCCCGCCGGGTCTGGCCGGCTCCTCCGCGGCGGAGGGATTCGTCTGCCCGGGGACACGCGCACATATGTCGCCCTTCAACGCCACATCTTCTCCAGGAGGTGGTGTTCTGATATCACCAGGGAAACTCTCATTTTTTGACATGATGCTGTGAGGATTAGTCGGGATTAGCCGCCTCCTCGTATCTGTAACGTTACTTATCGCTGATGAATAGGATAACAAACGATGCAACAACGTTAACAACTTATTTAAAACTAAAATGAACTTTGTTTTAAAAAATATCTTCCGCGATGTTGTATTTTTCCACATTTGACGTCCATCTTGTGCGTTCCTTAAATTCTTCCGTGTAGCATTTTCAGTTGGTTCCTTTTCTTTCCGGGGGTTCAGCTTGTTACCCACTGGAAAACATACAATGCACAGCATCACGTTATAGCATAGGCGTAATTTATGGGGGGGTTACATCATATCAGGTATGTAATAGAAACAAATCTTGTGGTTTATTAAGTTCACATGAATGTGGAACAGTATCTAAACATAAATTATATAACAAAAGCAATACAACACTCATCAAACTAACACATTAAGCAAATATAAGTACACAAGTGTAAAAATACAACTGCTTGACAGGGATTATTTCCTGACTGTTAAAATGCACCAGAATGCATTAAATTAAGGGATTAATACCTTTATTTGACGCCACTTTACATTCAGTCCACCCTCTGCTCATTGTCTATTGTTTGCCTGTTTTTTTGTGTGTTTACTTGTTTGTTTGGTTTGAATTTTCATAGAAAATGCTGCTGTAAGAAGGGAATTTCCCCGCTGTGGGATGAATAAAGTATTCTCCAATCTAACCTAATCTAATCTTGACATTCCAAATTTCAATGTTGCTCAATAGTAGAGCTCCCCCCCC
>NC_045738.1:20455131-20466146 GCF_008692095.1 Etheostoma spectabile | reverse complement strand
AACCCAAAGTAACGCCTTTGCGTTGATCTAAATTGATCTTTTATATTATATTGAAGAAAAAAATTGTAATTTGAATACCAATTTTGAGAACTGAGAGCAGGTTTGCAACTGTTCCAGCTGGCTGATGATGCAACTTGTCTGTTTACCTGAGAGAACACGACTGGTAAGGTTAGTTTTAACATCACACACAGACACACTGAGACTGAATGTGTACAAACCAAAATAAGACATCAGCTACGTAATAGAAACAAATCTTGCGGTTTATTAACAAAGTAAGTTCACATAAATGTGGAACAATATGTACACATTAATTATATATAAAAAGCAATACACTCATCAAACTAACACATTATGCAAATAAGTACACAAGTATAAAAATACAACTGCTTGACAGGGATTCTTTTCTGACAGTTAAAAGTGACTTCAACAGTCGGTAACTTGAATTTATTACCTTTTCATGAAACCGGTGATGATCTGCCAGGTCAAGTGATTTCTTTTCCCAAGAACTCAGTAACCCAAGTTCCAAAAATGTAGCACACAATCACAAAACCTTTAAAACCTTTATCCCGTTCTAACACATTATAAGCAGTATCATAGTCTCAGAACAGACTGAAGAGGAAAGCGTGTCATGAAATGAGTGTCCTTCCTGTTGCTGCGGCTTGCTCGTCCACTCTGTCCTGTCCTGTTTTTACAAGTTGTCCACCCCGCGGATCCTCCTGGCCAGCTGAATGTCCCGAGGGAACAGCGTGACCCGCTTGGCGTGGATCGCACACAGGTTTGCGTCGGAGAACAACATGACAAGAAAGGCCTCTGCAGCCTGGAGGGACGAGGAGGGGGAGGAAAGCCAGATGATGTCAAGTCAAAGAAATTAGCTTATTATTATTGGCTTCAGCTCATTTTCATAGATGACTGTGTGTTTAGGACGTAGCTGTCAGTTTTTTATTATTCTGAATGAAAATAGGCCCAATGTATAATATTGGGTTGTAGTCTGAATTAATAGTTACAAAACTAAACATCACCAGGCACTGTATTCATCACGCAGATCACATGAAAGTATCAATCTTTATGAATATTCATTCAAAAATAGTTCACAAAAAGGAACGTGTGCAAACCAGAACAAAAAAAGGAGAGTGAATACTGAAATCACAGACGCCACATTAATACTCCTGTTGCTCAGTGAAAACAATCAATGCAGCTTCTATAACTTGTAGCTAAATTACAATTTTCAGACAATAAAGATACCCTTTTTTTTTTTAAAGATAATTTTTTTTTAGGGCATTTTAGGCCTTTATTTCTCGGGGCAGATGAAGACATGAAAGGGAAGAGAGGGGGGGGATGACATGCAGCAAAGGGCCGTAGGTCGGAGTCGAACCCACGGCCGCTGCGTCGGGGAGTAAACCTCTGCTCTCCCAACTGAGCTGACCCGGCCACGGAAACATACAGTTGTAAGTGCAGTGAATGAGATGTACTATATATTGTGTATATTCAGAATGATCTCATCAAATGGCGTACGTATGACACGCCATTATTGGTGTGTTAACAAGACGCCTACTCACTTTTTTTCAATGCTGTTTGGCCTCCATTGACTTACATTACATTACCTTGCGATGGCGTTTGATTTTACGCCGTAGAGAAGTATGACAGGGAGAAAATCTGCGTAGGGAGGTTGGTCTGGGTGGATGGGTCAAACACAGGACTTTCACCCAGGAGACCGGGGATCGGGTCCCGCGTGTCACGTTTCATAACTCAACCGTCGTTTCCTTCTTGCAATAACACGGCAAGTGGCGTGTACGTTTACACCCGCTGTATACAGCGGATAGCTCAAAGTGCGTACAGATAACACACCACTTGGTTTAAGAAAGTCGGCTGGTACTTTTACGCAAAGTCATGTTGGTATATTTCATTCTTTGAAATTGTTGTGTAATGGTCAAATATTGATTATGAACGTCCAATGATCTCAAGCCTATTCATACTTTTATCCCTGGGTGAAATCCCCCATCTGAATGCTTATGGCTTGAAATAAGCTCTATGAATAAAAGGATTATTGTTATTATTGATCTATTGAATCATTTGTACTGCTGAGAATGACAGAATGTTGTCTTGGTGGTGGAGGCACGTGCTTACCTCCTGCAGGGCCAGAAGAGCGTAGACCTGCCATCTGAGAGCTTCATGAGAAAAACTCTGGCACACCTCACGGACCTGAACCGAGACAAGAGACCGAGATTTCATCAATCACGGCAGCAGTCACACAGGGAGAGAAAATGATGCTTTTTCAGACCAGCTGGGGCGAGCGGGACACAGGCGAGAGATACAACTCATGACAACATCATCAATTTTTTCTTTTTCTTCTTAAGAGCCAGTGCAGTGACGATTAGGCATGGGCCGGTCACAGGTTTCATGGTATATCGCGTTTTCAAAAAGTCAGTTTAAAAACTCCTAAAATTTTCCATCATACCGTCCCATGCTGAGCTGTTTTTTTAGTCGTCGAGGACAGAAAGTGCAGTTTAGAAATTCATCTCCCTGCCAGTATGCAGTGTGTTTGAAAATAAAAAAAGTTTTAGATCGTATGTATATATGCACAAAACTATCTTTTTTTTCTCTTCCTTTTGGCCATTTTGGTGTTTTTCCTGCACGTGTGCCTAAACTCTGAGGTTGTTGTCCGTCCTCTTTCAGTCACCTGTTTTCTGATTTGTACATGTCTGGAAAACAGTGACTTTAAAATAAAAATATTGTTTGTATTTTAAAAGATAAACCATAAAAATGTTCTTTTTAAAATAATCGATTATGAACTTATCAGAATCTGGCATGCAATCGTTCTAGAGAGAATCGCGGTGCATCTAAGAATCTATTTTCCCACCCCTACAGAAAACACGCTGAGTCTCACTCCCGTTCACACGCGAAGAGACACGTGGTTCAACTATCACACTCTCCTCGTGGTTTGCTTCTGTTGGACTCACCAGGCGAGAGAAGGGTCCCTTCCTGAGCAGAAGATCGGAGCTCTTCTGGTATTTGCGGATCTCCATTAAGGCCCGGGTACCAGGCCGAAACCGTCTCTTCTTGGGAGTCGCGGGGGGCTTTCCTAGAAAACAGAGTCAGTGTGTAGAGTGTTTGTTGTGAGGGCAGAGAAGGTAGGCTTTCCTCTAGTCTATATATCGACGACGTTTCATTTCCGTCAACAGAAAGTGTTCGCTACCAGACTCGCCCCTCCCCTCTCTGTCAAATCCCAAAAATTCCCCATGATGGTTGCCTTTGACCCGCAAGTACTTTTAGACTGCACAAACTACCCCCTTCACTCTGATTTTGTAATACTCCCCTCAGGTCTCAGATTTAGGGTACCTCAGGTCAAGAGCAATAGGAGTCCCATGTGCAATAAATCGGCTTAATATGCACACGTAACGTAGTGCTTTCTTCTTTTTGTTTGTTTTTAAAGATTGCTCCAGTGGTGATAATTGTGTAGTGTGTTCTAACGTTACTTCACCAATCACAGGCAGGAATACTTTTTCAGACATGTCTAATAAAAATAAGAGTTTTATCTTATTGACATGTTTTTAAATACTATTTCAGGTAAATGACCCGCCTTGTTTTTTTCAATAGGTTACTTCTTTTTAGTTGGGATAAAAGCAGGGGCTTATTTCTGTGACTGAAAAAAAAAAGTTTAAAAGTCTGCACTGCTCCTTCAGTGGCTCTCACTTGAACTTCCACTCAGTCTTGGGGACCGAGGGGTTGAACCGGAGGCCCCTGGGCCCGGCGGCGGGGGTCTGCGTTGAGGGGTTCTGCCCTTCCGACGGCTGGCTGATGAATCATCATGACGCATCGCCTCCAAAACACAGCTCAGGTCCACAGGAGGAAAACCACTACAGCTCAAATCTGTCTGTGAAAGATGGAGGACATGACATGCTTTATCAATCACAAACCAAACCTTCAAATCATCTCTTTGTAGGAGATGGATACTTTTTACTCATTAAATCATCTAATTAGCTGGTTATACCTAAATACAGCAATACAGACTCCAATGATTAGCTAAAATAGGTTTTCTCATCTTACGTTAAGCGTACTTTAGTCATCACTCTCCACCATGGACAACTAGCTACGTCCTCCATGCGGAGTTCAAATGTCAGAAACAACAGTCTAACTTTACCCTTTCTATGTAACGTTAACATAACTATATGTATTACATAAGGGACTTTAAAGATTGGCTTGAAAGTAAGTCTGTGAGTCAGTGTATTATTATCTCAAGACACTTTATTTACAAAACTTTTTTTTTCTTTTTCAAACCTGTCTCTTACTAATTTAGCTAAGTTAAGCATAACGTTACCGGATATTTCACGAGATAACGGTTGCCCGCTAACTGGTTACCAGGTTAGCTAGACATATAGCCAAACAGCTAGCTACCGTTAGCTCCATTTAAAGGTCGGGCAACTTTTACGGGCTATTTTACGTGTATAGCGTCATAATAACTCGCTTTTAACATTTCCTAACCCAACATAGTAATTATAAACGTACCCGTGATGTTGAACAATATTCCAGAGTTCAATGTTTTATAAATCACCGGAAAGCGAAAAAGCAGTCCTCGGTCCTCGGTTCTCACACACAACAAAAACATGAACTGAACTCAAATTCAAACGACGCCTCTTCGCCGACTCATCCAATCAGCTTGCAGCAAGTGGGCGGGCAAAAACAGTTTGGGAGCGCTTGTTGAAATTTATCGGAACTCGCTTAACGGGCGGGGATCTGAGCGAGAGAATACCATAGAGAATACACATCAGGGATCGGTGGTGTTTGGATATACCAGTGACTGCACAGTCTATGGATATACCACGCGCTCCTTTCTTTCTTTTTTTAAACTTATGCTGCATTCAAGTGTTTCTCGAAAAGTATCCCAGTAGTTATTTATTATTATTATTACTATTTGATATTTAGTTTAGGTCAATCTACGTGGAACGCTACTAACGGTTACAATAAATCTGATACAATATTATAAGTTATATATGAGCAAAAGATTATTTGCAATACGTGAATTGATACATACATTTTTACACAAATTCACGTTCGTCCTCCCTGTGCTGCGTAATACCATGAACATATAAAAATATGACGCCAACAATTTAGGCAACTCGGCAACAATTTAGCAAAAATTTCGCCGACTTTTCTAGTTGTTGTTCCGACTTGAGGTGAAGGTGTACCTTTTATTTTATTTTTTGACAAGGTTCTTTTTTTCATTATTCATTCCGAATACAAATATACAAACAAACAAGTCATTAAATACAACACAACCAATTTAAAAAAATAAACCTTTGCCTCGGGTCGAGCAAATGAACAGAACATTGGAGCATAAACATAGCAAATCTACCTTCAGAAGAAAAGAAATAAGACAAAAGGGGCTATCTCAAATTTAACTAAAAGTTTCAAGTAAATAAACCAAATCAGGGGCTTTTCCAACCTTAACCCGTTTCAGTGACATGTACAAAAGGTTTAACTCATTCTTCCAATGGATCAGGGAGGGTTTGGTCTTAAAATATCTGCATTTAAGTATAACATGTTTTCCTAAAAGGATCAAAATGTTGAGAACAAAGTCTACCTTCTCATCTTCAACAAAAACACCAAACCTTTATATTCAACACTGTCAGAGGTGGGGTGAAGGTGTATCTAGTGGGTAATCGGTTTTTTCCGATGGTCATGAAACTACCTGAATGCGGCATTGTTTTCGGTGGTATTTGATTGCCGGACCAAAAGCGGAAGAGGCGTGGTCAAGTGACGTAGGGGATGTTTTGCTAACGGGTAGCTAACAGCTACTAGGCTAACTTTGTGTTACAGCAAAGCCTGTTCTAATCTCCCCGACGTTACCCCATACGGTCCTTTTCTCTTTGGAAACATTTGACATACGTGTGAATTTTCGACATTTTAAAACCACGCGAGACATGAACGGGAGCACGAATCCGCTGTTGGACAAAGAGGAGCATGTTCTGAAGCTCGGAGAAAGCTTCGAGAAGAGGCCAAAGTCTTCCTTTCACACTATCAGATGTGAGTGGGAAAACACGCGTTACGTGTTAAAAGGATCTTAAATCAGTGGCTGTGTGGGATCAGTTCGCTGCCATGGACAGGGACGCGGTCTCTTACGTTACCTAGCCAATTAGGTGGATACATAAATGAAGTGATTTGCATAGATAAGATCGTCCCCCCCCCCCCCACTGCTTTAACGTTGCAGGAATGATTAGAAATCAGAATCAGCTTTATTTGCCAGGTATGAGGACCATACGAGGAATTTAGCTTTGGATCATCATCATCATTGCTCACAATGCGCTTACACATCCAAAACAAACTATATATATATATATATATATATATATATATATATATATATATATATATATATATACTGTAAACAGAAACAACATAGACAATATAACTTTAACACCTACTAGAAAGTTCATTGGTGATCGGCGCATGCATAAACATATTAAAAGGAAATAAACAATAAAGCAACTGTTTTAGGATCACTCATGTTGTCTTGAGTCAAATTGTCCCGTTTTCCTATATCAGTGTTTTGTTTTTTTTAATTACCCAAAATAACACGATTGATTTCACACAAGGCTCTTTGGCAAGTACAAATCTCCACTTTAATTCATTTGTCATTAATTATTCAATTTTGTAGCATTTGAAGAGATATAATTGAAGTGGTTTTGAAATAGTATTGAGTAAAAGTTGACATATTCCAATCTGTGATTATCCATCAACATCCATTCCTTTATTTTTAGTCTAAATAATTCCTAATTTCTGCTTTTCTAATTCAAACATAAGCTATAATTTCCTAAAAATTAGGTTTATTGACCATAAATTCCAAAAATAACTGTAAAACTAAAGTTAACAACTTAGTGTTACGTAGTGTTAAACGTAAAAAAAAAAAAAAGTGACAAACATTGAAGAAAGGGACAAAAACGTAAGAAAAAGTTAAAAACGTTGATTAAAAACTGTCAACTAATGTGTTGACTTTCAGTTTTGACGACCCGAGGGGTGTAAGAAAACAAGACCGTGTGGCCTGGTGCAGGATGTGCAAAAAATGTTGAGTGAACGTGTAAAAGTCCCTTTACTTCATTCTTCAGATGACTTCAAACCGGCGTCCATCGACACGAGCTGCGAGGGAGAGCTGCAGGTCGGGAAAGGAGATGAAGTCACGATCACGTTACCTCACATCCCGGTAAGACCGGCTGCGGTTCTCCTCTGGGTCACTGATTAAGTGAAGATTAGATTACACTAGATCAGATCAGATCAGATCAGATTAGATTAGATAATACTTTATTCATCCCACTGTGGGGAAATTCCCTTCTTACAGCAGCAGTTTTACAGTTTTTGTAAATATTATTATTATTCCGCTCGGTCTCTCTCATTTTTGAGGGTCTTGACCAGAGGGAAAACTCACAAAAACTTTGACACACATGTCAGACCCCCTGAAAAACCACACAATCCTTTAGTGATTGGTCTTGGGCGTTGCCAAGGGGCTCCATAGCGCTTTTTTTTGTTGCTTTGTTTTCAGAAAGTCCATCCAAAACGAGGATCACACAAGGATTTCAAAAGGATTATGTGAATTATTTTGTATAATGTCTACTTTATTAATCCCACAAGGGGAAATTACAATCTACACTCTGTTGTTATTACACACATTACACACACATGCACTGATGGAGAGATGTCAGAGTGTGGGGGGGGGGGGGGGGGGGGGGGGGGGGCTGCCCATGGAAAGACACCCGAATAGTTGGGGGTTTGGTGCCTTGCTCAAGAGCACCTTGACAGTGCCCAGGAGGTGAACTGGCACCTCTCCAGCTACCAGTCCACCACCATACACGGGTGGTTCATCATCATTGCTCACAATGCGCTTACACATCCAAAACTAACTATATATACACACTATAAACAGAAACAATATAGACAATATAACCCTAACACCTACTAGAAAGTTCATTGGTGATCGGCGCATACATAAATATATTAAAAGGAAATAAACAATAAAGCAACTTGGTACAACCAGCGACCCTGCGGTTCCTAACTCAACTCCCTACGAGCTGAGCTACTGCCCCCCCAATTGCAAACAGCCAAGTCTATGTTCCCTTATGATGAATCCCCCTGAAGAAGAAACATTTAAATGTAAACAATAAGCTCTGGTGAAGCAAAACAACAAACAGTACATATTCCTATTTGTCGTCTTCTTCTTCTTCTCCTTCTCCCAGGGCTCCACGCCTCCCATGACGGTGTTCAAAGGAAACAAGCGGCCGTACCAGAAGGACTGCGTGCTCATCATTAACCACGACACCGGGGACTTCGTACTGGAGAAGCTGAGCAGCAGCATCCAGGTCAAGAAAACCAGGTGAGAGGTCAAAGGTCAGAGGAATTCTCACCTTTTGGTTTTCGTCTCACCCTCAGTCCTCACAGGGAAAATATATTTTACTGATCTCAAACCAGGGCTGTAGTACTCAAGTCCAGTCTTTCTGTGGTCCCGGACTTGTCTCGGACTCGCTAGTATTTGGACTCAGACTTGTCTCGGTCTCGGCCACTGGTCTTGCCAGATATGGTTTTTGGTCTGGACCGAGTCCAGGTGTCTTTACTATGTTGATAATAATATTGGTGGGAAAGTGAAACCCAAAAGGATTGTCTTGATCCTGTCATGCATAAGACCTTTATTCTGTCCTGGACTCGGTCTTGACTCAGACTCAAACCTCTTTGGACTCGGTCTCGACTTGGACTCGACTAGTCCTGGTCTTACTCTTGTCTTGGACTCGACAAAGGTGGTCTTGTCTTGTCTTGTCAAACCAAAGAAAGCACAAACCATTTAGGAGCCACGTGTATTTTTTGTTGTTTATGGTCTCCTCCGTACTATCCATTGATTATTATTGTATGCACTGATATTGGAGGTGGTGGAACATTTCTGGGGACCACATTCACACATTTCTCCACATCACAAAGTAACTTTACATCTGGGAAAGGCAGTGCTAGTTGTATTTTACGTGTGAAGGAATACATCTTTGAAACTGGATCTGCAGCGGGTCACACTGTGCTTTTCATCTCAGTGTTTGATCCTTCAAGGCTGTAATCTCTTGGTACAATACACAGTATATGTTGCCAAAATATGTTTTACCAAAATTCCATTCACATCATTTTAGTAAAGTTTTGTTAAATTTCTTTGGCCCCATCTGTTTTTCTTTATATTGTCTTCTATACTGTATTCTTGCTTAAACTGATGCTGGAAATTTCAATTTCCTTGCGGGAGTCATCCCAAAAGGATTACTAAAGAGGAGTGTAAGCCTGTTGGACGTTGATAATTACAGCTCCACTGAATTCAACCCAGAATTTGAGGAAAACAAAAGTTGCCTATAGAATTTGGCGGACAGACAACACATTCAACTTTCAGAATCTTTCCAAAGATAATATTCCTACATTTAAGCTCCACATAGATCAAAAAGAACGTCTAAATATATTAGAAAACTAACAATAGCTACATTTAAATTTTGATTTATCAGTTTATTTGTCAGGGACCATACATACAGGCATCTGAAGTGCATCTGATGCAGTGTATGCGGGACTTCTAGCTCTAGCTCTAGGCCTATTTGCAGTCTTTTCCCCTGGTTAGGCTTTCAGAAATGACACACATGGTAAAGCACTCTAAAATAGACATACAAAATAAACAACTGAAGCAGACAACCAGGCACAGATGCATAAAAAACTAACAACGAAGCAAACCAACGGACCAGCAGCCGCATTCAGCACATGCGTAAAGACGTCGGCTCTGTGTGTACGTTTCAGGGCGGAGGGCAGCAGTAAGATCCAGGCACGGATCGAGCAGCAGTCGGTTCGGTCCAGCCAGCCCAGCTCTCAGTTCCGGGCCCCCACCAAGCCCGGGGCCGGGGTCAAAACCTCCCCTTCTCCTTCCAAGGATAATCCCTCCCCAGAGCCTCAGCTCGATGACATCAAGAGAGGTGAGGAGGTCCGACCACAACAGTAGCCCAACTTTCTTTCATAGGATAGGAAAGCGTTTCTGTTAGGTATGTCTGTGTATATGTGCATAAAGATGTAAGTCTATATGTATTTTTATACAGTATGTAGTGTGTGTGTGTGTGTCATGTGTATACATACAGTACATGTGTGCATGGTTACGGAAGGCTTGCGTCAGTTTTGTCGTCATTACTTAGAATTTATCATGCGGGGAGACAAACTACGCACTATAGCTTTAACTTTGACAAACAATTTGGCAAATAAAGGGTTGACAAAAAATTGACACTGTGAGATTTTAGATAAATAATCATCAAAAATGTGGATATAATGACTGAGTGGGTAAATAATAGAACAGCAACAAAAGCCTGGTAAGTTTAGAAAATGACGATATTTTACTGTAATGCAGCCTTTAAAGCCGGGGAAAGACAACACTTGCCTCAAATCACGATATCCAGAATTTGAAAGGATATCTAGTCTCATACATCCATGTTGACATAATATGGACATATTGCCTAGAAGGAGTTCGGTCCTAACGTGAGCCCTGCTGTCTCTGCTGCCGGCAGAGCTGCGGGCCGAGGTGGAGGTGATCGAGCAGATGAGCAGCAGCGGCAGCAGCTCCTCGGACTCGGCCAGCGCCTCCGGGAGCGGCGACGACAGCAGCAGTGAGGGCGAGCACGACGCCCCCCGACCGCTCAGCCAGACCTCGCCCAGCCGCCCCCCCGTGGCCAACGGGGGAGCCGAGCGGCAGCAGGGCAACAACCAGCTCATGAACACACTCCGTAAGTATCTCACAGCTACAGGCCTCCTTTCCCTTCTCCTGTGCTTCTGCTGGTCCCGCTGGGCGGGGAGGAGAGGAGAGGACATGTATTTGTTTGATATATTTGTTCGAGCATTTCTCCCATTTTCAGTAGCGTAGCATGTAAACACACATCACTAGTGTTCAGGCTGGAGATGGAGATGTTTTTGTTTTGGGCTTTTCCGCCTTTAATTTTTGAAAGGACAGTTAGGTGAGAAAGGGGAGGGGGGGGGGGACA
>NC_045738.1:20454723-20455121 GCF_008692095.1 Etheostoma spectabile | reverse complement strand
CGTCACAGGTCGGATTTGAACCCTGGAGCTCTGCCTTGGGGCATAAGCCTCTCAGTACATGTGCGCCTGCTCCACCGCTGAACCAACCCGGCCACTGGAGATGGAGATATGCCACCTCAATTTCAGTTCTCTGAGTCAATATATGTCTAGTCTCTTGTGGCTAGACCCTCTTCCACAGCGCTGCGGACGAGGGTCTGGTTAGTCCACACAGAATTCCAGGATGGGAGAACAACGTACTCTGGTTTATCGCCATTTCTTTAAACCAATCCCAATCGTCTGTAGGCCAGAAGGACCCACGGGACCTCTGCAAAACAGCCTCGGGAAGGATCTTGTTTTAGTCGTGCAACCGAAAACTCCGATTGGACAGATAGTCTAGCTAGTGGTCTGGATTTACCCTG
>NC_045738.1:20454338-20454713 GCF_008692095.1 Etheostoma spectabile | reverse complement strand
AGGACCAGGTAACCATAGTCCTCAGATTGGACAGATAGTCAAGCTAGTGGTCTGGATTTACCCTGCAGAGATCTGAGGAGCAGAGATAGCCTACAAGATGCTAACAAGAGACTTCTGTAATGTCAACACAGTAAAAATGGACCTACAAGCTAGCAAACAAACACATAAACGGCTGTCAGTGGAATGGCGTTTTGAGCTAACGTTAGCAATCAAACAACCATAGCGAGATAGCTACAACGTTTTCAAAATGATTCCCATCTTCTGTTATTGTTGGTAATGAGAAAAGATTATTATTTCATGGATTTCACAAATTTCACAAATGACAGTCATGCCGTAAATTGTTTAACTGACATCTGCACTCGACCAGAGCCGGTC
>NC_045738.1:20444473-20454328 GCF_008692095.1 Etheostoma spectabile | reverse complement strand
CTCATTGGGTATGACACGTTATGCCATAAACCGTTTACATCTGAGAATGAATCATCAAATCAGCATTTGACTCACATCGGGGAGTGACATATGCCACAGCGCTGTGGAGATAGGTCTGACCACGCAAGACTAGCATTTGTCAAATAATGGCCGGAAACTCGTCAATAAACCATGTTCAAACCGGTTTGTCTTCACAGGAAACGACCTCCAGCTCAGCGAGTCGGGCAGCGACAGTGATGACGACTGAACTCTCCGTTGGTCAGTCTCTCTCTCTCTCTCTCTCTTTCTCTCTCTCTCTCTCCACACACTCCTCCTTTCTGCCTGGTGCTACTGTTCCTTTGCTGTGATAACTGACACCAGCTGTATATCTTGGTTTGACTGTTTTTCTGATTAGATTTTAGTATATATCCCTAAAGCTGGCCAGCCTGGGACTTTAAGAGTGTATTTTTATTAGATGTATATTTTGTTTTGTATAGCGAGACTTGAGAGGTTTGGAAGATTATATATTAGAGTGCACATACATATTTTCTGTACTTAGAGCTGCTAGTTTTATCTACTCATATCATGTGTTTTTGTTTTTAGGCTAAGACAGTGAAGAGATTGTCTTAAAATATCATCCCTCATTCTCTCACCTTGTCTGGTTATTCATCAGAGAAGGTTGGGGGGGGGGGGGGGGGGGGGGGGGGGGGGGGCTCTCCACATCGTTTGTGTCAATTCACTATGAATACAAAAATCGCAGCATTGCACAGATAAACCTGTGCATCCTGCAACATCAGCAACAAATCAGAGAAAACACACATCTGCTTAACTAGTGGGTTGAGATCAGTGTGTACTCTGTGCCTTCCATAGTTTTAAAGGGTTTGCTGGTTATCTTTCATGAAGTTATAAATCTCACCTTCATTTGTTAGAAATGAATAAATGTCTTTTTATGGGATTTGTTGACAAGAAGAAAAATACAGAGTTGTACTCTTGGTCTTGATCTTTAAACAGTTACTAGATGAACTTTTAGGTTGCTGTTGTGTTATGATTTCACTTTTCAGGTTTTGGCATTGTGAGTTCAGTTTAGTCATACAACAGATTTAGTAGATTAAGATTCTGCCTAATTTGATTTAGACTTCTGACATCCAGAGCCACATGGACCCCATCAATGGAGCCAAGTTGCAGCTGTTAAAAGCTGCATTTCATCATTTTGTCATCTGTTTTGTAACCAGAAGGGGGCAGAAAAGACCCCCAAATCAAACTCACAGAAACACAGACCTGATACTGTATGTATAAGCTAATAATGTTATGGCTAATGTGTTAGCAACAGTTGAATGTAAGGTTGTTCTCCACAAACTCCTGAGAAAAATATCTGGCTTCTGTTTTTGATCAGGGCGTCAGAAACTCCCACATACGGTCTGTTTGTAGCTGGAGAATCAAAAACACTGAGCCAAAAGAGGCAAAGAAATCCCCGTGGAGCTGCAGCGTCGTCTGTCATTGGCCGGGCTGCCATGTAAAGGCGCTGACGCACCAACCCGATGATCGGCCGTCGGACAGTCTGGCGAGGTCGGTGAGTCGAGTCGGTCCGGCGTGTTCCGTGCCGTCGTCCGTCGGAGGAGCCGTCGGCTTACATTTGGGCCGATTAGACATGTTGACTCGGGACTCAATGACCGGTCTGATTGGTGGAGTGCTAGCCCTTGACTAGTGAATTAGTGCCATTATGTTAAAACACTTACCGGAAATATTTTCAGAAACATGTTACGGTGAACAAGTTTCGTAAAATATGCGATCGCACTCCGAACGAGCCGCCATGATGGTCGGCTTTGAAATTCGGGAGAAGCCAGACCCACGTGACGCTTTTGTCATTTCCGTTTTTTTTTTTTGGGCGACAGTAAAGCTCAGCGCCGCCTGCTGTCACTTCGGTGTGTCCTGAGGTACTCGTTGGACCGATGGGAGCCAATGATCAGTCCGACTTCCTTTACTGCCGCCAGTCGGCCGTCGGGTCGGTGTGTCAGAGCCTTAAAAGCCTTAAACACTACATGCCCTGCGTCAAACAGACGAGGAGTTAGTAAGTTAGTTAATAGCTGCTACTAATGCATTTCCTCATTTTTTGTCACAATAAACCCCACTGACTCACAGTGTAAACACTTAATAGGGTTGGGCGTCGTTTTGATTTTAACATTTCTGATTCCAATTTTCAGGTTTAGGGTTATTACTAGTTTGATTGTAGTTTGAGAGGGTGGAGGTTAAACGGGTCACATGCTTATTTCACAGATAAAAAGAAAATAATATTTTGATTTAATAGTGATTTGCAGTTTTAACGGCCTGTTTCAGTTAAATAAACCCGCAATTTAGAGCACTGCTCACTGTGCTCCATGGCTGCAACACAACAAACACCTGGAAGAAGAGCTGGGCTATATATCGATATTATATCAATATCGGGATATGAGACTAGATATCGTCTTAGATTTTGGATATCGTAATATGGCATAAGTGTTTTAAAGGCTGCGTTACAGTAAAGTGATGTCATTTTCTGAACTGACCAGACTGTTATAGCTGTACTATTATTGGCCTTTACCCACCTAGTCATTATATCCACATTAATGATGATTATTTCTCAAAAATCTCATTGTGTAAATATTTTGTGAAAGCACCAATAGTCAACACTACAATATCTTTGCTGTATTGATAGAGGTATTTTGTCAAAAATATCCATTAATAAACCACCTGAAACTCAAACGCTACAGGGTTAAGTCTGGGAAAACAGCTTTAGTAGTAAGAGAAAATCAAGTATCACAATATTTTTGACCAAATACATCAATGTCGATATTGAGGCAATATTGTAAGGTTGACTATTGGTGTTTTAACAAAATATTAACACAATGAAAGCTTTGATAAATAATCACTAGTAATGTGGATATAATGACTAAGTGGGTAAAGGTAAATATTACAACAGCTAGAATAGTCTAGTAAGTTCAGAAAATTACATCACTTTACTGTGATGCCATAATACAATATCTAAAATTTAAGATGATATGTGTCCTTAAATAGCCATGCTGATATAATAGCGATATATTAGTATCCTGGTATTATTTTCAAAGTGACCACTGTTTGTTTCACATTTGTTTTATCAGTCGTCTCATTTATTTTCCAATTAAACAGAGAACATCTTATTTTTGATTCCACACGTTCATATAATCCATATATTGTAGAAGCTTTCCATACCTTACAGCAGTGAGTTTGGATATGAAGATGAATGTGTCATTTTGGGACATATGCCAAAGAGTTGCAGAGAGGGGGCGTTCACAGAGTCACGTCTGTGTGGAAATCTTTAGATTTTTTTTTCTTTTATCCGAGACTGTTTGAGTCGTCGTGCGTTAGGGATCAACCGATACTGGTTCTTCGAGGCCGGTGGCCATACTGATTATTAGTAGTTGATGAAAATAATAACCAGTATTTGAAACCAAAATGCATTTACAGTGAAATTTAAAATCTTTCAAGTCAAAATTGAGATGCTTGAATGTTACACACTCCAAAACAAAGCTATGTTTTAATGCTTTACGCAATTATTCAATAAATTAGAAACTTTAAACAAAGTCTCGCATTGCCAGACCTTCTTTCACAGCGCTGCGGAGGAGGGTCTGGCTAGTCCACCCAGCATTCTGAGATGGGAGAAAAACGTGCTCTGGTTTATTGGAATTTCTTTAAACCAATCACAATCGTCATGGGCGATGCAAAATAGTCTCAGGAAGGAGCTTGTTTTGGTGGAACGTGTGTACGTTCAAAGGTTGTTTTATTTACTGCGATTGGTCTAGCTAGCCGTCTGGATTTACCCTGCAGAGACCTGAGGACCAGGTAACCATAGTCCTCAGATTGGACAGATAGTCTAGCTAGCCGTCTGGATTTACCCTGCAGAGACCTGAGGACCAGGAAACCATAGTCCTCAGATTGGACAGATAGTCTAGCTAGCTGTCTGGATTTACCCTGCAGAGACCTGAGGACCAGGTAACCAGAGTCCTCAGATTGGACAGATAGTCTAGCTAGCTGTCTGGATTTACCCTGCAGAGACCTGAGGACCAGGAAACCATAGTCCTCAGATTGGACAGATAGTCTAGCTAGCTGTCTGGATTTACCCTGCAGAGACCTTAGGACCAGGTAACCACAGTCCTCAGAAATCCACCAGAGTTTAGAATGCCAACACAAAGAAAGCGGAAGGTGACAAACATCCGGCCAAAAGGACACACGGCAAAATGTCCAGCGACAACGGAGCAATACCGGAAGTGGAACGTTTTTAATTCATTAACTTTATCGGTTATCAGGCAAATAACACGCCGACACAGATCATCTGCAAACCGCAGATCATCAGCCAGGGAGATAGCCGGTCTGTCCCCATCGTGCATACACAGGGACGTCAGTGATTGGCTCTTTCCCGGCCCTGCAGGGTGTTAGTGAAGATCGTTTGGCGCTGGTCGTACAGTATTACATTATTAATGCAACAAAACATCCACAAGTCAGAAACACTACCGAAGAGTTTCATCACAAAAATGCCAAGAGATTTAGTTCATCTATGGTCAGAGTTCAAACTAATCTTTATCGGTTTATGTTTCTCCAAATGTGAAAAAACACTGAAACTTAAGTTTTCTGCAATTGGTAAAATGTTGTGGGAATGAAAAAAAACAAAACATCAAAAGTATGTTGATGTTTTATCTCTAGTAACTAGACAACTGATCTGTCGTAAAGACTTGTGATCAACAAGAAATTGTTTTTTATTTTTCATGTGTTTTCACTTCCTTGTCTGGGATTAGACCTCTTCTACCAACAACCTCCATTAGTTGACCAATTGATAAGTGGATCAACAGAAAAATAATCACCAACTATTTTGATTGCGTTGCTGTTTCCCACCTCTCAAATAAAGATACTTCCTGATTGTCTCTGTTTTGTTTATCATATTAAACTGAACTTTGGGTTTTAGACTGACAAAATAAGACATTTAAAGACATCAACCTGGACTTTGAGAAAGTTGGATGGATGCTTTTTCTTTTTCTTTTTTTTTTCTATTTTCTGACATTTTATAGAATTTGGTTTTTCCAGCTCACAAGTCAACGGAGAGTTGCTAGCCTGACCCTAGCTGCAAATTACATGTGCTGTCGCTAGGCTGCGTCTAGATTTCTAGGCTAGGTGCGGACGGCAACATGTGCGCCGAGGGTCTGCAGAGCGTCCGGTCGCCGAGCCACGCACCCCCAAGGTATTACTAATTTTCTTTTTTCAATATTTTCTAGCAATACGACCGCGTTGCCATGATTGGCTACATGATCGCCGTGAACCGCCTGGTCTTTCCTTCTGATCGCGACTCAAAGAACAGACTTCTTCTCTCCTGTAGCCAATCATTGCAACGCGGTCGTATTGTTACAAAGTCTTGGAGGTTTGTGGTTCGCCGATCAGACCCTCCGCCTACGGTCGCCCAGGCCGCGTATGCGTCATGTCGCCGTCCGACAACAAATGTACTAAAGACCAGACGGTTTTTACCGTCGCCAGTGTTTCCCAAAGCCCTACAGTATGAAACACACAGTACTAAACATGTTTCTGGCAGCTTAAATCCAAGAATATCTGTATCTAACAACCTGTACCGGTCACTGGACATCCACTCCTAGGAATCTTTGGTGGGAATAGTCTCTTGAAATGAATGTATGAAGGTTTTCTCTAAATATTTACTAATTAAAGTTTTGAAAGGCTAAACGATTTCAATTACTTGTCAAATTCAGTTTGGGGAACATTGTGATATTGCTAAACTAATCTGCTGTTGTTTGAGATGCAGGCTAACTGTTGTTGGAGCTTTATATCGTACCTGTGTGTTCTCAAATGTGTCGTTATACAACGTTTATCTTTGTTTTATGAGCTCCCAGAACAGAGGATTCGATTGTGAGTTAGAATCCGGGCCAAGCAGAATCTGGTTCACACAGTCCGCTGCATTCTGCAGATTTTCAATTTGGATCACCGCGGAAAACTCTGATTTGAGATGAAAGCCCACATGAAATCTGCTGATTCCATGTGTGCTTGGTTAGGAGATGCCTGTGAACTGACAAACCGCTCAGTACTCGAAACCACACCAGTGTCAAGACTCCTGATAGTTACCAGTTTACTGTGATGGTTGAAGGAACACTACTCTACCTTTCCTCTGTGGTAGTCCCTCTAATGCCTGTAACACTCTTCTGTTGTTAAATTAACTTTGTTCCATTCGGGTCTTTAGTTCTCATGTTTTGGTTTTAGTGCTGTGTTTATGTGAAATGTGTTTGTACAAATGTGACGTGTATTAAAAGTGTGCAAATGAATTTGAAATGGGAGTTTTCACTCTTCATTGAATTGGGTGTTTGATCAGCTTGGAATGGAACTACTGTAAGTACATTTACTCAACCACTGAGATACTACATGCCCATTTCACTACATTGTTTTGACAGTTTTAGTTACTTTACAAGTTAGGATTTTTTTTCACTGTAAGAGCAATTTGTTTTTGATTATCGTTAGTCATTTTCTTTACAAAAACATTTCATGGTTTAATCCTTGTTGTCTGCCCTTCAAAATTGAAAATGAACACTTTTGTTGACGCTTTTTAATCAATGTTTTTAACTTTTTCTTACGTTTTTGTCCCTTTTTTCAATGTTTGTCACTTGTAACACTAACTTATTAACTTTAGTTTTACAGTTATTTTTGGTCAATAAACCTCATTTTTAGGAAATGACACCTAATGTTTGAGTTAAAAAAACAGAAACTAGGAATTATTGAGACTAAAATTAAAGGAATGGATGTTGATGGATAATCACAGACTGGAATATGTCAACTTTTACTCAATAATATTTCAAAACCACTTCAATTGGTTTTTCAAAATGCTATAAAATTGAATAAGACCCAAAATTAATGAAAGTAGAGATTTGTACTTGCCAAAGAGCGTTGGGTGGAATCAATCATGTTAGTTGGGGTAATTACAATTGGGGAATTAAAAAGAACATTGATATAGGAAAACGGGTCAATTTGACCCTAGGACAACACAAGGGTTAAACTTAGAGAATGTATTTTGTTTTTTCCTTTCAATAATGATAAGTATAATGTATTAGTAATATTGTTTCTCACTACGTTCACTAATTTTACAAATCAAACAATCAATTGATTAATGGAGAAAATAATCAGCCGATTAATCCATAATGAAAATAACGATTAGTTGCAGTAACAGTCCCATTTACCTGCATTGAGTACTTTTACTTTTTATTTAACTACATATACCTTATTCTACTTGCATACTTTTTCTTAAAGCTTTAGTGCTTTTTAATAATAACTTTTTAATAATAAGGATTTACCTTCTCCATTCAAGCCGTTAACATATGAGTTGCTACAGAGCTAATTAAGACTCCATACAACTCTCTCTCTGTTTCTCAGTATGTTCACAACATGGCGTCCGGCCACTTTCACTAGCAGAGACTCGTGTGAAGATAACGACCTCGTCTGAAGAGTCCATCGTGTATTTTAATCCTCCTTGGTGGGGGGGTGTGGTGCGTAATCACCCCAACCGGTCATCAGACTCCGCCTACCAAGAGTCTGGGTCTGGGTCTGTCCCAGGTTTCTTCCAAAACGGAAGTTTTTCCTCGCCACTGTGGCCCTGTTGCTTGCTCTGGAGAAACCACTAGACCTGTTGGGTCCTTGTAAATTCTGGAGTGTGGTCTAGACCTGCTCTATCTGTAAAGGGTCTCCAGATAACTCTTGTTATGAATTGATACTATAAATGAAATTGAAATTAAAATCACGTAAGGCTTGTATCATGTTCATGCACCGTCAAGAATTCCTCATGGGGGAGACAGAAACCTCTCTCTCTCTCTCTCTCTCTCTCTCTCTCTCTCTCTCTCTCTCTCTCTCTCTCTCTCTCTCTCTCTCTCTCTCTCTCTCTCTCTCTCTCTCTCCGCCTCTCTCTCCCTCTCTCTCTCTCTCTCTCTCTCTCTGTCTCTCTCTCTCTCTTTCTCTCTCTGAATTTAAAAAAAACATTCTTCACTACAGCTTTACAACATTCTGGACTTTGGCTGCAGGTAACAACTGTTCCTTGAGACTTTGAACTCTCTGAGGTTGCATGTCTGTAGGTTTTGAGCAGTTCAGTCGAAGAGCAATTTCCCCCCTCTCAGATTGTTTCATATGAAAATGAATTATTTTAATTTATATAAAATAGAAACATTATTTTGAGAGTTACTGTATGTTGTTTCTTTTTCCCGGGAAATCTTTTAATGAAAGGTGCTTTGCTCAAAGGTACAATTCCTCCTTCAGTTTTCCAGATGTCTCCAGTTCCTTTGGGGGCTTGAACCTGCGACCTCCGGGCCTTCTCCTACAATTATTAAAGCTTTTAAATCTGAGGAAAGTAAAGACCAGTCAGAAATGAACTTCGATAAAAGATTATATTGCTGGTCTTAAATAATTATCGTCAAGTGAAACGTATGCTTAGATGAACACCTTCAGTTTGAGACGAACCACAACAACCTGTACACGGAGAAGATTAATTAACATACAGTACTTTTTCCCTGCGATGGTGCAACAACTGAGTCACATTTGGGCATTTCTCTTCAAACAGTAACACAACAAATACATAAATAGCTTTTGTTTCCCTTTAAATCATTCATAACGCAATTATGTTCATGAGTCTGGCTCTTGCTACATGTCATTTGACCGATATATAAATTAACATCAACAACAAATAATAATAATAATAATTAGAATAATTAGAACAATAATAATATAAAAGCTGTCTGTCTTTCATATAAATCTGGCTAGCTTACAGTTTGAAATGATTGAACAGAGATCACGAGGGCAGCTTTGACACGATGCATCGGAGAGTTTCTCCGCTTTGAATCTCCTTAGTCCACACGCAGGTGCTCAGTTTCCCACTTCAGGGTGTTTGGGGGGGACATTTGGGCGCCATGTTGGCTCAAGCAGGAGTCCACTGGCCCAAATAGTTCCCCAGGGGTCCGTGGCAGCGTGGGCAAACGTTCCTCAGGAGGGTTGAGACTGTAAAATCTCCAAAATAGAGTTTTTATTCCCGGGAGTTCAATTCTTCTTGCACAAGCTTGAAATTCGGGTCAGCACAAGGAAGTCCGCGGCGCGGATCCTCCTCCCATCGCCGTGGCGTGTGTAGCTCTGGACCCTGAGTACCTGGTCGCATCTGATCTGTCAACTTTTTTTTTTTAGACCCTTTTGTGTCCTTCCTGGCTTCTTTGGGCTCCTTGATTCTGATATTATAAATGACCGTCTCTGACCCATCCCCCCCCCCCCTCTCCTTCCCTCCCACCTGGGTCACGAGGGTCACCGTCCGGGGCAGGCCGTGGGTTTGATGCAGCGTCCCTGGAACAGCACCAGGTTGGCGGGGCAGTGGCAGCCGGCCACGCAGGGCTTGTGGCACGGCCCGATCTCGTTCCAGTTGTCGCAGGTTTTGGTGCAGCCGGGTCCGCAGGTGTCGTACACAGCGCCGTGCTTACACTGGGTGGCTGAAGGGGAGAGCAAACATCATGTAAGGGTAATTTAAAAAACTTAGTATCACAACTAAAAGAGTTCATTTGTGGAACAGCTGCAGTGAAGAGATCAAATCATGTACAACAATGAGCAATTGTAAGGGACTATTTAAAATGAGTTTATTGAATAAATACAAAAAGGACTCGAGATGATTGTATTGTGTACTGACTGTTCTTGGGCTTATATACTACTATACTATGTCTGGTTTGGATGGGTTATTATTTAGATAGATGGAAAAGAAAAAATGTGTACATGTATTTTGTTTGTGTTTCTAAGTTGTATGTGCAAATGTGCGTGTAGGTAGATATACTTGAGGGGGGGGGGAGGGGGACTCAAAGT
>NC_045738.1:20444138-20444463 GCF_008692095.1 Etheostoma spectabile | reverse complement strand
GGTGTCCTCCCCCAGGGTTATTTCAAGCATCAAAGACTTAATTTCCTGCATTCTGATACACATTTGTGCACCAATTTATGGTGGGAATACCTGTATTTATCCTTTGAGAAGGAAATATCAAATACATAATGGAATACGCATAAAGCAGTAAGGGGGCTTACACATCAGGAACCTAAGCCTGGATCACAAAAGTTGACCCCAAAGCAACGAGGACAAAATAAAATAGGCTACTTATATTTGTCTTAAATGTGCGGTCAGAGGAGGATACCGGTGTTAGTGTAGGCAGAGCACTTGGGCCCGGTCGCTACACACACACACACACACA
>NC_045738.1:20440604-20444128 GCF_008692095.1 Etheostoma spectabile | reverse complement strand
CACACACACACACACACACACACACACTGCGCTCAGCGATGAGCGGGTCAATTAGAGATGAGAAAAGTCTCTCTGCATGTTCTGCAGTGTTAGTTTAGTCCCATTAACTATATTTGTGAATACAAATATCTGAAGTAAAAGTTCTGTCCCAAAATACACTGTTACATTTTAAGTGGGTATATAAATCCTAGAGATTTCTTAGTGGGTATGTCACCTTGACCACACCACCGTGTGAGATTATGATTAGGTCACTCACCCATGCAGGCGGTGTCGGCCTTCCAGAGGACGGGCACTCCCTCCCTCTCACAGGCTCGGCTGTAGGCGATGAAGGACTCACAGTAGCAGTTTTTATGGACCGGACACTCACACATGTCCGTCACACACGACCTACGGGGAGCAGGGCGATAAACGATACACTTTATTGTAGGGATGTTCCGATTGGAGCAAATTTTTTTTAACGGATTAGCAGTCAGCCTGGTCACCTTACTACAATTACTTACGTCAGTAAATTCGACACCATTCTTAGTAAAAGTTGATTTTATATGTGAGTTTTACAGAAAATGTTAGCTGCATGAAGTTAAATGTATTAAAGCTTTATCGCGTAACTTTTTTATATTAATAAACATCCGTTACATTCAAGCCATTGCTAAATCCATCATGTTTTTGTAATCCTTCATGTCCTCCTTGGCTACTAGCAACTGCTTGGAAGAGGGGTGGGGGTGGTGCGCGATTACGGAAGGTTTGCGTCAAGTGGATGGAAATGTTTTTTGTCATTACTTCCTCATGGGGGCGACAGAAACTACGCACTATAGCTTTAATCTGAAGACATGTTTTAGTTATTTTGTTTACTTATAGTTATTTTTATAAACAAAAAAATGGTGTGCAGTTCTGTTATCTAATTCAAATACAAATATCGGATTGGGACTCGGTATTTGCAGATATTCAATATTTTTTTAAAATCGGATTGGGATTCTTTATTGGTAAATGGGTGGGTTGTTATGTCCTATTTTGGTATTAAATATTCTTCAGATTTATGCAGAGGGGACTTTGAGTAAAAAACAAATAATTTGCATTTTGAGAGCACATTCAGTCCTCTGACCTGTAGAAAGGGGCGAAGTCAACCACACGGTGGCACTTCTGAAACTCCCAGGACTTTATCTTCTGGCACTCCCGGTGGGCGCGGAACTTGACTTTGACGCTGCCGGGGCACAGGAAGGAGGTCGGCCGGCGAGGCGGGTGCTGCTGGGAGCATAGCTCGTTTCCCTCGACTCGCCACGATTCGGCAAACTCGTCCACGTCGAACTTGAACTGGCCGTCGCCTCCCATGGTGTCGTCGCGCTTGTGGCTGTTGTAGTTGCCGCAGAGGCCGCAGAGGCGTCCGCGCAGGTGGGGGGCAGCCACAACCTCCACAAAACTGTCCCCGTCCCACGTGATTTCCAGACCTGCGGGGGGGAGGTGGAGGCAGAAAGACATGGCTTAATGTTGCTAATTCCTTTAGACCAGGGCTGTCAAACTCAAATTTCACTAAGAGACAAAAAGGCTTGTGCAAAATTGAGAATTTCAGAATGAACCTCCATTCAATTCATGAATTGGAATTGGAATTTAATTGACTCCTCCCAACAGGAAGTTAAATTAAATCAAGCAAAACTTGCCTGAATATACAAACTCACTGGTTGTATGGGAACTTCTGAGTCTCCTAGTCGGCAAATCTGCCGAATTCTGTTTTGAGTTTCCCGTAATTGCAGTCTGAAAACTGTTTTTCTTTTTGGTTTGGCGCACAACTTGACGGGCCAAAACTTATTGTGAACCTAAATTCAAATTTTGATATTCGGGCCGGATCAAAATTTGCGAGGGCCCGCATTTGACCGTGAGTTTAACACATACAAACAGTACCTCTCTTCCCAACACACATAACAGATGTAGGGGCCTTTTATGTTTTTAATGAGTGCTGTCTGACCTGCGATGGTGGTGAGTTTGAGCAGGTATCCGTCCAGGTCGATGTGCACCCCGGGCCCGTGGTAGGGCAGGGCGATGCGGGTGCCGTTCCTCCGGACCGTCAGGTGCTGGTGGAGGCCGAGGATCAAGCCTCCCAGTCTCACCTCAACAGACTGAGTCCAGGAGAAGGATCGAGTCCGCCGGGCATCGTTCCTCACCAACACCTAGTAAAAAAAAATGGAAAACACAGGTCAAGTTTTAATGCTTTAATTTGCTGAATTAAATGGAAGTAGATTTGGGATACTTTAGGGTTTTTTTTGTCCTGGTGTGACAGAAATATTGCTATCAGTTTAATTCCCGGCCGTACCATGAAGCTGGAGCCCGGGCTGTTGATGTTATTCCCCGGTCCTCCAGAGGGAACGCTGCCACAATCGCGTGTCAGTACGTACTGACAGGTTCCCTGAAAGTTAAAGGTCCTGCCATCGAAGGTGTTGTAGTGAGGGTCGCCAAACACTGTGCATACACCCGGCTCTGCAGACGGACGGAGAGGAACAAAGATGGAGCAAATGTAGAAATTGGAGAGTAAAATGACCAAAAGAGACAGAAATAAGTTCTGGTTAAATGATCTGCTGTTTGAACTTGGATGGCTTAAAACACCAGCAATGGGACATTTAAAAATGAATGAATCTGTCGGCCGAGGAAGAGACAACCCACAATGCAACGATTAAAAAAGGATAAATGTTAAATAAAGGATTAATAATAATAATAATAAATGTCTGACGGTGAACAGAAAAAAGATAATTTTATGACAAATGGTGAAATATGAGGCATTTATCTGACTCACGCAGAAGTGGAACTGTGGTATTGTAAAACGCTTGCTTTAAAAACTAAACTAAAATCCACATTATAAACAAGCGAGGTTCATGGAGTCTTTGTAGTCCTAAACATGGTCCATTTACAGCCATCTTTGTTGACGTTTGCTACAGGTCGCAGCCAAAAAACCAAAGTAAAATGACCCGGAGCAAACCACAGTCTGGACTGAAGTTCATGGGAAACGCTCAGCAGAAGCTACAGAGGCTGACTTTTTGTTTTCTTTGCCTTTAAGAAGGACAACAAATATTTTACTTTGATTTTCTTACAAAATAGCACTCAATACAAATAATCAACAGCTGATTTAAGAGCTGCATTAAAACACAATTTTAACTACAATCAGACTTGGATGAATATATTTAAGGTATTTAAAGTCATTCATAATTCAGAGTCTGGGAAAGAGGAAGCTGGAGGTTTTGGACTTACTCACTTTCAGTGCAGACTGGACAGCAGCCAGTCCTGTTCAAGATCTTGTTCTGCAAGAGACGAGGCAGACACACAGCGTTAGAGACTCTCAGGGGGATTCGACACATTCAAAAGATAGAGAGACACATCCCAGGGAGAACAGATGGAAAAGATCTGAGCAAACTTATTTATAATTTGACATAGACTACATCAAAAGACTTTTGCTCACTGGCATATTTGGTAACACTCTAAAGAGACATCAGCATGTAAAAAGAAGATGCATATCATATAATAATATATATATATATATATAT
>NC_045738.1:20439366-20440594 GCF_008692095.1 Etheostoma spectabile | reverse complement strand
ATATATATATATATATATATTACAGTTCATTTCACATCTGAATCTGGTAGTAGTCACATTATCAGTAGTTTTGCAGCAGCTACACACACAATCATGTCTATTAAATTAGGATTTAAACCAAAAGGAACAATGGAGGGAGAGAAACAGGAGAGATAACAGCTCAAGGGAAACAACTGAGAATACTAAAGATACTAAGATGCACACACTGCTAGCAGGACAACACAGACTCAAAGTCGCTTACAAATCTACCTCAAAGCTTAACAACTTACAAAGCTTTACACTGCACTCATTTTTTTTCATCCTTCGGTTCGATTTACTGACGGAAATAGCATGTGATGTGAAATGAAACACACTTTTCCGAAGTATTTCAGCAGCAAATAAACACAACGATTTAAAATGACAGTTATGAGCTGAAACTAAATCTGGTTGCTGTCCACCAAAGATCTACCAGATTCCTGGAGACATCCTGGTAATAAAAACAGTTATACTAACAAAACTTTTGTCCCACATCAGTGTGTTGGCAGAGGGAACAAAGGTAACAGTTCTGTGTTCATGCAGTCATTCAAACACATGGAAGAGAAATTAAATGAAAGATAGAAATGGAAGAAAAGCATTTTTGACAAGTTCACAGTCAAACCAGGACGACCGCAAAGACACCGATACTCCAACTTCAACCGCTGAACTCCATCTGTGTAACAGGAAACTCTGTGTGTGTGTGTGTTTCAACTTCCATCCAAAGTGCAGATCAGAGGACTCTTTCACACACTTACTTTTTGTTGCCTCAGGGTAGCCCTTCATTCGCGCAAACGCACACTTTTTTCTGTCTCTCTTTCACACACACACACACATACACACACACACACACACACACCACTCGTCTGTCATCACATTCAGACGTTCTCTGTACACTCAATACAAACTCCAGAGTCCTAACCTCTGCACAAAGGGCAATCTCTCTCTTTGAAGAGGGCTGCCTTTTGACAAACTGGACACACACAAGCACACACACTCGCTTTCTCTCTCTCTCTCTCTGAAACACACACACAGATAGTTTTTCAGGGGCCTAAATATAGGGAACCTCTTCTTTGCTGTCAATCAAACGTCATTCAGACAAAAGGCTTTTCGGAGACACACTGTCTCCAAAGAGCCGCACACACTGCCGACCTGCAGCTGACCGCAGGATGACGGTATGGGAGTCAGCGTGTGTGTGTGTGTGTGTGTGTGTGTG
>NC_045738.1:20434746-20439356 GCF_008692095.1 Etheostoma spectabile | reverse complement strand
TGTGTGTGTGTGTGTGTGTGTGTGTGCGCTTAGGTGGTTTGTGGTGACCTCTGTGAGAGAGATGAGTCCCACTAATATTAACTTGGACAGGTGCGTCAGTGTGCATGTTATGACCCAGCTAATGTTACCTCTACACATCAATCAGAACGTGTTTCTCAGGATAAAATGTGTTTAAACGCCGATTCCTTTGTATTTTTGCCAGGAGAAGTCAAGTACACAGTCAGTGCCACTGCAGGAAAGAGTGCGGGGGAGTAGTGGAGGCTTGTGTTTGGGCGTCCAACGAATCAGACCTTCAAAAATTCATGTTGGCTTTTTAAAATGGTGAATCACCACAACAGTCTTTCCCAAACCATACAGTAACAGGCTGCTGTTTTGTGTCCATATGGTGGTATGATGCAATAAGAATTTAGTGTAAGAATCGTAAAGTTCTTTATCAATATTTTAATCTGTAATTTTTGAAGGAGCTAAAAGTGATGGTGTGCTCAAATTTAACCTTTATGCAACATAACAAATAAGTGCAAGAACTAAGAAGTTGTACAGTGAGACTTCTATGTCTTTTTAATTATAAAACAAGTCGAGGTGCTAAATAAATACTGTGAAAGTGTTTTTACAGGAGCCATCGGGACTTCCTTACGGTTAGGATGTCACTGCTCTATTATATAAAGGTAGAAAGTGCCGCTACAGTGCCGTTACAGTCATTCCCCGGCTGCAATGACAGTGTAGAGACTCTGAGAGAGCTGGTGTGGAAGACCCGGAGGGTGAATACAGCTAAATTTAGACAGACAATATGAGACAAATAATGTGTAACAGTATGTAAACATTTTCTAGTAGAAACCCAAAATAGAAGTATGAACCAGATAATGAGCACGATATGGGGCCGTTAACAAAAACGAATGGATTTAAATCAAAAATCTAACATAACAATCGATGTAGCAACTTTTCCGCATGTCATCCTGTTCTCCCACTTCACAAAAGCACAGCTGCTACATGTTTGTAAAAATGACGAGTGTTCCTAATTGCCACCAAAACCCTAATCATAGCAATTAAACAGCCATTGATTATAAAAACATATTTTAAGGGCTTACTTCCAAATGATGCTCCCCAAATGTCAGAAACATTTGTCAAAATCTGAAGTAAAGTAAACACCTGAGGCAGAAGTAAATTCTGAAAACACTGAATCAACAGCATGTAGCGAGTGAAACTTACTTAACTTTTTGCCGGAGACCACACTCAGACCACCTACACCACCCTGCAGCTGCTGCTCTGACCACGAATGACAGGTGAGGGCTTGTATGAACCGCTGGAAGCGTGTGAACTTGGACTAACGCTGACACCAGCTTTGGCTGCGTGACCGCCAGCAGCCGGTGGTATGCGAGGAATCCACTCCATCACCCGTCGGCCGACAGACGACCCCGAGACACCTCTGCGACAGGTGAACGCAGCACAAACCTTACTCCTGCCAGGAGTTCCCAGAGCGTTTGACAGCTTACGCCACGCTTCAGCTGCTCGTGAGATCACTAATGTGCTACAAGGGCACCGTTCTATTGTAGAGGAGAAACCTCGCTGTTACAGAAATCCCCTGGATCGTGACAGGTTCAATAGCGACTGGGTGTCTTTGAGCGAGACACTGATCCCCTGCAGGAAAGTGGATCTAAGTTCTATCATAAATCAGACACATAAACCTGTCAAATCTTCTTAATAACAAGCACCAAACTGACCTGAATTGCACAAGGAAAGGGAAAATATAAGTTGGAAAATATGTAAATCAAGGAGTGTCGTCGTTTTGAGTCACGCCTGTAAAGTGAAAATAATGGAGTTAGTCGTGGGGAGTGAAGCGTCAGACAGATGAGACAGAGAGAGGGAAAACAGATGAAGTGGAGTGACAGAAACAGAGCTGGAGGCTGTTAGTAAGTTGTAGGTCAAACTGTGATACCGTGACATACACTATATCCTGCAAACGGGATGTAAGCGGCTGATTGGCCTGGTGGGCCTGTCACTCACCGAGGGGCAGCTGGTGATTGGCACACACTGTTTGGGCCGACACTCGATGCTTCCTTTAACACAGGCACAGAGAGTGCAGTTGACTGCCGACCACATGTCTCCTTCCTGCAGGAGACAAGGAACATGTCGTCAAAGATCAGAATACGTCCAAACAGAGATACACCCAACCATCATCCATCCATCCATCCATCCATCAATCTATCTATGCACCACACATCATCCATCTACTCGTCTATGCAACGGCAACAATCTATCTGTCTATGTATCATACAACCGTCACCCATCCACCATCCTTCCACTCTTCCATTCATCCATCTATTTATCTGTCTATGCATCATCCAACCATCATCCAACCATCACCCATTGTCCATCCATCCATCTACCCATCTATCTATGCATTGTTAAACCATAACCCAACCACCATCCATCCATGCAGCAACAAACCACCATCCATCCAACCTACCTTCCTTCCATCCATCCATCAATCCAATCTTCCTTCCTTCCATCCATCCATCTATCAAATCTGTCCAATTATCCATCATTCATCCATCCATCCGTCGTTCTGTCCATACTGTATATCAACTCATCCATCCATACATAAAACAATCCATTTACCATCATCCATTCATCTAAAATCACCCATCCATCCAGTCATTATAGATTTCTCCATCTGCCTGTCCATTCACCCAGCCATTGTCTTTCCCTTCATCTTTCCATATGTCCCTATATCTACATGTCCATCATTCATTCATTCATTCATCCAGAGCCATGCATCTCTCCATTCTTCTCTCCTTTTCTTCACCCGTCCCTCCCTCCATCCCTCCAGTCTCCACTTGGCTCTCTCACCCTGTAGATCTTGTTCCGGACTCTGCAGTACTTCACCTCCTCCACCTTCACGTAGGACAGACACTCCTCACAGCACTGGTCGCCGTGGCAACTTCCTGGCCGAGAGCACCGCTTCTTGCACACCACCGTGGAATCCTGGGAAGAAGAAAAGCTAAATCAGATGTATGTAATGTGGTTGTGGAATAAAGGACATAGGAGGCTATTTATTGCTGTGATGGTGGTGGAGGACACCCAGGCCGGTACCTTGCAGGTGCAGGTGGTGCAGTTGTCGTGTGTGAAGGACGTGCCGTTCTCGTAAACTTCGCTGTGGAACAAACAGCTTCCTGAATACAGATCGAACACTTTTCTCTGACCTGACGGGGGAGGACAAGGAGACAGTCAAAGACAAGAAACAGAGAGACACAAAAACTCACAATAATGAGTTATGTGGGGACTTCTTGGTGTTATTTAGCTTGCACACGTACATATGCTTAAAGTTGTGGTTCACCCTTGCAAGTGCACGTAGGAATATTGATGCAACCTTGCTCATAAGTGAAAAAATCCTAAACAATGTGATAATTGTTTGCGGATTTTTTTTTCAACCAGTTACCACAGCAGCCTAACCAGTGTGTTGGTCTCAGGTCAAGTTTGACCTGTTTTTGTCATTATATCAGGAATGTGGGTTTCATACAACCAAATTGCCCCAAAATAACATGGATACATGCATGCATGTACATTGTATGGAACCAATGCAACATACTTTGCAGGTAGAATTAATTATTACTTCCTTTTATTTTTGTCTGTTTTATTCTATTTCATAGCCTTTTATACTTAAAAATGAGGTATAGTGTCCTTTAAATTAAGTTTATTGACCATGAAAAGCCAATAAAAGTTAATTTTCAATTTTGTCCCAGAAGGACAACAAGTTCATGGTCGCTGGGAAAACAACACAAAGGTTCATGCAATGCCATGAACTACTACAACCATGCCGTGAACCTCGAGAAAGAGCGAACTACCGGTCTTTACCGAGACATCTGGGACAACAGTGTCCAGACGGGGTGTGGCTGAGGTGGGCGGGGCAGGAAAGGACAGGACACACCTCCCTCATGCAGAGAGTCCGCCCTCCCTGGAACAACAACAATAAAACACAATTTAATTAACATGTGCTGTTCCCTCACGTAGTGACTTCAACACTGAGGGGAATTCTTTTGTGTATCCAAGTGATGAAATAAAAAGTACATGCCTATTATACTCGATAACAATATAGATTGAGGTGTTATATATCTTTTCTAAACCCTTTCTTCACTAATTATCCAAGTTTAACACCTATTGTTATTGTGTATTGGTGTGCATGTAAACCCACTTACAATTACAATAATCAGCTTCAGAACAAAAATGTTGTCACTTTGACCGGTTTCATGCGCATGGACTAAAAATAACATATACTGCAGTCTATTCTAGCCTGTTCTATATGAATACAGTTTTTTCTTCTTCTGAGAAACAGAACAGGAAATAAAAATATAACACAATTCATCCGTGTGTGTGTGTGTTTGTGTGTGTGTGTGTGTGTGTGTGTGTGTGTGTGTGTTAACAAGCCTACAGGTCGCCCCAACTAACACATCAATGCTGTAATGCGTTTATGGTCGTACCTGTAGGGTTTGTTTGTCTAATGAGGGTTGGGAGGGAAAAAAATTAAGAAGAGGATGTTGTTCCAACCAAAGTTTTGTGACTCCCAGGAGGACCGCAGGTTAGACTGTAAGTGTGTGTGTGTGTGTGTGTGTGTG
>NC_045738.1:20433843-20434736 GCF_008692095.1 Etheostoma spectabile | reverse complement strand
GTGTGTGTACTCACAGTACAGGTGCACTTGATGCAGGGTTTGCCCTCAGGACTGAACTCCTCCTTCTCTTTGTACAGGCGACCCTCAAAGATACAACCTGCAGGAGCAGATGTTACACACAACATTTTAAACACATCACTCGCTTTCTAGTTTTGTTTAGTTCGCTTCCACTCACACACTCACACTCACACTCACACTCACACATCTGTCTCATCACTGCACCTCAGGCTTGTATACTGTATATAGAGCAGTTTAAAAAATGAATTCAACAGGTTTTTACTGAGGCCAATGCACAAAAGTTAGTAAATGCAAACATTTAATATCTTTCTGTAGTTTATTTTATTCTATGTTTCAAACATTTGAAAATCTTTGTATCTCTGTGTTATTTGAAATTCTTCTAGTTTGATAAAAGTCTTAACGTTCTCTAAAAATACTTTTTAGAGCACATTTTGAGGTCTTCAATTTTCTTAGAAATCCAGAAGCTTTTAAAGATTTTGAAATAAAAACACAACCATTAGACATTTGATTATGTAAAGCAGGTGTCTTTGTTAATATGGAGGCCCACAGAAAACCTTAGTGGGACTCAGACTGAGTCAGTACTCACTGGGGCAGGTGGGGCAGCACTTCTTGGGGTGGATTTTGGGGTTCCTGCAGTGGACCACACACTGTACATCCGCCTCTGTGACGACACCTTCCTGTCACAACCAGCAGGTACATCATTATCTCAGTTTGTACATTTTATAGACAGTTGTATTTTTTTTAATCTGTCCATCCTCCATGATTTATGTCCAACCATTCTTGTCTTCCTTCCATCTATTTCCCTCCTCACTTGATGCCTGTGTTTAAATTTGTAATGTTTCTTATCACCACATTTAAGAATAACCTGAAAACCC
>NC_045738.1:20430842-20433833 GCF_008692095.1 Etheostoma spectabile | reverse complement strand
TGAAGCTTATAGTTAGGGAGTGAGGAGTTGCAGCGTCAACCCAGCCAGGCCCACCTACTTCTCTTCATCGTTGTCAGATTTATCTACCATATATAAATAATATCACAAAAGTAAAGGGAGGCAGGCCAGTAAAGCCCAATCCAGCTGGGGAGAGTTCTAGCCCGACAAGACTCCTCTCCTAAACCTGTAACCTGTCCCTCTTAGTCATGCTGTTTGCCGGGGGATTTCCTTCCTTTGACACACTGAGCTGCTCTCTCCTTTCCCTTTCCATTTGTGTGCATCATGTCCCAGAAATGCTTGTTAACAACCTAGTTCTGGGGAGTTTACTCCCCTGAGTCCTTATGTTTTCTTTTTGCCCAGCACATTTCCTTGGATCAGGATGGCACCAAGATCTTGGTTGCAGCTGTTGCTGATGTCCTGCTGCACCCCCGGCTACACCCTGCTACGCTCTGCGATGCCCTGCAGTGTCCTGTTGAACCCCGCTATGTCCACCTATGATCTGCTACGCCACGCTACACCCTGTAACACCCTACAGCGCCCTGCTATGACATGAACTACTATGACTACCATTTGTAGTCACTGTTCCATCATCTCTACTGTGACTATTATTGCAACTGTGCATCCCACCCCCAACCGGCCCGTCACACTCCGCCTACCAAGAGCCTGGGTCTGACCGAGGTTTCTATCCCTGCCACTGTCGCACTAGTTGCTCGATCTTAGGGAAATTACTAGAATTGCTGGGGCTTTGTAAATTATAGAGTGTGGTCTAAACCAAATGTAAAGTGTCTCGAGACGTGTTATGATTTGATTCTATAAATAAAATTGAATTCTTTCCTTCTTCCATATCTTTATTTATTTCTTACTTTCATTTCTTATATTCCTTCCTCTAACAGCAGCATGTTTGTGTTGTTTCAGACCCAAGGCCGAGGTTTCGACATGACACAAAACACACACACACACACACACACACACACACACACACACACCACACCACACACACACACACACCACACACACACACACACACACACACACACCTGACAGCGTCTGGTTATGCAGGGTTTGGTGGAGCTGGTCCAGGATAATGAGCTGTTATAAGATTGGCCATCCAACATGCACCGAGAGGAGAGAGAGAGAGAGAGAGAGAGAGAGAGAGAGAGAGAGAAAGAGAGAAATAGAGAGAGAGACAAATACAGAGAGAGAGAGAGTACATAATATATTAAATATTTAGTTTCCATACATTGTAATACAAAGAATTTAAACCTTGTCCTTGTCTCTCAAGATCTAATATTGTTGCTGATTGGCTGTCTAATGTTACACGTCGTAGAGACACACAGGAAAAACTGCGTTACACAGAGACAGGGCTTGCGTAGTAGGATGTACCAGCATCTACATTTTTTTAGGGATACTCAGCCCTAGCTTTAAGTCAGACTAAAGTCTACACAGCTCAAGCTACCCAGTGACTCCACACCCACTCATCCACTCACACTAAATCAACAGCCTATTCATTTCATCCCATTTGCAGTAAGTGGTCTCAGATCAATGTTTAACTTTTCCATACAGCGAAACAAGATCATAACCATTGATCTGCTTTCCTCAGTGGGAACCAATCCCTGTGATAGTGTGTCAGTGTGGAGAAGGACAGACAGGAGACCCCACAGAGACTCGATCCTGTTCACACACTCAGTCATTGCTAATGCAGGTTGATGTGACACCTCTTCTGTCTTCTGGCTTTTTTTAAATAGCCATTCTGAAGCAGAGTATAACTCAATACTCTTTTTTTGTGATCACATTTTTATTTTTAGTTTTAGAACTCAATACTCTTAAATGACATAAACTGGTTAATTAAGGCTGTTTTAAAGTCAATTTCTCCCAATAAAGTGATCCAGTGTGGCTGTGATTCTCTTTAACTGTGTGTATGATTTCATGAAATTAAGAAAACAGTGATATGAAATGTAGGAGTCGGGGAGTTTTCCAAAGCAATGACACAGAGGGGTCCTAAAGTTGGTGACAGCGCGGCCACAAGACAACCGCACAATAGAAAACTTAACACGGGTTGTCAGAGAGACGAGGGGCTTTCCATGTCCGAGCTGAGTTTGTTCCACCTCTCTTAACAAAGTGCTGGCTCGTAAAACGCCAAAACCACAAACAAAGGGGCCGCACCCCTGCTGAAACGAGGTGTGTGTGTGTGTGTGTGTATGTGTGTATGTTTGTGTGTGTGTGTCTCAGTCCTTCAAAAATCCTATTAGACATCACACCAAATCCTTACAGGGGACTCAGTTCCGCTTAAGACTGGTCAGTTTTATAAGGCTAGTGTTCATGTTAAAGGGGCTCTAAGCGATGACAGCATTTTTTGTCACATACAGCCAACATCTCCCTACCCGCGAGCTGCTTGTCCCCAGAACACACTGTGAAAAAACGCGGTCTCCGTAGACAGTCCAGGGTCTACAAACGGCAACAAAATAACCTGTGCCAACCGGCACCACAAAACATACACAACCAGTGTTCCAGCTAATAACCGGCAAGGGATAAGGAGGAGGAGGAGGAGGGAAGGGCGAGCTAGTCTGGCTTTGTTTGAAAATACTTCGAACGTCAACAAAAAGTAACATCACCCGACGTCGTTTTGAGCACCTTTAAGGTTAACCGTGGTGACTTCTTCTCAGAAGTATAGACAAATATAAAAACCTGCATGTGTAGCAGTAAATAAAGCCTATGTGAGGAGAGGAGGAGATGAGGATGAGGATCTGAGAGAGTAAGGCAAAGGGAAAAGTTTCTGTCTCATAAAAGTAACTATTCTCTAGTCTGTAAACCCAACGGTGAACCCCTTTCACCAGCCACACTGTCTCCACAAACTGCAGCTGTGGGTGTGTGTGAGAGGGAGGGAGGGAGGTAAATAATGCAGCTTTACTCCCACAGGTCATATTTAGGTCTGACCCACTTAGGTACTGTACATTAAATGGTTCCTGAAGGGTGTGTGTGTGTGTGTGTGTG
>NC_045738.1:20427958-20430832 GCF_008692095.1 Etheostoma spectabile | reverse complement strand
TGTGTGTGTGTGTGTGTGTGTGACTGGAGAGGCTCTGGTTAGCATCTCTGTGTTCCTGTACCGGTGTGTTATTACAGTCTCCCATTAGTGCGGAGCAGCTGCAGGTACTGTAGTACTATAATAAACCATCCCAGGGTAATAATTATTATCACTGCTGGTTGTAATGTCATGGCCGAAGAAACAAAAGGAACTCAGCGCTTACATAAAGTATTCATTTCCTCCTCTGAGTTCAGTTAGGAGAATCAGAGGGCAGCACAGGTAATGAAACTTTTAACCATGAATACGAAGATTTCTGTTTCCACAATCCTCTTATTCTGGCTCTGTCCATCTGTCCACCTATCTGTCCATCCATCTGTCTGTCTGTACGTCTGTCTATCTGTCCATCTGTACGTCTGTCCGTCTGTCCGTCTGTCCACCTGTCCGTCTGTCCGTCTGTCCGTCTGTCCGTCTTACCTTTACACCTCTCGCAGCAGGCTCCGGTCTGTTTCACCACCAGAGCACAGTCCTCAGAGACCTGTGGACATTTCTCCTGTTTACAGTCTGCCTTCCCCTCCTGCAGCACAGAGAGAGAGAGAGAGAGAGAGAGAGAGAGAATAGAAAGGGAAAGTGAGTTAATTGGCAAGTGTCCCATCATGCTGTATACCATTGGCTTTTTTCAGAATCAGAAAAGGTTTTATTGCCATAATTAGCACACTTTTGTGGAATCTGCCTTGGTGAAAGGTGCATACACAAACAAACAACCATATTACACATTAATGTGAAATAAACAATACAGAAAAACAAATGTGTACATACAAAAAGTAGTTGGTTTGGGAGGCAGAATGTGTATGTGCAATGGGCAGATGTAGGGCAGAAGTCCAGGGTGAATGTTAGTGCAAGGCAGGTTATTAATGACACACTCCTTTACTCTTTTTATTTGGTTTCTCTTTCATTAATGGAAGTCAAACATACTATAAACTACTGTGTGATACGTATTAAAAAAACACAGAAAACCATTAACGTTATTCATTAATTTTGTTTGTGTGTGTGTTTGTGTTTGTTTTAGTTTGGCCGTCCTGAATTGTACCGTGTTACTGGTTGTAGTATTTTACAGACAAAGGAGAAAGAAAGCTTTCAGTTCAAGTTAAAGACACGAGGTAGGGCGCACAGTTGGTAGAGCAGGCGCCCATATATAGAGGTTTAGTCCTTGACAAAGGGGCCAGGGTTTGACTCCGGACTGTGGCCCTTTGCTGCATGTCATTCCCCCCTCCATCTCCCCTTTCATGTCTTCATCTGTCCTGTCAAATAAAGGCCTACAATGCCCAAAAAATAATCCTAAAAATAAATACAAACCCCGAGGTATGGCCTCTTTACTTTTTTAAAGTCCCTGAAATCTTTCTATAACTATATTTTAAATATTCACAACTTAATAAGCAGAACTTTTTATGAGAAATGTACGACGAGCTTAAAACTCAGATACTCAGCTTATCTGCTTTATTAGGACTGTGTGGGTGTTCATTGATAAGATTTGATTGATATTGGCATAGCAACAACAATTTGTATTTGTCTTCAGGTATTTGGTCATAAACCAATGTTTTTTTAAAGATTATTTTTGGGGTATTTTTAGGCCTTCACCACAGATGTGCGCCCGCTCCACCAACTGAGCACTCCTGGCCATGCATAAACCAAAAAAAAGTATTGGATGGATTACAGTATTAAAAGCAGTAAAAGTCAGAAAGTTATTACAGTTCATCCTAAGGGGGGCATGCATATCTTTATAAAATGTCATGGCAATCCATTCAATATTTGGTTGACATTGTCACCCCTACAGCAACTCCACTAGCCAAAAATAACCAAAGTTGGACTTTAAATGTGTTCATGACAATGTTTTCACCGGCACACCACCTCTGTGCTCTGCTATCGCAGATGTTTAGAAGTTAGCAGCTTGTTTCTAACGTAAAAGGTGACTCAATCTTCACAGATTAGCTGTGAATTTTCACACCAACTCAACAATCCTCCTGTCACCTTTAGGAACTCTGCGCGCTGTACCCGTCACCAGCACTAGCTGCACCGTGGGACTGCACTTGCTTAATCCGCTCGACTTTCACACCAAGCTTTTATTGCTGGTTTTATCCACATGCTGTCTGTGTGTGTGCTTTATTTTACACACTGTGAGGGTTTATAAAGTGGAGGCTGGCGGGTCCCCGTCATGGCCCTGTGGCACTGCGGCAGGCGGCTCTAACGAGGACGGATCAAAAGAGGGCGGGAAAAAAAAATCGGAGTGGTTTAATATAGCAGCAGCGCTCCAACTAAACCTAAACCACACTGAGGACAGATGATGTCATGACAAAGGAGGAGGGAGGGAGAGACCATGATGGAAAGAGGGGAAAAAAGAGAAAGTGAAATAAGCTGAAGGGAAGAGAAATTAGATAAGGGAAAGCAGAAAAGTGCAAAATCTTCTTTTGCACATTCAGCTTAATCCAGAGGTCTACCGGAAACTTTCCATCTGAATACAAGATGGAGTCAATATTCTGAAAAAAGTCAATCTGGCAGCACAGTGGGAGAGGTTATACAGGGCCATATGCTGATTTTATAATGGCTGTTTTTTTATGTTATGTGAGGCCCTCTGTCCAAGTCAATATGTGATTTGTCCAACCGTATTAGATCTTGGATCCCTTCTATACTCGTAGGCTTTACAACCCACAGGGTTGGCTGACCACAGCACCGATTTCCACAGACACCATACACCAATTATTCCTTCATGTATGTAGTCTTGTGCATTATGCTATGTCTTGTATTATCCTGCTGTCTGCATATATCCTTTTCAGAGTGCATGTGGTGGCGCTTTCACTAGCTGCGGCTCGGAGGCTCTCTAAACTCTCTAAACTGTATTTT
>NC_045738.1:20422363-20427948 GCF_008692095.1 Etheostoma spectabile | reverse complement strand
GTACCTGTACATGTGTGATGACAATAAAGTTGAATCTAATCTAATCTAATTTCCACCTTAATTACTTTATCAGTAAGTAAGTAAATAAGTAGTAGTTTTATAGCCCATTTAAAAACAGCTTGCACTGACCAAAGTACTGTACATAGCGTATTAACCACAGAACAATACAAAATAAAATAGAGTAAATACACTTGCAGATGACTAATTTAAGCTAAGTCAACATCAATTTACAGTAGATGAACACTTAATTAAAGACATAGCAGGGTAAAACAGTTACAACACAGGGAAGGCCAATGGAAATAGATGGTTTTTAGCCTGGTTTTGAGCCTGGTTTTGAATGTTGTAATTGAAGGGGCATGGCTGATGTCAAGTGGCAGTTGGTTGCACAGCTGAGGGCCGGCAACAGAAAAGACTCTGTCATCTGTTGGCTTAAGCCGGGACCGTGGGACATGGAGGAGACCTCGACTGGAGGATCTGAGGGACCTGGGGGCTACATGGTGATGAATGACACCCGCTATGTAGCTGGGGGCCAGGGTGACACCAGTGTCAGAGGGAGACCAAAGTAGAGAGAGTTACAATAGTCTTAACGGGAAGCATGGATGACTTTTTCCAGATCCTTGTATGACAGAACATACATGAGTTTGGAAATTATTCTTATGTGATAAAAACTGGTCTTTACAACAGATATTTGTTTGTCCATGTTAAGATGGGAGTCCCAGGTTACGTGCATGGGATTTCACATAGGGACCAAGGGGACCAAGATTGGCAGGGATGTAATTTTAGGACTTTGAAAGGCCAAAGACAATAACTTCAGTTTTGTTATTATTTAATTGAAGAAAATTGTTAGTCATCCAGATTTTTGTTTCTTTCAAACAGTCTAAAAGAGGCTGCATGGAGTGGCTGGATTTTAAGTAAAAGAGGTGGAGGATCCAGACCACAGAGGTGGGAGTCTGGTCACATGGACAACACAGATCAGGAAGAAGCTGCAAAATGTTGAGAAGCAGGCACGCAGAGCAGCTGGTGACCAATGCAACGTTCACTTCATCTTCCAGCTACAGGTGCTACAGAAGCTCAGGTGAATTACAGTCATTTGTGTTTTAAAAGAGTTTTCTTTCATTTATTGTTGATTGATAATTGTGTTTCCGGTGGAGGAATGGAACTGCGTACATTAACTTAAGAACTGCACTTTACAAATGTTGAGGTACTTGTACTTTTCTTGAGTCTTTTTTTTTTAATCATTCCACTTTTTTTTTAATTCATGCAGTGTCATCACAGTCAACTCATTTCTAATCAATACTGACCTGAAGTCGAAGCATTTGCTTAGTACACCAACCCTTTTTAAGTTTCATTATATTTTTATTTTGTTCTTAGGTCCCTCAGAATCTTATCTTCTTAAATGTATTGTTATTTATTTCTGTATGCTATATATATATATATATATATATATATATATATATATATATATATATATATATATATATATTACCTATTAACTTGCATTACGTGCAAAAGATATGAAACAAAACCAACTACATTCCCATTCATAAACCCATTGCCATAAATGCCTCACTCTTAGATTTGTTTAAGTAACATATCTGGATACTTTTTCCACCCCTGTGTATTTCTAATGACTGCTGAGAGGCAGCAAGACGAGTGGAGGGAAGGCAGATTTGAGCATTTTTAACATTATCCTTGGTTGAATCATCAGAACAAACAGCGTGACAGTAGGATGGAAACAGGAAGAACACCGGGGCAAAATACGCTTATGTTAATATGAAGAGAGCTGGCCATAACTACCCAAAACAGATGCACCCAAACTGGTGCATTCACTTATCTGCCCAACAATTCACAACCAGAAACTCTTTGACTAACTCTGGAATTGGGTTTAGTTTTGGTTTTCAAAGTCTGACACTGTGATGCCTATGGGATCATGAATCAGGATCATGCTATGAGTTCCCATTCAAACATTCACACGCAACAACTGAGCCAAGATAGCCTAAAATTGCTGTTTGACATAACTTTAGACTACAACAGATACATGAAATAGGTCTCTCCTATCTAATGAATTTATTAGTTTCTGACTGTAAGAAAAAACAATGCAAATCCCCAAAACTACCGTATTTCTAAAAACCAAATCACACAAATTTGTGATCTTCTTTTGATAAGCAATGTAATATTTTTTTGCTTTCATTCCCTGAACGTCCCTGGAAAACGGTTTGGAGTCTGCCTGGGGAGGCCCACCTCACCTTAGAAAAGTGCTCTGAAAATACCTACTGCTCTGCTGTAGGTATTAAATCAGTCGACTCTTGGAACGGAAGTCTGCATTACCATGGCACGGTACATGCAGTGTACATGCAAGTTGATTTGTGGAGTCACAAAAATCAATGCAGACATGATGTCCATGACGCTTGATGTTAGATAAGACAACTCAAGCCAGGCTGAAGAGTCTCCTGAGACAAGGCTGTAAACCAACTCTATGTCTGGCACAGAAGACCCAGTCCACTGTAAAACCCAGCAGCAGCATTGTTACAAAAGGGTCAACTCTGATGTAAAGTAGGGCTGCAACTACATCATTATTTTCATCGTCGATTAATCTGTTGACGGTTTTCTTGTTTAATCAATTAGTTGTTTGGATTATAAATGTCAGAAAATGGGGGAAAAATGTGATGACTGTTTCCCCAAAGCCTAAGATGACGTCCTCAAACGTCTTGTTTTGTCCACAACTCAAAGATTTTCAGTTCACTGTCACAGAGGAGAGAAGAAACTAGAACATTTTCACATTTAAGAAACTGCAAGAAACCAATGAATTATCATAAAGATTCCCACGATTAATTCAATACTTTGATAATCTAATCAGATCTTTGCAGCTCTAATGTAAAGTACATGTGATTTGTGTTGAATTAGACACAAAAACAAACAGGATGGTCCTTTAAAGAACCGTGGACAATGTGGTCGTCAAGGTCATGTCTGTCTCTCTCTCTCTGTTACACATTAGCACAAAGTGGTGTTAGTACATAGCCCCCCCCCGCTAATTCACTCTCACCCTTCTTGTCTCAGGGTCAAAGGTCACAACGGGTCACCACGCCTTATAAACACTCGACATACCACCACGGCACCAAGGCTGGTCGACTGGACGGCTGGCTGTCGCCGAGGGTGACAACCCCCACAACCCCCGCAACAAACACACACACACACACACACACACACACACACACACACAGTGGCCTAAAACATTGGTATGCTCCGAAGTGTGTGTGTCAGAGAAAGGGAAAGTGTTTGTGTGTGTCAGTGTGTATACATGCTACTGTATTGAGATTCTAGTATTTTCACTGGGTTTGCAACTAGCGATTAATTTATTATATTTCATATTATCTTTCCCAAAGCCCAAGATGACGTCCCTGAATGTCTTGTTTTGTCCAAAACGCAAAAATATCAAGTTTACTGTCACAGAGGAGAGAAGAAACTAGAACATATTCACATTTAACCAGCTGACATCAGAGAGTTTGGACTTTAATTTAAAGTGTTTGCAGGAGGACACATGAAGCTTCAGTTAGCAGTTTCAACATCAAAGACACACAAGCTTTCAGTGTGGGACAAAAATAGTCTTAAAATCAGATTTTAACCACAGCAATTCAAATTCAATCATGACTAACTCATTTAGAGAAGGTAAGGTCAAAGGCAGTAATTCTATTATGGACAAAGTTCATGCTGTGTCCAGCGTTTACGTGTCCGTTACATGTGCTTGTTTTTCTGCTTTCAAAGTCTTCATGAAACCTTAGAAAAAAAACATTTCAATTCAGATTCAGCAAAGTGCGGATATAATAAAAGTAAAGATGTGTCTGTACGTTACTGTCAGTTTTGAATAAGCAAGGGGCTTTTCTGGGCCCAGAAACCTTAACCCTCATGTTGTCCTCATGTTGTCCTATATCAGTGTTCTTTTTAATTCCCCAAAATAACATGATTGATTCCACCAACGCTCTTTGCCAAGTACAAATCTCTACTTTCATTAATTTTGGGTCTTATTCAATTTGAAAGCATTTGAAAACAAATGGAAGTGGTTTTGAAATAGTATTGAGTAAAGTTGACATATTCCAGTCTGTGATTATCCATCAACATCCATTCCTTTAATTTTAGTCTAAATAATTCCTAATTTCTGCTTTTCTAGCTCAATATACTATAATATATACTATAACTATAAATGAGGTTCATTGACCATAAATTCCAAAAATAACTGTGAAACTAAAGTTCATAAATTAGTGTTACGTAGTTTTGAAAACTTCCAAAAAAGTGAAAAACATTGAAAAAAAAGCATGAAAAGTGATAAAAACGTAAGAAAAATTAAAAAACCTCAATAAAAAGTGTCCAAAAAAAAATTCAATTTTGACGGGGGTTAAGGAAAAGGTTTCCCTGAGCGGAAAAGACTAAAAAAAGAGAAGGACCTTTATTGTCACATACATGAAGCAAAATTCATTCTCTGTATTTAACCCATCCCTCAAGGGAGCAGTGGGCAGCGCGTTTAGAGCGCCCGGGGACCAACTCCAGATCTGATCTGGATCAGCTGGAGAACAATAAATATCTATCTATCTATCTATCTATCTAACATAGTACCTAGTACACGCAAACATGGGGAGAACATGGAAAATCCACAGAGATGGGCCCGGAACGCCCGGACTCAAACCCAGAACCTTTTGGCTGTGAGGACACAGTGAGTGCTAACCATTGGGCCACCAAACACTGAGGTCAAATTTTAATATAGATACTTGTTCTTTTGGGTTCTGTGATGCCACGATTTGGATTAGGTTACGTTTATTTCAAAAAAAGTGAAACCATAACAATTTGAAAAGTTGAACAAGTTTTGTTGTTCTCATTTATGTTTGCATGTTATTGACAGGGAGGGATTTTTTGTCATATTTTAGTAAATGCCAGAATAAAAAGCAAATATACTTTCCATCAGGGGACAGAATATTAAATACTCGTTATCAGAAACTGCAAAGAAACATCGTGAAGAGTTTAATGAGCAATTTTGACCAATAACAGACCGACAGAAACCTTTTTATCAGCATGAAATGATATTTTTCTTCTTCTTCAATGGACAACATGTTCAACATTTGTCTGATAATGTCCACTAGGAGGCAACAGTGTTTACTAGTTCTCCTCGTCTTTTTCTTCCTCACCCCTTCTCCTCATCATCACTCAGCTCCTGCCCATCGATTTCTCCCATCATCCATCACTTTCTCTTCCTCTGACTTCAATCATCTCCCTTGTTTTCTATCTTTTTGTTTCCCTTTCCGTTTCAACCTTAACAAGCTTCTCTGGCCCATACTCGCCCGTGTCCCCCGTTCTCTCTTTACTTTCTCTCTCACACTTTGTTTTTCCATCTTCCTCACCAATCACTCTCTCCTCTGTTTTTTTTTTTTAGATTTCTGTCTCAAAATGTAAAGCCTCTTGTCTTACATCGACCCCCCCACTCTCTCCCCTTCACTCATTCTCTCAGTCATGGTGAAGGATAGAGCGTCAGACTCTGTCAACGCAGGAGAGGAGCTCTCAACTTAAGCCCTTGGACATCACCATCACCCCCCCCCCCC
>NC_045738.1:20420923-20422353 GCF_008692095.1 Etheostoma spectabile | reverse complement strand
CCTTTGTCACCGTGACCTTCCACCTTTCACCCTTCCTCCAGAGACAAACAGGTCGCGGCCCCCCGCCATAGACCAGGAGCCACAGTAGCTTATAGGGACGAGACGGGCGGAGAGAGACGCCGAAGGGAAACGCTTTCCACTAAAAACGAGTCATCTTTTCTGCCACAGGGCCTTGAACTTCTACGTACGTTTTCTCTAAACGCAAACATCGAAGAGTCGAAAATATGTCGCACACAACCATGGAAATTCTGAGCAGGATGGCTGCAGCTATAATTTGGATCAACTTAAAAAATAAATTTTGGTAAAAAAAAGAAAAAAAAGAAAAAAGAATCCAGTATTATATCCTCTTAATATTCTGGATCTTGTTGCAGGTCTATTAAATAAATAAATCAAAACTTTTCACGGACGCACTGGCAGAGTGCAACGGCCCCTTGGGGGTCCCTGGACCGTACTTTGAGAATCACGTATAGACAGACAGCGTTCACCTGGTACTGGTGACGAAGGTCTGAGGACCGAAAATTAAGATTAATTAAGCCGGGACAAGTCTTAGTTATACCGAAGTAAAACCTTGCATCGGCAGAGCAAATATTTGGCATATCTCTTTGATAAATTATGACAAATCGTTGATCCTGTTGCTTTTAATTTTCTGGTAACTGATGATCGATGATCGATGATCGATGGGTGATTTCTGGTGAATTATTCTTGTCATTGTGTCAGCCGTAGACACCTTCATCCAAAAAGCCATCTGCCCTTATTATTATCCTTTACTTTTAGCAAATCCCTTTTTTTTTTAAATAAAAAGTAGTTTGGTTTTTTTTCTTTCTCTTACAAAGACTCATGTGGCGCTGTTGACACAATAACGTTAATTCAAAATCAGTCAACTATATTCCAAAGGGCCGCAGGTCGGACCCGAACCCGGACCGCAGCAAAGCCCTCAGCCCACATGGGGCGCACGCTCCCACTGGGTGAGCCAGAGGCTGCCCCTAGGCTGTAAATATTAATATTAACAATCTGTGCTTTTTATTGGAACTTGTCCTCCCCGGCTGACCCAGTCATGTGTTTTATCTCCCTCTCTAACAACTCATTCACTCTTTTCATTTATTGTTTCCAGAAGAAGAAGTAAGACAAAAGAGAAAAGGAGGCAGAGTAAGGGGACTGGAAGAGGACAATCTTCATAAAGGTTATTAAGCTATTAGATCATGTCATACAGTATTTCTGCATTGTATCCATCCATTTGATTCTTTATCTTATTTTTAAGACAAACGAAAGGTAAAGACATCGTTAAAGTTTTACTCACTGATATTTTCCATGTTATGTGCTGGAGATAGTACAGAGCCGGCGTTGGTTCAGTGTTATCAGGTGAGCCTCGCCCCGCCTGTTGTATCGATCAGCTACTGTTTGAGTTGGGACACTGACTGGAAACAACCTTT
>NC_045738.1:20420101-20420913 GCF_008692095.1 Etheostoma spectabile | reverse complement strand
CCCCCCCCCCCCCCCCCAATCAATCACAGCTACTGTGTGTCATGCATCTGGAATGTTTGTTTGGTGGATTAACGGGCGGCCGGGCCCTCTGACCTCCTCACCGTCGGGTGCTGCTTGTAATGTTGGAAATGTGTAATATGCGTGTAAACTCATAATAAAACCCAGCGGGATGAGAGCAGCCGCTCAAATGTCTGTTTGTTAAGGGACTTTTTTTCTTCCTCACTGGACGTCCCGGTCATAGTGGACGTCATGGAGTCCTAGTGGAGCCTCGTCTGTGGCGTCCCAATGGTTACCAAGGTGTTTAATATTTGTTTTGGTGGTCATATATATTGTACGTATTTTTTTGCGCCCCCAAGGAGGATTTCTTTTCGGTTTCGGTTTGTTTGTTTGTTTGTCAGCAGGATTACGTGCAAACTACTGGCCCGCTTTCCATAAAACTTGGTGGAAGGGTGTAGCATGAGCTACAGCTAATACATTTTGGAGCAGATCCAAATCATGATGCGGGAACACAAATTATTTTTCACTTTTGTTAAGACTGCAAGATTGAAGGTCATGGTGGAGGTGTGCATTCTACAAGGGCCTTTCTAGTTCATAGTCATTTTTCATATTTATATTATAATTAAATCTGCAAAGATTCATTCATCAGTTGTCAACTATTAAATTAATCGCCAACTATTTTGATAATGGATTAATCGTTTTTTTTGGATAAAAAAGTTAAACTTCTCTTCTTCCAGCTTGTAATGTAAATATCTTCAAGTTTATTCTCTCCTCTGTGACAGTAAACTGAATGTCTTTGAGTTGTGGACAAAACA
>NC_045738.1:20398001-20420091 GCF_008692095.1 Etheostoma spectabile | reverse complement strand
GGACGTCATCTTGGGCTTTTGGGAAACACTGATCCACATAATTCACCATTTACCAAACCACTAATCGATTCATCGAGAAAGTAATTGTCAGATTAATCGTCAATGAAAATAATCGTAGTTACAACCTTAATTGTAATTATCTTTTATTTAATATTTTTGTTTCTTGATTCGAGAAGTTTATGTTATGCACCAATACACCAAAGCAAATTCCTTGTATGTGAAAACCTACCGTACCTAACAATAAACCCCATTTTGATTCTGATTAGCGGGACCAGAATACAAAGCCCACTATCGCCTCGGCCAAAGTCAAGTCAGCTAACGCAAAGATGTCCTCCTATAAAACATATGTACAGCTGATATTCCACCTTGCCTTACACTGAAAACAGCTTCCAGCTCTTATTCCCACATGGTGCTGAGAGGGGAAAAAGCAGCTGACATTTAGAGGTTAAGAGAGGATAATATGAACTACAACAAGTGACGGAGTGAAAAAAAACCCAAAAAGAAACAAAGGAGTCGATCTGAGGGCGAGCGATGGGAGGAAGAGCCGATGAGAGAGTGGAAAAAGACATGGAGATGAACAGACAGATAGACGAGGACGATGAAGAGCGTGACGGAGATGGACTGACTCCCTCCAAGATAACCGATCGTCATGGCGACCGGCCTGTCAGTCAGTCTGTCAGCCACATCCACTCCTGGCCCCTTTACCGCTCTCTGCCTCACCCCGACTCACACAATGGCTCTTCTGTGTGTGTGTGTGTGTGTGTGTGTGTGTGTGTGTGTGTGTGTGTGTGTGTGTGTGTGTGTGTGTGTGTGTGTGTGTGTGTGTGTGTCCACAGAGCCATTAGCGGGTACTCCGGACCAACTGGAGAGCCTATGAGTGACACTGGACCCCTGATGGCTCCCAACCCCCTAAAGACAGCCCGGCGACATTCAGCGAGTCCGTCCTTTTGGGGGATGAAGGAAGTGTTGTCACTGAAAAACCTACGTTTTTTTACTAAAGGTCTGGTTTTAACCTGGATGTTATCTTACCAAGCATCAAAACATTTCCTCTTGCTGCACAGGGAAACTTCTCATCAGAGTGAGCGGAGAGAAAAGAGAAAAGTTGCTGCTCATTATGCTGCAAATCAGCCACATACCTTAGAGGTGAAATGATAACAATAATACCAACCACTGAGATCTTCCTCCAGCAAAACCCTTTTAAATGCAACTTTTATTTACATTTTGGCCATATCGATTCAATTTTCAGCTGTTTTTGAACTATTGTATCCCAGCTATTAGCAGCAATACTAGCTTTTGTCATATTTCAAGACATAAATTAAGCCATTGTATGAAACAGACAAAAGTCAAATATGTGTAAGGTGCAGATTTAAATCATGCTATGCATGTCAAACTAAAGCAGAAACACATCAAGTAACCAACAGAAACTTTTCATGATTTGTTACATGAAGTATTTGACTTAAAAATAATATTGAAAATTTACCAAGCAATTGAAACTGGGAGCTGTTATCTGACTCTTATGAGTTTGTGCTTGGAGGCAAAAACGCCATGCATAAAATAAAAAAGGCAAAATTCAATAAAGATTGAGCCCTAAATGTATATAAGTTTATGAGTGACTGGTCTGTGTGTGCGTGTGTGTGTGCGTGTCTGTGTGTGTGTGTGTGTGTGTAGGGGGGTTAAAGTAGAGATGAAAGGCCAGCCATTGCCTGCTGATGACTGATAGCATTCAGCAGGGCTTTGGCTGATGACTGGCTGATAACACAGAGGACGGCTCAGTCAGACTGCAGGCCGAGGGGAGCCTCAGAGCAGCCAATCAGGAGCCAATGGAACATTTTACAAAGCCAATCAATAAGAACATGTACAAACGGGACATGTACATGGGGACATATAGAGTCCCATCATGAGTTAATAATAGCCAAACAGGAGGCGAATAACGGCCGTGTGCTGTTATATTCCATCTAGAATCTGGGATATTCTAGATGTCTGTGCATCATCTTATACACAGTTCCCCAAAATGTTTTGATTTAACCAATATGTTCAGTTTCCTGGTGAATGTGTGATCTCCACAAGGATTTAAAACAAAGTCTAACACAGGCGTAGCACTTATTGAGAATGATCAGAACAATCAGACTAATGATTGATTATATGTAGGGTATGGTTGAAGTGTCCTAACTCACCAGCCAATCAGAAACAAGCTATTTTAGTCAACATGGTGCAGATAGTTATATCAGTATTTTACAGGATGTAGGGCTTGGTATCGTTTAAATGATGACATTAGCAGTACTCTTAAAGTGATAATGATAACAATAGAGGAATTTATTCAATACCCTTAAATAATATCATGTGAATGGAAGCATCTCGGCACACTGAACTGCCAACTCCGTCAAATACACCGCGCTTGACCATGCCAATCACATCACCTTAAATCGGCTCTGATGATTGGCTGCCAGCAAAGTCATAGATAGTGTTTTTTTTTTCTAGATCTGGGTACAAAAAAGGATTGAATGCAGGTATTGGTGGACTCAAAACGTTTCTATACCACTTAGTATTGGGTTCTTTTGTCTTTACATTAAAGGTACTGAGTACTGATACTCATCCCTAACCGTATGAAAAGTATATACCGAGGATGCAGATAAACACGCATGCATAACATGCACAAAAAAAACAAAAGCTTTCTTTCAACCGCTGTCTAGGCAGTGACACAGAAAAGCCTTGTTGGTCCATTCTCATCCCCTAAAACAAAGACCTCTACAGCAGTAATGGGGGGGGGGTAGAGTGGTGGTGAGGGGGTCAGGGGTCAAAGAGCACATGTTCCAGGAAAGAGTTGTCCCCTAACGTTTTGTAGGTTGGTTTTAACTGCCGGGCCGAGCCAAGACAGCATGACGACAGGCATGTCTGTTAAAACAAACAATCCCCACTTCTGTTTCACTGCGAGTTTGTTGTAAATCCTCAGAAAACAGTCAAGAGTCGCATTATAAAGCGCTTGCATGCACTCGCAAATCACTTAAGCGTTAAAAAACCTGCCGTCCTGACTTTATGTGCCACAAAACATTTTCTGCAGTCTAACGTTGCATTAAAACATCCTGAGTTGCATCGTTTTTTATCCTCACTATCAACTTACTGTTTCACTGAAAAGGTTTTGTAAAGGCTTAAAAAAAAAAGCTGCGTACAAAATGTACCATGAAATCAAACAATCCATACTTCACGTCTCACATAAGAGCCCGCCAAAAACTTGCATTACAAAGTACTGTCGGGGTGTCACACATCTTTCACAACCTTCTGATAACAAAAACCACACACAAAGCTCAGTAATCGGCTCTACAAATATCCCTATCAGCGCTGTAAGAGGTCATTTTATCCTATCAGCCCAAGTGGAAAAGCTGCAGCAGCCAAGTTGAGGAGAACAAACAGGGCGGGCGGCGGGTTGTTCACCTGGGGCAACAACGGTAATAACTGCCTGCTCTGCAACATGTTTGTCAGCACGGGAAGTGAGAGTAGCTGTTCTTACCAGACATACGCAGGTGATGCAGGGGTTGTCGGTGATGTTGGGGATGTGGAGGACTTCTCCTTCGTTCTCACAGCTGGCCTCGGTACCTGGGAAGGAAGAGAAAGTGAGAAAGGTGAGACAGGTGAGATGGTGGCTGAGAGGGAAAAATGGGTCTGGACTTTTGTCTAGACCCATTTGAGGCGATGTTGAGACAACATGACGTCACACAGGCTCCTCTCAAATAATTTGTGAACTGAAAGTAGGTGAATCATGACCACAGAATTCACCAAGGTTATTTAAAGCTGCTCACAGTGACAAACCAGAGAATTATTATCCGATTCTGGAATTTCTTTTAACTTTATTTTGCTTTTTTTTTTTTGTTACACACAGCTTGTTTAGGTTCAGTCTCAGCACTCTCATGAATGTCAAGAACTAGCAGGTGAACAGTGAACATAGAGGAGCATCTAGCTGCAGATATTTTTACTTATGGGCTGGTGGAGACCAAAGCAGAGCTAAAAGGAGAGTGAATATTGGACTTGCACTCAACAGGTAACACAAACACAACTCCAAATGAATGCTAATGTTTCTCTATGTCTGACAACATGCTAACAATTTCAACTTTTTAGTGTGATAAAATGCAGGCTCTTCTCATTAACTGTTCGTTCTTATACCAACAAAAAGTAATACACTTTACAAATTTAATTTGTATTCAACCCACACAATCGTGAGCCAGAATGTGCAGGGCTGCCTCAAGGAGGAAGTTAGGTGACGCAGTATAAAGAGCGACAAAGGGAGGGAGGAGGGATGGCTCAAACACTGGATATTTATCCAGGAGAACGTATGAAAGCAAAAGTCAAATTTGTCTTATTTGAACTTACATTTATTATATAACAAAATGTACATAATCATTTCCTAAACCTAACCAAGTAGCTTTGTTGCCTAAAGAGATTCTGCAGTGATCGCTCGTGTTGCTGGACAATCATAATTTAATTCATGTGTACACAACTTTACATACGATATCATACAAACCATTGTAGGAGGATACGTTGTAATTTGTCAATGTTGTGTTTACAAGTTGTTATGCTGCCCCATAGTGGCCAAGGAAAATAATCAGATATTGCTGCTTTAAGTTTATTTTCCAATTTTGCATGTCAGTTCTGGAGGAAAGCAGCAGTTTCATCATTTGAACTCATCCTGACTACTGCACCTGACTATTTCTTCTGTTTGTATGACATATTCATTTTAAGTGGTTTGTCTGTCCAGGTAAAAGCCGTGACATTTAATCTGAGGTCTTAAAAAACGTAAAGCACTCAGTTTGTTACGAGAGCAAATGTAACCTGAACCAACTACAAAAAAACAACCCTAAACACAAGGGTTTATGGGTAGAGGCAGACAGATGTCAACATCTCACAGCCAGCAGTTCCTTCTGTTGGAGAGGAGCAGAATGCGGCGAAATCCGGACCGATGCTCAGCTGTTTGGTTATGTGTCAGGTTTGTTTTGACTCCCTAAACGATAACTTCCTTCCCAATAGGAAACGTATTGTCTCGAGCTGGAAGTTGAACCAGGGTCATCGGAGAGGAAAAGGTAAATCCCCACCTCTGACTGCTCTGTCTGCGTGCCCAACTACTTCCTGTTTCCTCCGGCTGATCCTATCTGTCCTAGGAACTGAAGATATCTCACTGTTTGACCCCAAAGCACTGCATTTACTGTCAAAGAACTGGTTTTGACTTGTCATTTCCCAATACAATGGACTAAACAACCAGTGTGAATCAAGATCTGCTTGGTTCTCTATCATTGTCCTTTTTTCTATATGTCTTGAACCGTTGTTTGCTCTTTTTTATCTTCTGCTTCAGTTCATCATGTTGTAATGATGCAGTTTGTTAACAATCGGTCCATCGGGATCACTTACGGGTTATCTTATCTTACGCAAAAAATTTAAAGAAGCAAGAATTCAATTTGGTACTTGTAAACATAAGCAAACATAAAATGAAAGACTTTTTTGAGCAATATTTGGTCAGTCTCTTATCAGTGTACTGTGACCTCTGACCTGCTGACTGTTTGGTTCGTTGTAATGTTGATGATTTAGGAATCAACCGTAAGAGAAAAAGGGAGCTAAATAGCTTTCTAAGTACACTTGTACCATTTTTATCCCGCCAATGAACACATTGTGAACTAACTAAATTAGTTTCTAGGGTTACAGGTTAAGCTACACGCTGTTGCCTGTAGCGTCCTTGGCGCTATCAGAGTTTAACGTTAGCAGCTCTGTCCTGCTCTTTATACGATTTGGGGGAGCAATTAACGTTACCCAAGACAACGTCACATTATTACTCATCCTATAAGGCCATTCTCTTGGGACATTAAAGTCAGCCAAACAGGATTGTTCAAGAAAATAACTCATTATACTCGGACTAACTAGCTCGACACTGCAACACAGTTCTTTACGTTACCAACTGGTGAGGATGAAGCTGACTTTTTAAGTTAACCTGTTAGCTTAGGCCTCAGGTCCTTAGCATGGTATCATGTTAGTAGAAACCAAGTGCATATTTAAGCTTTTACAAGAATCTTGTTTTAAAACAAGTCAGCTGGAACGGTTGAGAGGTTTTTAACCAGCCATTAGCTTAATCTAGCTAGCTATCGTCAGGCGTCATTTCAGCTGACAAAATCAAAAGTTACGGGGTAGAAGTGGGAAGTCGGATTTTATCTTCCTACACAACTATGTTTTTATTCTTATGGGTGTTTTAAGGCTTCATTTAAGCACAAACATTGAGAAGTTGAGCACCAATTTTAGTGATTAAGCAATTTCCCTGTAACCACGCAAAAAAAACACGATCTCCGTCCACAAAAGAGTTTTAGCTCCAGAATCGGAACTAATCTCCGTTCATATTAACACGTCTGACAACGCAAATCACATGATCATTCACACCCACTGGGCTGGTGTCACTAGGAGGCAGATTGTCTGACGTTACTTTGCTGTTGAAAATCATGGATGTATAAGTTAAAAACACAGAAAATACTTAGCTTGGACCGACGACAAGGTGGAACTGTTACTGAAAGGTATGATTAGACTGAGTCTACAGTAAGCAACCCAGGAGTTTAAAAACCAAAACGGGGGCAGCAGTGTTTCCAAAAGTCTCTGTTTTAAGGGCTCGGAAACGCCCGAGTGGTGCGGACATGCGGCGTAAACATAGCAAAAGAGATTTGTTTTTCAACCAAAATGCAGTAGTGTAGATGTAGCCTGAAAATGACTGACCTGGTGTTTTGAAAATCCATAACATTTTTGATTTGACTGCCACCGATGACCTTGTAAACTGCATATGAACGCAAAGCTTGACAAGCATCCCGACATAACGTACTGATGTCTGTTTGAAGCTAGGAGTCATTCAACACTAAAGTTAAAGATCTGAACAAACAACAATAGGTCCTTATTGCAGCGAGTCGTGCCGTCTCTTTGAATTCAGCAGAAAAGCAGCCTGTGGATTCTGGCAGAACAGACGAACCCTGACGACTCCACCACCACAGTAAAATTTACAACCTTTGAGTGTAATTAAACTGGCAGGGCTGTAAGTGGTGGGGGGTGAGGGCAGGGGGGGGGGGGGGGGGGGGGGGGGGGGGGGGGGGGGGGGTGTTGGGTCTCTGAGGCCTCGTCCTCAGTCTGACAAAATACCTTCCTCCTCTGTTTGTCAGCTGCTGTGTTTACCTCCTATCCATCGGATACGTCTACCTAGAGATACCTCAGCACTAAAGGTTTCACTTTAATTGGAAAAAAAAACTAAAAACCTGAAACTATTGCAGGCAAAAAGCAATGAAAAGGATTGAAAGAGACGGATAACACATAACACAGTGGTAGAAAGCAGTGCAGAGAGTCACTAAAGGGGCTGGAGCTAAAATACAGCAGGGGACTCAAAACTGTTAGAGGTCTGTCTGACTTCCAGGAGTTGTGTCCATTTTTTACAGTTGGTAAATAAGGTCTGAGTCTTGTAAATCTCTTATTGAACTGAATGATCGAGGTAGCTAAATGTCATAAAAAAAGTCTCTAATTAGCTTCAGATATGCGTGTGCAGCCCAGTTTCTGTTCCAGTGGCACAGAAGGAATTCAGATCCTTCATGTAAGTCAAAGTAACGATAACACAAGACAAAAATACTCTAATCTAATGTGTGTGTATGTGTGTGTGTTTATGTGTGTTTATGTATGTGTGTGTGTGTGTGTGTGTGTGTGGGGGGGGGCATGGCTGTGTTTTAATGTTTTGGAGAAAGTTGTACCAAATTTCCACCAAGGTAGACAATAAAGTCTAATGTGATCTACTACATTTTCAGTTATTATTAATGATGTAACCAAAGTCAAATTTTACTGTTCCAGCTGTTCAAAGTGGAGTTAATGTTTACTACTCTATATCTTTATATACTGTAAAGTAAAAGTTGCAGTGGAGTGAAAAGTAAAATATTTCCCACTAGAAATATAAAATCCCACAAAAGAAAATACTCAACTATCTCAAGCTTGTACTTCTATATATTACTAGACCAAATGTACTTAGGGCTGTTTGAAAAGAAAGAACTATGTGATCTTAATAAATTTGACAAGGATTATATACATCCATTTAGATAACCCTAGAATAAATCGGTTACCAAATGCTTTTTTTTTCAGCCAATTACTGAACAGTAATTCTTCATGTTAAATAGTTGTACGTACAGTATGTATGTATGTATGTACAGTATGTGTTATTTGTTTCTGTATTTATTGTTTAGGAACTTGTATGCAGGTTTTCCTGCTTTCCAAACAATGTACCTAGCCTTCTCTGACTTCAAATGGGTCAACGGTGAGTTCATAAAAGTATCAGAAACAATTCAGATTCAGTAAAGCGCTATCGGACGTAGTAGAGAGACAGGAGAAGACGGGGATGACAAAGCGACTTAAAGCGGTAATGCTATGGTTATTATGGACACGGCCCTGAGGCCAACAGGATGACCTCTGGACCCGCTGACCGCTCCACCTGCTGCTGGGACAGCATTGGCTCAGTCCAACTATAACACCTCGGCCTGCCCAGAACCCTCTGCTCCGTGGTTCAGTAGACAACTGACAGGATGATACAGTGCATATTTGGGATGCCAGGTGGAGGAATCTGATCTGTGCTGGGATCATAATGGTCCTCCTCAGCTGATACACAGAGGTAGTCGGTTCTCAGAGGTTCCCCAACACTGTTTCATGTCAAACGGATACACGTGTTGGACTACAGAGACCCATCTGGTACAGGTTTTGCCCCTCATCTGATTCCCATCTCTCTGTTTGCTTCGGGTCTAGAGAGAGGGGGAAAACGCTGATAATCAGAATTATTCTTATCGAGGCTAAAGCGGATGTGCATGTCAAACATGGCAGCCACTGAACAGCGATCCAAGTAATCCGAGAAATCTGGGAGTTTTTTTTTTTTTTTTTTGGCAAAACTGACATCAAATACGGGGATCAAAAACTTACTTTCCGGAACTTTTATGCACGTTTTCCTTCAGTCAAACCATGTTGCTGGCCTTCCTAACTTCAAATTGGTCAACGGTGAGTTTATAAAAGTATCAGAAGCAATTCCTATTCATAAGGGAAAGACAAGAGAAGACATGGATGACATGCAGGTATTTCTGTTCCTTTCTGGTCATGTGGAAGTCTATAATGATGTTAAAAGCTGGAGAGAAAAGGGGGAAAGCTCTGTTGTAAAGCAGCTTCATCAAAGACTTTCTCCTTTTGTAAATGAGATTATCATGGAATTCAACTACTGTCTTCAAGGAAACCATGCAAATGACGCTTAGAGGAACCAAAACCAAATAAAGAAGCATAATCTAATGCATTTAATCTAATTCCCGTTTCCTCACAGTGCCAATGGAGGCAGGTCAGGACAGTAAAAGCAGCAGAAGTCAGTCCCTCACGCTGCTGATAAGACGGCTGCAGATCCATCCACCTCGCATTCACTGCCTTTCTATTATTCTCATTTCTCAACGGCGCTGCAGGGCAAACAAACTGATATCCTATGATGCAACGCCGCTGTCAAAGGGGGAGCAGCCCGGGGAGCGAGAGCCTGCAGACCGGGAGGGAGAGGCAGGAGAGGCCGCTCTCTGAAGGGAGGGCACGCAGGAGCTGTTCAATCAGGGCTGGTTAAGGAAAGTGATTTACACTTTACAGCCCTGCTTTTAACTCAAAAAGTGGGTTAATTACAACTTCTAGTGACACAAACAACAATTTGAGCAAAGATCACTTATAATTTTAGGCAGACCTTTCATCCTAAAGATCTAAATCCTTGTATAATTTCCTTAAGTTTGATAGAAATGACTTTGGATATTGACTTGTGTCATGATGATTTATGTCGGGCAGAAAACTACCTCTGCAAATAACAAGCTCTGCTGCACATAACAAGGGCTCCAGGGTGGATTTTGGTGGTATCTCTCTCGAGTGCAACCCACTTTCCACTGGAAGAAGAAGACCAATTACTGGCAGGGAGGTACCGAGAGGATCACCCGGGTTAAACTGAAAACCGAGTCTATTTTCATTATCAGGCGCTCATCTGAACCCCAAGACTCGAGATTAAGATCTTACCAAACCCCACAAAACACAATTTACGGAACTTTTTCTTTGCAAAATATATTTTTTTAACCATCGTCATGTCAAAACAAATATAGAGTATGAGGTGGTGCAAAATATAGACGAGAAGTCATAAAGAAAACAGTGTTTTCTGATCAAGTGTGTTTTTTTCCGCATTCTGTTGATGTTTTAGCTTCCTGGTGATCATGCACCAAGCTGGGGTTGTATTGCCTGGTTTCATGGAGCCATCAGCTGACCACCACATTACTGCTAACCAGGAATAAAAAGCTGAGGTGACTTTGATTTCGATGCGCTCCCCGGGCAGAGTAAAAACCGCCCGGAGGAGCACTGAGACGACGCGGCAGACTAAATAACCGGGGCTTTGGGTATGTTTTTACGCACGGTGGGTGTTGTGATGTGTGATTATGAAGCCATTTGATTCCTTTAATCTTACCTGTAATTAGCGGAAAGGAGGGCCGGGGCGTTTGGAGCAGCAACAAAAAGCAGAATAAAAACCTACAGGTGGACCAGGAGGGAGGGTTCAAGCAGCGGAGCAACATCCTCGGGCTTCTTCTCTCCACGAAGAACGGTCAGAGTTTGGTGAAAACGAAGGATATTAAATTAACAAAAGCAATCCAAAGGGAAAACAAGTGAAACAAAATCCACGTTTCTCCCACAGACGTCTCGTCTTTATTCCAGCCAGGAGATGAAAGAAAAGAAGAAGAAAAAACCCTCCTCAGTTTGTCAGATTGCGTTGAAATGCATAGTGACAATCAGCCAGACGCGCGGAGATTACAGCGACATTAAAATGACAAAGACGCGCCGACGGGCAGGAGACAGCGGGGCTGCGCGTGGCGTGCGCAGAAAACAGGAGTCCATGGATGAAAACATTTAAAGATAATGAAGCAGTCCAAACTCCTGCAGGTATGGGGATCTAGAGAGGAGGTTTTGAGATTTGGAAAATGATTTCTCTCCGCTCCTCAGTCAGAAAAGTCCAAACCTAAGTGTCCGGGGTCATTTAAGCTCTGATGGAAAAAAAACAACAACACACAGCTGATTTATAACAACCGGAGAGTTTCAATACGCTTATCATTGCCTGCCGATAAGTCAGTATAGGGGACGTTTTTTCAGTAGACTCGTCTCAGTGTGCGCTCCGTTTGGTATATGGATGCTCGATGCTCGAATGTCCGGGACTGCAGTCTCTCTCTCTCTCTCTCTCTGAACGGTGTAAAAGAGTCGACCAGCCTCTCCTCCTTCTCTGCTATTAAAGCGGACCTCTGGTGTCGGAGCGCACCACACAGCCAGAAAGTCCTGCCTCCTCTGTGAAAGCCGGGACCTCCTCCTGCCTCCAGACCTTTTCTAAACCTCCTCCTAAACCCTCTCTGGTCCTCTGCTCCACAGGTCCTGCAGAATTCTCCCAGTCCTCCTCCTCTTCCTCCAGACCTCCTGTTGTTATTCTAAGTTTTTAATAATCAGTCTATCTGCTGCTATCTGCCTCTGCCTGCCTGCTACTGAATACAACTGTGTGTGTGTGTGTGTGTGTGTGTGTGTGTGTGTGTGTGTGTGTGTGTGTGTGTGTTAATGAGAGAGAGAGAGAGAGAGAGAGAGAGAGAGATCCTGTTTCATTACCAACAAACCAGGGAGCTACATGTGCTTCATGTCTCTATGTTGTAAATGTAAGTGCTTTAGAAGAACAAGAGAGACAAAGAAGAAGGAAGAACAGACAGTCTCCTGCAGAAGCAGACAGACATCAGTTTTCTTCTAAAATGCCCCAAAACGTCACTGTGGCTCGGCAGGAGAATATCGAAATGATTTCGAGAAAGAAAGAAACATTTCTTCTTTCTTCTTTTATTTTAGATACACAGAACTCTCCTTTTTTCTTTGTCTGATGTATCTCTCACTATATTTAGAAATGAGTGTAGTCAAATGTAGTATAGCTACCTTGGGTTTGGGCTACCTAGTTCCAATGACAAAAATCTCAATGCTCCAGCAACTTTGTGTGACGGTGCCGCTGTGCACAAAACTCCATAAAGAAATGGTTTCCCACTTTGGTGAGGAAGAACTGGACCAGAGTCTTGACATTATCCGACTGGAGCCAGACTTTATACCCCACCATCAGTGTGGGACCTCACTAGTGATCTGGGGGGGAAAAAGCTGAAACCAAAAGAGTGGAAACTGTTATAGCAGCAGATTAATGAACATGGTTTTGCAATGTTCAGTTAAGTATCAGATATGGGAGTATTGTTTAAGTGTCCACATACTTTGGACATGCAGTCTACTCTGGGTATGTGTACGCTTATGCAACAACAAAGTTTTTTTTAACTTAATATTCATGAGCTATTCTAGTCATCTCACTAATAACTCCCTCTCCTCTGTGCAAAATAAATCAGTCCTTGAGGTTGCCAAAGTGCAGCCAAGGGCCCATTTAAGGCTCTTGAAAGGGTCAAAGGTTCCCAAACTGAGGTCTGGGGGAACCTCTAGGGGACACTGATGAGACTCTGACAGGACCCAAAGTCAGTCAAGAAAGAGCCAATCAACCGAGGAAACAATTCCTCCCATAGAAGATTTCAAATGCAAATCAAAACCACAAGCAAAAAACCGAAACAATCACATATCATATTAGGCTTCTTTTGATCAAAATCATCATTAAATGAATGTTGCTGTTTTAGATGTTACTTTCAGTTTTATAACGATATCTCCTCCTTGTCAAACTCAACAAGCTCCTCCACCGTAAAAAAAATACTAAACTCCCATAAATCTACAGTCTGGAGTCAACGTTAAAGTCTTGTGTGACAGATGAGGCGGGTTGCATGACAGTGTGTGTGTGTGTGTGTGTGTGTGTGTGTGTGTGTGTGTGTGTGTGTCAGCCTCTTTAAAGTGAAGCTTGTCAGAAGCTCAGACAGGGAGGAAAAGTGAGTCTTCAAAGAAATAATTAGGACCCACCCAACAGCTTTTAACTAAGCGTCAGCCGCTGCTCGATCTGTGCTGCTGCCAGGCGCAGCCCAGGTGTGTGTGTGTGTGTGTGTGTGTGTGGTAAATGTGTCACAGTGTGTATTAGTGCCGTAGAGAGAAAGTTTGAGTGTTAATGATAAGAAAGTGTGTTTTTAAAAAGCCAGTCAGTCAAAAGGAGAAACAGAGTTTGTTTCAAAGAGGGAGAAAATCAAAGAGAGAGAGAGAATGTGAGTGTTTGTCAAAAAAAATGAAAATACTCAAAAAAATGTGTATGTGAAAGATACCATTTAAATCTGTGTCTATGGAGATTGTCTGTGTGTGTGTGTGTGTGTGTGTGTGTGAGGCTGAATGTTGGTATTATTAACCACTAGATGGCAACAAAGAGAGAGAGGGAGCGTGACCTGGTCTGACCGAAGACATACACACACACGCACGCACGCGCACAACCACACACACACACACACACACACATTACTTTTAATGACCTCCTCACACACCGTCCAGCCCTGATAAACACACACACACACACACACACACACACACACACACACACACACACACACACACACACACACACCACACATTACTTTTAATGACCTCCTCACACACCGTCCAGCCCTGATAAACACACAAACCACAACACACACACACAACACACACACACACACACACACACACTTCAGAGGCGCTGATGGGGGAGTGAGCTGTGTGTTAAAGTTTGTAGGTTTTAGAGAAATTTCAGTTATTGTCTCATCAAGAAGAAGGAAGGAACTCCAAAGACGGTGTGCAGGGACTGAAACCAGCCAGCTGAGCCCACTGGTGGGTCTGGAAACATGGCTGAATGGTTGTGATAAAGGACGAGGAGAATTTCAAGCCAAGATGGAGTGTAATGGGGTTAGAAAATTATGTTTACACGTTAAGCATTTTGTTGAGAAGCATTTAATTACACAGTCAGTATAACAGGCTTCATTCAACACCAGAATTGGAGTAATTCAGCAATGTTCGTGTAACCAGTCAAAAAAAACTTTCTCTGTCCACACAAGAGTTTTAGCTCCAACAGCAGAACTAATTTCCATCTGTATTAACACATATCACATGACCATTCAAATACACTGGAAGTCATGGCTGTTTAAGTTAGAAATAAAGAAAATACTTTGGAGAAAGAATCACAGTGGTGAAAAGTAAGACCATGGATTTATTAGCTTGGACCGACGTCAAGGTGGAACCGGTACTAAAAGGTTTGTTAGCTACCTAACCGATTAGTGACGTGCACCGTGATTTCCAATGGTCTCCGGTTGTGCCCGTCCAGGCTACAAAGTAACCCCAGAGATTTCAAACCAACACGGGGGCAGCAGCATTTCAAAATGTCTCTGTTTTACGGGCTAGAAAATGCCAGAGTAGTGGGGACTTGAGGCGTAAACGTGGCAAAAAGAACTTAAACCAAAACATAGTAGTGTAGATGTAGCCAAAAGCACCGGAGAAAAGGTCCCAGCCAGTCTAATCTAACAGTATTTCCTTCCTGTTGAAATGTTCCTTGTTGGATAGTGTTTTTAGAATGACTAATGTACTCATGGTCCCCATTACGTCAACACATTCACCACAAAAGAGCAAATGTCAAGCAGCTAAGAAGATAAAACAAGAGGTTTTGTTTTAATCTGTAGGAAGTGGATTTGAAACAAGAAAGAGAAGCTGTTGCAGGACTGACCAGGAGAGATCAATGTTCTCAGATCGTCTGAGCGTGCTCCTGCCTTCAGACTGGCTGCAGACGGGAGGCGGGACCCCCAGTGGCCCTGAGGTTAAAGCCCCCTGCAGCCGGCAGGTCTGGCTCTGAGAGGCTATGAGGTGGGGGGGGAGGTTAGACCCAGCTGTCTGAGTCAGGCCACACCAACACTTATAGCCCGTTTCCACTGCGTGAACCGTTTCCAGGAACCCAGGAACTCTTTTCAGAAATTCAAGAACTGTACCCGTGTTTTGAACCAGGGTGACAATTTGGCAACTTTGCAATAGTTCCTGTCCCCCCAAAACAAAGTCCTCGTTCTGAGCGGAGCACTTTCTGATGGCCCAGGGACGGGGCTTGCAGTGCTGAACGTCACAGAATGGTCAAACACTAGCTTTCTCTGCTACAGCTTTAGCATGATTAATCGTTTAATATCCTAGTCAAGATTACAAAGTATCCAAAGACGACAAAACAAAACATCTACAACATCTGATGTAGGGATGCTACCATAACAAGACAGACTCTTGGGTTTGAGTTAGAGCTTGGAAATATGGACTATATATTACATTTTTCAGTATTGACATAAAGCACAATATGGTAAATGTGCGTGAAATAGTATATTATAATGTAAAGAAACTACACAATAAAAACGCTAATTATGGCATGTAATTGTTTGTATTTCACACACAAGGACCTAAACTGCAGCTATTTTAGAGGTTTATGGAACTTTTTTATGAACGATTCAAGTACTTTTTCACAACGAACGAACACCCTGGAAACATGTGAGAAAAAGGTTGAGGGTCTGTGTATATTTCCAGGATGTTGAGGAGTGAAGTGTTTTCTATGTCTCTTTCAGAGGGAGGAGACGTGTTTGTTAGAGAAGGGCAGAAATAGTGTGGGAGGTCTGGGATCTATCACGCTCCATACTCTCCTGGTTTTACAGGCTTCTCACAGGGAAGTCCGGCTACGAGTTAATCTCTTGGCGCGTATCGCTGTTGTTGAACACGTACTGTATCAGCACAAAGTCTGAACTTTCAGAAAGGAATGCTTTTCTTGCAGGTTTCAAGTGCCCCAAAGGTCATTAAATTCACTCAGCACATAATTGACTTGACTGTAAACGAAAAACAGTCAAATTGCAGTGGTGAGGGGTTTTTCCCTCCGTGATTGCAGCAGAGTTCAGTTTCAGCTCTTTACCTGCTCCCCTGGACCACAGAACCTGGACGTACACACACACCAGACATCCTCCTCCTGCAGGCAGCCAGAAACCCAGCAGACATGTGAAATGTGGCTGTTTAAAAAAGGTCAAAGAGAAAAGATCTCAACTCACCTGCTTCAATGTGGATTTGACACTGGAGGATCTGCAAGTGTCACAGTGTCAGTGAAGTGAAATGACTGCTACAGTGGATACAAATCCTCTTGCTTGATGGCAGGGGATTAAAGATAGAACCGGTCATTTCTGCAACCTTCAGAGACATAGAATCCAATAATCACAAAACAATATTTATCGTTAGAACAGAAAAAATAATGTACCTGTGTTATTCGGGGTATTTTACTTTCTTTTATGGCTAATTCATTAGAGACACTACAGGTCAACAGGGTAAATACCATACAGCCTGACCTTCCTCCACAGCACTGGGAAGGAGGGTCTGACTAGTCCACACAGCACTCCAGGATGGGCGAAAAATGTTCTCTGGTTTGTTGGCTTGTCTGTGAACCAATTACAATCGTCATGGGCTGGACTCAATGTAAGAAATTACAACACAAAGAAAGCGGGAGGTGACGGACATGCGGCCTGAAAAAGGAAACATCCAGTGGAATTTTTCTGGCGACACCTAAACAATCCCGGAAATGAAAGGTCGTCGATATGTACTAATCACCATATAACCTCCCTAGTTGATTACTTACATTAAGACAAGGCAGGTTCAGAATTCTTGGTTACTTTAGTTGACATTTAGAAGGTTTTGATAGAGGGAAATATGGATATCACTAACGTTTTTCAGGTATCAAATGTTTAAATCAGGCTATAAATGATTTAGGAACACACCCCTTCAGAATAAAGATGGTAATCAAAGTGGAAAGTTTGGTGTAGGTACGTGCTACTTATGTGGAGATTTGCCTCAGATTTTGATAAAAAAAATACTTGAGATAAAGGCCTTTACATTTTTGCAATAAATTTCCCCATTAACAGAATTAAAAGGTATGAATATGAATGTTAAAAGTGGAGGAGAAAATAAGATCTAAAATATATTTTATATATATTTTATTTATATCTTTCCACATGGAAGAAAATGTTGTAACGTCACTTTGAGGAGACAAAAACATGATGTAGCTGCGTTACCAAGGAGACAACATATCATTTCTGGAAATTTTCCCCTGGGATCAAAACAAAAAACACGGGATCAGTGTTGTTCACACAAAAAAAGAAATCCGAGCCACTTAAGTTCCCCGTGGCGGAGGTGAAACGTTGCTGACACTTCAGATCTGCAGCGAGAGTAAAATGATTCGGCAATTATCTGATCCAGTTTGTTTACGCCTAAAACCCTGGGAGACAGAAATAAGCTCCGAAATAAAACCCACACTGAGCCGGCTGCTACTCAACGTCTAAATCCAAACTGCATTTTTATTACACCCTGTCCAAACTGCTGTGGCCCCGGTAACATTTTGATTGTTTAAGTATTGTTGTTTGATGTTTTTACCAGTTGGGTGTGTGCAGCCATGTTCGGCGGTTCCTCACTTCAGAGTTGGTTTACTGGGCTGAGGCGAGAATGAAGGAAGAAGTCACTGAAAAGGGAAAATCTGGGGAAATGTTTGAAGTCACGAATACAAAACGCAAACCAAACAGAGCAAAGGAAGAAGACGGTGAAGCTCTGGAAGAGAGACTGAGAGGGGACAAAAGAAGGAGAGGAAAGAGAAAAAGAGAGGATGCTGAAGAATTAGGTTTGTGAGGATCAAAAAATGACCCCAGACACATTTACTATTCTGTTAAGAGTTACTTCATTACTGTTTATTATATAACTTTATATATATAACCTTTATTTCATCAGGTAATCTCATCAGAGATCAGGATCGACCTGAGAACAGCAGAAGTAGAAGAAGTAGGTACACACAACCACACAACCACATTTAAGTAACACTCAGACATCACAACAAGTCCAAAATGAACAGTTTGAATTCAAAGGGACGAGACATATCGGTTTGTTCGTTGTCCTAAAATCCGTGTACGCTTATTCTCCTTGTCCTCACTTTTCACTCCCGCTTCGATGTGCTAATCATTTGGATCTGGATCTTCAGCGCTCCCTTCTGAATGAATGGTGTGTTTAAGTGTTTCCTTGTGCATATTTGTGTAATCTGTCCACTTTCATGCCCCCCCCCCTCCCTCCTCCTCCTCCACTGGGCTGGCTACATAAAACTGACTTGACTACATGTGATTGACACTCATGTGTTCATCATTAACATCATTTTCATGAAATTTGGTGGAAAGGGTGTAGCACGGGCCAAGGAGGAACCCACTCAGTTTTGAAGGGGATACAGAAATTATTTTTCACTTTCAACAACATAGCGCTGCATTCACATGGTTTTTGAATGATCTAAAAAATGAGATCCCAACTGAGAAAATGTACACAAACACTCCCGCAAGTAAGATTGTTAACATTGCGCAATATGGCATGCGATGGCGGAGGTCTACGCTCTCCGAGTGCCCTTTTATCCCTTTGTTATGAAAATTAATGTGTAAGAGATATAACTACTACTTGTTTTATTGACAGTATAAAGCCTGTCATCCTATCTTTATCTCTTAGCTGTGTGACTTCGACACTGTGTGTTGGCAAAGGGAAAACCACGGCGTCCAAAAACGGAGGTTGTGTAACACCAAGTTTGTGTCTGACCCATCAGAGATGTCTATTATTCTAACATTTTCAAAACTAAATTTCAACATGTTTGTGGCACTTGAATGGTGAGACTTTTTACACAATTTGAAAATATGGCCAAAAAAATAAAAGTTGGAACAAAGTAGTTTCTCTGGTTAACAAAAAAGGGGTACATTTCTTGAAAATAATCCCACAGTTCCAGGACCGAAAAGTCCCTGTGGGTGGGGAAGGGTGGAGTATTAAAATATATAAAAAAACAAACAAAGAGAGGCTGATAATTTAGTGAGCGTTGATAGATGGAAGGATGGAGAGATCGGAAGAGAGAGATTGCGAACGTGTTATTGGAATAGGAATGAGGGAAAGGAGGTTTGAAGTGAATTAGAAGAGTTAAAAAAAGAAAAGAAAAAGAAAAGGTGACTTTAAAAGAAGGAAGTGACCAAAAAAATATGGAGAGAAAAAGTGCATTGACAGAAAGATGGTTGGCAAGATGTATAGAGATGAAGGGAATGATAAGAAAGAGGGGATAAATAGACATGAAGTATGATGGCGTAAGTATTTTTTATCCCCCTATAAAAACAGAATTGAGCTAAGAGAGTAAGATGAAAATATTTGCATTATGGAAAAATAGAAAGAGAGAAACTGAGAGACAGAGAAGAGCGTTTTTGCGGATTGTTGTAACTTTATACGCAGCGCTCCTACATGTACACACTGTGAGAGCTGCTGCCAGAATAAACAGCAGCAGCTCTGCTTTAGCACCGTTACCCAATCTGCCGCTGACCTCCGCTCCACACCCACGAAAAAAAAACAACCTAAAACAATCCCTTCAAAAGCCGTCAGACCGAGTCCTGTTCATCAACCTGACAAGTGTTTGGTTCCTTTTTACACTTTGTCCGCAACTCTCTGGTGAGATGTAAGAATCACGCTCTGTTCGAGAGACCATCGAAAGTCGGAAGAATTCTGAAATGTGCCATTCCGAGGTTTCTGTTACTTAATACACATTGTGTGATGCACTTTAAAACACTCCAGTCCAGTGTTTTTTTATGCAGGCCCATTAACCGGTGACTGTTTGGTTCACGTCTGATTGCCTGGATACGCCACTGCCTTATTTAAGTCATCAACTCTGCAGAAAAGTACAACAGCACCCGTTTAACCGTTTTACACACCAAATTAGCACACATTGTTATTTGTAACTTGACTACCAGGCTGTATGTGTAAGCCTTCGGGCTGTGAACATCCAACTGCATTACATCCAGTATTCTTGTAATTCATTACACGGCGCCGCCAGACGTCTCCCGATACAATATCATCACGATACTTTTGCCATAATATGATATTATTGCGATTTAAAATATATTTAAATATTCTGCGACATATTGCAATTTACTACCTTTTTTCAAATGATGTCCCTTAAAGGAAACTTTGTCAACATCTGTTTCATCTAAAAAAAGATACATTTCTCATTTTTTTTCATCTCACTTTAATTGTTTTGCTGCAAAATGGGATTGTCAAGCAGACACACATACACATATATAATAAAAGATTGATACTTGGCGCCTGGGTATCGATACAGTATTGCCACTTAAAATATCGCGAGACTATGCGGTATCCATTTTTTCACCCACCCCTACTATCCGGCCTAAATAAGGGAAATCTGGCGGATTTTTTGTCGGCAACAGAGCAATTCCGCAAATGAAAGGTCGTGGATATAGAGTAATCTTGTAGCGGCTGTTGCCAGACAGTCATGTTGTGTGAAAACAACGAATTTAAGACTGCTGCTGATTACAAGCCAGCAACTTGTGTAGTAGGAACTTAGTTAACGCTACACTTATAGTTTCCTATGTTCTATGTTAGCTGACATTGTGAAACTAACTTAATATTTAAATTTTACCCAATGAGCTTCCAGCGATGAAGAGAACTTGCTGGTGAGATGCAACATGAGCAATGTGAAATCAATGGAAAGACATGACTTTAAAGACTCAGAGTATACCACCACAGCAGAAACTTTGTCAAAACTATGATCTACTCACAGCTTCAGCAGCGGTGCAGAGGAAAGACGTCCCCACGCAGAATTCTGAGGGAGAAATTACTGTTAAGAGTTGATTTACATCCAGTAAAGTTCAAATTGGAAGGAGCTTTCAACTGGCAAATGACGACTTCTGGGAAAAATCTGCAGGTTATTTATCCTGCATCTGTTTGAATAAAATATTAATAACAACAACAGAGAATAATTCAGGAGAAAAAGGCATCACTCAACCAGATCATTCCCATCCACACAGACAGACATACAATCAAATGGTCCAAATAACTGTTAACAAATAAACAAAATGACAAAAAAGAACAAATTGAAGGCTTTGCTTACTTACAGTAGATTCATTTTATTTCTAAATATTTCACGAATAAGGTTGATTTCATTCTCAGACTCCTTGGTTATCAGGCCAGATGTTAACGTTGAGTGCAGAACATCTCCTTTTGGAATGATTTGTGGCTATAAAAGCAGACTCAGAACAGGAGCCTGGTACATCTGAACAGCTAATACAACAATGCAAAAACCTACTACTCTATTATAAATATTCAATGTATTCTGAAACAGTAACATGTAGTACCTTGTGTCCAATGGGATCCTCTGTAACATCACAGACATTTCTATCTAACCTCCTTGGCGAGGATGAGTTCATCGATGTTTATCAGCTAAAAGCTCAAATATTTATAATTGACACAAAAAAAAAAAACATGAGCCATGACCAGTGCTTCAGTCAGCTAAATATTAGTTTCCCAGTGGACAGAAGGCCCGAGGTTAAACACACAGACACGGGGAGACTTGTAGCTGCTGGGACGGTCATATGTTAAGCTGGCACAGCATCTATGGCTGAAGTCGATAAGCTTCAACTCTGGCAAAAATACAGCTCAAAGCTCCTACGTTATGTGGGTGTATGTGTATTTCTGCAATGAAAAAAGAACAACTTAGCGTAGCGTGTAATTCAACAGGGTCGAGTCTGTAAAACCGTAGAAGAACACCAGTATTTGCGTTCAATTTGATCCAATTTTGATGGATCCAGACAGATTCACATCCCTGTTTCATTTTAAAGGGGAACTATGCAGTTGTTTTTAGCTTAATTTACCTTAACTGAACGGCTTCGGGGTCATTGGAAGGGTTATATGATTTTTTTTTCAGTTGAATGGTGGTCGTCTTGCTCCCCCCTAGAGCCTGTGAGTGGAAAAAACAACCTTGCAACTCAGGCCTCAGCGTCAGGAAGTATTGTGTGATTTCAAGTCTCCCGATGTAACGAATAGCTTCACGGCACTGGACACATACGGCCATTCAGGAACCGGCTAACAAGGTAGCAATGGAGTTTTTCACACTATTGTCATGGCTGAGCCGGCAAAAAAGAAGCAGAAAGCTCGTAAAGCATTGTCGGAGGAACAGAGAAAGAGGAAACTGACCGGGCGAGGAGTCAGATACAAATAAACAGAGGAGCTGCCAAATATCACTTCTGAAGCTGTGTGTGTGTGTGTG
>NC_045738.1:20395832-20397991 GCF_008692095.1 Etheostoma spectabile | reverse complement strand
GGGGGGGGGGGGGGGGGGGGGGGCTCTATTGTTAAACCTGCGAGCAAAAAGCGAGAAAACAGTGAAGAAATGGCCAAAACTGCACAGCGCCTCTTTTTGATTCATTTTCAAGTTTACTGATCGAGTATTTCTAACATCCTGCATTCAACCTATGCTGTTAATCTGATCTGACAATAAACTAATACACATTTTAAACTGCAAGATTTCTTTCTACTTTCCTTCAACAAGTAAAAACCCTTTGAAGATACCCAATTAAACAATTCTTTGGCTTGTTTTTTTAAGATTATTTTTGGGGCTTTTTTAGGACTTTATTTGACAGGACAGCTGAAGAAATGAAAAGGAAGAGAGAGGGAGAATGACATGCAGCAAAGTTCCACAGGTCGGAGTTGAACCCTGGGCCGCTGCGTTGAGGAGTAAACCTCTATATGTGGGCGCCCACTCTACCAACTGAGCTGCCTGGGCACCAGTCTCTAGTTTTAATCAATATTCTTAATACCTGTCACTCTTCTCTTTACTGGTATGGAACCATAGAGTTTGGATTTCAATTAGCACAGGTTTTTATAAGATGGTCTCAGAATTCTGCATCCACCCAAATGGTACAACACAGTTGCAGTTCACTCAGTAGCAGCTTGTCTTTCCAAAAACTTAAATTGGATAATCCACAGAACAAACTTTTAACTGGAACTGTGTTCTACAGTAAAATATAGTTGGTGACGCATCTGTTTACAGAGTGGATGCAGTTTCTGGAAAGACATGATGCTGTTAAACTTTTCACATTAAAAATGTCCAGTGTTGTCAACTCCACAAATCAAAGTAGATTCACCTGGATTGTATAGGAGAGGATGCAGAAACCTCAGCGATGGATCTCTCAAAACAACGCTGGCTCGTTTTTGTTAGACATTTTAAACAATACTAATATCAAAACTCATAAAACATGTTTTTTTTCCCTAAACCCTTTTGAAATATTTCTTCTTTTAACTTCTGAAATGTTGTCAAATTAGATCAATAAATAACTGATTAAAGAATAACTAGGACTAGTTGTCTGACCAGATGCCAACTTTCGATATAGAAAGATAGTTTTCAATAATTGATACTTTACTCAGAACATGTATCAAGTATCTGCATGGCTTGATACCACAAAAATAAGAAAACACGTTGCTTTGTTTCAACTTAAGTGAACTGAGATTTTAACTATTGTTTAAACTATTACTTTTACCAACTTATTTGGTACCCTGCGGTGCCAAATAAATACCCTGTGCACTCTGTTCACCTACAGTAAATCTATGTTTATTTGCTGGTGAAAGACTGTTCTTTACTGGCACTAGTAATGGTCATCCTACGCTACCACATCCAACTGGATCGTAGGTCACTTGTTAAATATGCTGCTGATGTTACAGACGTCACAAGTGCCTTGGAGTGTATTTAATATCTAGCCTCCCCTTCGTGATGTTCTTGCAGATGAGCAGAAAAAGCCTTGGGTGTGAAACTGGCCCTGCAGACTCTCCTCCGCTTCTGATTGCCACCCTGCTTTTTCCAGAAAACTCCCTGTTGCTGTCCACCATAGAAAAACAGTCTCAGGTTCGACCCCGCAGCACGGAGTATGCGTCCATGAGCAGCTGCGTGTCCTTGAGTGTCCCAGATTTAAAAAAGCAAAACTGACTGGAAGAGGTCAGAGGGGGCGGTGGCGGCGGTGGTGGTGGTGGCGGCTGTAGGATGTGGCCTTGATATACCCGGAAGTAGGGCTGCTGGACGCGGCAGGCCGTTTATTCTTAGCGGCGAGGCGGGGGAGGCTCTGGCGAGGCCCTGGCGAGGCCTAGTGCCACCGGAGGGGACCAGAGGGCGGTTCTGACGTCACATACAGGAGTCTGCGTGGGCTGAGAGGCATGGTTTGGGGTCTGACTGGGATTAGGGAGGCGCAGGGCTGTGGGTTCAACTGCTGCTGAGGCTAGACGACAAAGGCGTGGAGGAGGATGGAGTAGGAAGGAGAGAGTCAGCAAAATGTCTGAGCAGAGGAGGAGGATTTTAGCCTTCATCCTCGCTCTCCTCCGGCTCAGACCTCACCACAGTTGCCCAGCGCACACACAACAAAACTAGTGGATGTGGTGTGGTCAGCAGCAGCAGCAGCCCAGAGACACAGAAAGTGAGTGTGTGTGTGTGTG
>NC_045738.1:20394201-20395822 GCF_008692095.1 Etheostoma spectabile | reverse complement strand
GTGTGTGTGTGTGTGTGTGTGTCTCAGTCCAGGACGATGTAAATATGCATCTGAGAGTATTGCTTTGCTACTGAAGTATGTGTAGCTTGGCGGAGAATATTGACATGTATTACGACTGCATATGTGAATATGTTTGTGTGTGTGTCGAGTTCTGTGAGCTTGTATATGTTTACATGTTCACTGTATATTCATGTATGTATGTTTATATGTGTGAGCCCCTGGTGTGTGTTTATGTGCCTGATGTTTAGACATGTATCTTGTGTTTATGTATGTTGTGTGTATGCATATCATGTGAGTTTATTGCACTGCTCTCGTCAGCCCTCTCCAGCCTCTGGCTCCTTCTTCTTCTCTTTCACTTTTACAGATGACTTCCTGGAGACTTTCTTGTCCCCTGACTCCTTACCTTCCTTGTCTTTGTCCTTCTCCTTCTCCTTCTTCTCCTTTGACAACTCCTTCTTCTCCTTGGAGGAGGACGATTCCTTCTTGGACTCCTTCTTTGCCTCCTCCTTGGGCTCTTTGCTTGATTCCTTCTTTGACTCCTTCTTCTCCTTGGATGACTCCTTCTTCTCCTTTTTGGCCTCCTTGGTGGGATCCTCTGCACCTCCCACTTCTTCTTTCACATTGTCTTTGTTGAATGAGAAAAGAGATGATTAATGCACATATCTCGTCATTTGTATAAATATCTTCTTTCTACTATTTCAACAACATTGTGCATTACATCTATTGTATGCTGTGGGAAATATATATCACAAAAGACAACTGTTTTATCAACCTATAGCAAATTTGATTCTGTCTAACAACTGAACCGTAAAATTAGCATTGCATTTGCTTTGGAGTGCAGCATCCTGGGAATGACAGATTTAATGAATAAACCGGTATTTAGTAAACCAGGATCCATTTTACACTTGTTCGCTTGTCTGTCTGGCTCGGTGTGTATGAAGTCTCCCAAAGACAGACTGCCCTGACAGGGGCCTGTGCTCAAAGTGTTAATGAGCCACATGTTGTTTTAACAAAGTACAACCTCAGATGGGTCGTCACATTGTAAGTCAGTTCATCCGGAGTGAGAATGAGGATTAACTGACGTTTGAACAGTCAGCTGTGTGTTTTTGTTCTTAGACACGTTGATGCAAACACACCGCAGCCCTCAAGAGTCTTTAGCATCAAGACAAATTGAGCGACAACAGCACCTGTTGCATGACAAAGGACCCCCACTTAACCAAAGTGCCCCCCCACCCCCTGTCAAACACACACACACACTCTGCAGCCCCGCCTCCTCCAGATTGGACTGGCTCTCTGATAAGATGATAACGGGACCGTTGTCTGCCAACAATGAGACGCACTTCTTATCTCCATGAGAACGAAGAGGGTTTAGAGACAGGAGACTACGGCCTGGTATCTGCCTCTGTGTGTGGATGTGTGTGGAGACTGTAGCTCAAGAACAGCCTATAATGTGTCTGTGTGTGGATGTATCTGTCTTTGCATGCTCTGTAAAGCTGTGTGTGTGTGTGTGTGTGTGTGTGTCTGTGTCTCCAGAGAAGAGTTCTAATCAGACGGCTCATCGTCTAGGGCTTTAGGCGGGAGAGGGAGCGAGAGAGAGAGAGAGAGAGAGAGAGAGAGAGAG
>NC_045738.1:20393191-20394191 GCF_008692095.1 Etheostoma spectabile | reverse complement strand
AGAGAGAGAGAGAGAGAGAGAGAGAGAAAGAGAGAGAGAGACTGGGTGAGTGTGAGTTATGTGTTATGTGTGTGGCCTTAAACTGTCCTAAAGTATGTAACTCACTTTTTAAAAATCAGGAGAATGGGTTAAAAAAAGTACTTTAGAGTAATTTCACGCCCTTTGTTTCTAATTATGATTCTACTGAAGGTAAAAAAAAAAAAAAAAACATGGCGGATGATCATACATCAATTGATATGTGTGTAAGTTAAATTTAAGGTGTGCAGTTGCTAAATGAGGAGGCTCATTAAATATGTTTCGTTTTCCCACCTACAGGCACTTGTCTGCCCACCCGACCACAGGCAAATAACTCCAAATAATCGCATGACCTCAAAACTGTAACAGTAAACACAGGCAGGAGTTAATACAAGAGTAAGGTACATTCAACACAGACTACTACTCTGTTTCCAGGAAACACAAGAATACACATTTGCATGCTACAACACAACAAATCTGCTCAGACAGAACAAGTGAGAACAAACCCATTTTCAAGCGCAAACACCCAAATAGGCGACCGCAAACTGTGTTAAAAGCTGTTGTGTAAAAAGTGAAAATGTACGCATTGACATGCAAACGCTCTTGCTTAGTGGCCTCAAAACTTTTACAGTCAAACATGAAAGAAACGCTGTCCGAGGGTGTGTCTGTATCTACGCAGTAAAAAACATGAGCCACAAAAGTGTGTGTCTGTGTATAAAAACTGATATGCACATTTGTCTGTGTCTTCATGTGAGTGAATCAGTACTCTTATGTGTGTGTTAGTGGCCATGTCATTGAGTGCGTGGGTTAATCCTGTAGCGACAGTCTGATCCAGATTGTCTGGCCAACACACACACACACACACACACACACACACACACACACACACACCTCTCCGAACATCACTCCTCAGCAGCTGAGCCAACAGATACCAGGAGACTCTGTGTATGTATGTGGATGTATGTGTGTGTGTGTGTGTGTGTGT
>NC_045738.1:20380216-20393181 GCF_008692095.1 Etheostoma spectabile | reverse complement strand
GTGTGTGTGTGTGTGTGTGTGTGTGCGTGCATATCTGTATATTTGTGTATGTGCATTCATTGATAAAAAAACAACTGCAAAGCAGGCGTTACAATCACGCAAGTTCACGTAATTCCTGTAAATGTTCTTGTAAACTTAATTATGTTCTGTGGTGTCTAACTTGCTCCTGTTTTTCTTTTCTCTTTCATGTATGTGGAAAATAATGTGATAGAGTGTACACATGTGGCTGTCAATCATCGAGAGACACTCTCACACCTGTGCACACAGAATGGGAGGAGCATTATCTATTTCAGATCAATGTTGTAAGAATTGTTTTAAATATTCTTGACTAAGGTCCACAGGGACTGAAACCTCAGTATGATCAATATATTGAGATGCTGAGCAAAACCAGTGTGCGGGATCTTCATCCCCATACACAAGTGATGTTTTTCAACGCATCTGCATCGGAGGTAGTTGTGCGAATATCTCCTTTAAGTTGCGTTCAGACGGGGAAACAGCAATTTTGTGTGACGTCCTGTTGTGTTCTTTAACCCCCCAATGTAACACAAGGAGACTTTACATTTCACAACTACTGTCTTGCGTCAGGTCGTTTATACATTTTTTTTATTATCACTTTGTTGTATTACTTTTCTTAGTATCAAGTGCAAAAAAAGTCTACAGAAAAATAAGAAAATAAGCCAGCAACAAAAGGCAAAAAAATAAATTAAAAAAGAGGAGGCTGCTCCACTGTGTGTGCATGTGTGTGTGTGTGTGTGTGTGTATGTGTGTGTGTGTGCATGCATATCTATCTACAGTATGCACTTATTGGAAAGTAATTATTCTTCTAACTAAATATTCTGGACACCAGTTATTAGTTAGTTACTGTCAGAGTGAGGTTTTCCATTTCCAGTGTTTGTTCTATTTCCGTGTACCATGCTTGAACTTGCTTCAGTGGCGTTTAGATGAGCACATTAAATATGTATCTGTCCCTAGCATGGCCAGGCATATTCCTTCCAGTGTTTAGATTGCGTTATTGTAAAAATGTTAATGTTATTGTTAAATTGTTAATGCTATAAAAACACGACCAGATTTGTGAAAACGTTCCCTGCACTTGCATGTCAAGACCATAATCTAGCTCCCAAGGAAGCTACAGTCCTCTCCTAGATATTTTTTTTTTTTTAACTCTCTCAGTAGGAAATAAATGAGCGTGTGAGAGCCAGGTCCTCGGGGGAGCGGTAGCAACAGGTCGATAAACATTGACGTTGTAAGACAAGATGGCAGCTTCCCTCCTGTATGGAAATCAAGTGGGGTCAGGTCACATCTTGTCAGTCTGCTACTTCAACAAACTAACAAAGCGGAGGTCTATAGACTAAACAGAGCGGAGGCCCGTGCTCCACGTTACTCTGAGCGGCCGGGAATGAGGTGACGTTAAACCCTTTTCACAAGGGACAGGAGCTACCTGGAAAGGTCTGGTGGTTTTCGTCAGGATTACCGCAGTCTGCAGCCCTTTTAGTCCCATGTGAATCTGCCACAGCCATGTCTGGATGGGATCAGTTTGACAGCAAAGCATGGAGAATGCAGTTCCTTACATTGCACATCATTGACTTCAGTGAACGGTCCTTAAGGGAATAAATCTATTATAATATTGTTCCCCCAAATTACTGAGAAGGTGTTTCATTTTCAGGAACATGCTTTTTCGGTGTAGAAACAAAAAAATCCCTCCGTTGATGCAGAGACTGCCTGCCTAATGTCATGATTGCCCTTGTGTGGTTTGTTAGATGGTTCTGTGAAACCATGTTTCCATATTCATTTTTAGAACATTTAAACTTGACCGGAGAGATGGTTTATTAGTCCATTGTGGACTCTTCACCTCAACGCTTATTTTATTGTCCTGGAATCAGTTTTTAAAAAATGAGGTTTTTTTTAGGCTTTTCCCTTTATTAGTGACAGTGGATAGGCAGGAAAGGGGGATGACACCCAGCTCCAAAGGGCCACAGGCCAGATTCAAACCCGGGCTGCTGCAGGACTCAGCCAACATGGGGCGACCGCTCTTACTGGGTGAGCTAGAGGCCACCCCATGGAATCAGTTTTTGTGTTTATATACGTTATGTATTACTCACGTTTGGGATTGTGGCTGCCAGTTCAAATCCCCTGGTATACTGCGGATGGGAAAAGTGAGTGAGTTCCGCTCGGTAAACTTCCAGCTGCTGCAGGGAAGCTTCTCGACTCGTCTGGCAGACCCAGTGTCAATGTGAGGCTGGAAAAATCATTGAGCTTGACAACATATTTGATCTGTTTTTCACCAAAATATCCAATCTTGCAATAGAATATCCACTTGCAGGCAGTAGTATAACGCATTATTACATTTCTTTATAGTTATATGTAGGTACTCATTGCACTTGGTTAAGGTTAGGAAAAAATCAGGGCCTGGTGTAATACAGAACAAGTCTGCAGTGACTTGAATCACAAAACACACAATGGGATTATCAGCATTTTAATGAAATCATTATTATCTTTTTGCTTTTGCTGCCCAGAGTTGGAATGTAAGTACATTTACTCAAATACTGTAATTAAATTCTGAGGTACTTTTCATGCCACTTTTTTACTTCTACTTTACTACATTTATCAGACAGCTTTAGTTATTTTACAAATTGAGATTTCTGCACAGAAAACATATGAAAAGTCTGACTATAAGAGCAGCTTTTTTGATAGTTGTTTAAGACATTTTTGCAAAACATGGTCATGCCATGGTTTAAACTTCTCAAAGATTTGCAGATTTTTTTTAATTATATGAATCATTATAATGTTTTTATAGTGTTGAGGTCTGGACTGTTGGTTGGACAAAACAAACATTGTAAAGGAGTTTTTCCAATCAATCGATCAATGAAGAAAATAACCAGCAGATTCTATGAAAATAATTGTTAGTTGTTTTTCTTCTGGTTATATTTCCATTTTTGAGGATTTATGTGTTTGTTTAGGCATTGGACACCTTTATTTGGTATTTAAAAGTGTTTTTCCAATCCGTATACAAGATGCAGCTATTGCAGTAAGTAGTAAATGGTATATAATTTGTGTGCTTGAATATGATGTCGTCCTGATAGGTATTGTAAATGATTCTAGGACAAAAGTTGTCCTGCAACACTGACTGCTTTCAACATATCAATACTCTTCATCTTCCACTGGAGTTTAGAGGGCAACACTTGTTTTGTTCCTCGTGGGTCAAAAACAAAAACCACAGCAACAAAAGCCAGCGTGTGGATTAGATAAGGAGAGCGACGCTATCTGCGCTGCGTTCAAAGCCAACGCGTTCCGCCTGGATTTACATGTTAGCGGCGGATCGCGGCGCAGCATTCATCTGCAGGCAGCCGTAGTCAAAATAGAGGCGGCCGCACAGATCGCCCGCATCCCAACCAATCAGCATGCAGGAGAATTCACTCTGTGGAGTATGTGTGTGAGAGAGAAAGAGAATCTGCCAAGGACTGACTGATTGGATCTGTGGTGTAGTGTGTTTCTTTGAGTGTGTATTTGTGTTCGTGTAGGCCTACGGAGATCATATGTGTCTCTGTTTGTGTGTGTGTGTGTGTGTGTGTGTGTGTGTGTGTGTGTGTGTGTGGTGTGTGTGTGGTGTGTGTGGTGTTATGTGGTCCAGACGAGGCGGTTGGACAGGACAACACTATTATGTGAACTCTAAAACAAAGCTTGTGGTCGACAGCGTGGAAAACTCACGTGTGTGTGTGTGTGTGTGTGTGTGTGTGTGACAGATGAGGAGAGAGGAACACACACACGAACACATAACAGCGGAAAATTCAGATAATGCCAATGGAATAAGTCAATGCATTCGCTTGCGTGCAAGTAAATCTGCAATCTTTTTGAATGAAGCTCAATTTTCTCGATCTCTGAATAATGAATTTGTGCAGTTGGCAAAGAGCAAGCAATCTTGCGGACCTAAAAGGTGACAGAGAGTACTAGAGTCCTAAATGGAGGAAGCTATCGCTTTCAACCTTCTCTGTGGGAGTATAAACTGCTCCATTTTATACATTTTATACTGCTATGTGACCGCAGTGAACAGAAGAGGGCAAATCTCCGGGAGCTATTGTGTCTGAGTTGCACTACCCTAACAAGTTAGCTGTTAGCTCGCCAACTAGTCCTGTTAGTATAGTCACAAAGCTTCTAGAACCAAATGTTTTGTGGTGTAACTGGCCTTTACACTTCTCCTATACACTGGAGAGACCAGTATGACTTTCTCCCCTCACATTTGAAACATGTGACTGAGAGGAACCAGTTCACAACCTTTGATGGCTACTCGATGGCATTCTGGGAGATTAAGACAACTACTAGATGATGGAGAGAAAAGTATGTTCAACAAAATAAATAACAGAAAATAAATCATCAAAACAATATTAATAATGATGCAAAAGGATTTGATGGAGAGTATATATGTGTGTGTGCGTGTGTGTGTGTGTGTGTGAGAAAGATTGACAGTGGCTGGGCAGGCAGTATTTAATACTATTTTTGGTATGGAATGTGACGTAGAAGCACAACAGGCCTGTCCATCGTTTTGTGTGTGTGTGTGTGTGTGTGTGTGTGTGTGTGTGTGTGTGTATGCGCGCGCACTGACACCTCAGCTATGATTGAGCCTTGTGCTACACTAGATTGACACTCGGTCCTGGGCAATCGTGAGCCCAGATCCTCTCAATAGGAAGGGCAGTGCGGCCGGATATCACTAAGAACTGATAAAGCCTAGATACCATACCACAGTTTTTAAGCAGCCAGTAAATAACTTCCGAATAGGATGGATGGGCAAAGGCCTCTGCCAGGGAACACCGTATGCTTTGAGTACCGACCTTAACTAAAGGTAAAATAAAAAAAAAGAAGTGTGGTAGACTTAATGCATTTTGTAAGTCAGAGAATGGTAACAAGCCAAGCTCATCAAAAATGTCTTTTGGATGATCCATTCTTCCATTTTGTTCCCATTGTGGGGCTGTTGTCGGCCTGCCACCAATCAGGAGGGCTGTACTATTGAATAAAGGGGAAACCTGTGCCAGTTACAAGCTATGTTGCAGTGTGTTTCAGCTAATCTCCAAGTTTTGATAAGATGAGAGATAATGGGGTCGAAGCGTAGCTTTCATGGATTTCACAAATTTCAGTATGACACTTGTTATGCTGTAAACCGTTTAAATCTGAGCATGCGCAACTCACATCTGCACTCTCCTCACATCGGGGAGTGACATCGTTATTCAAACACCGAAGCAAGCTGACAGCAACACAGGTAACAACCTAACGTTACCTGTGGTCACGGTAGTATTTAAACAGCAACTATTTTGTTTCGAAAAGGAAGCATGTTAAAGTTGTTGGTATGTGTATTTATTTAATTTAAGTTTATTTGACTACTTTGTATTTTGTACAATAAAAAAATGGTTTAGATTCTGTAACTGTTCCATTTATTCTCCTTCATATAACCTTATTGTGTAATTAATATTAATGTTGTGGAGCCAAGCAAACCCTTTAGTAATCAAAGCTTTCAGTAAACATGAGGACATTGAAAGGTTTCTTTTTATATTCTGGCAGTACTGAATAAAAACAGTAAAATAAGCCATTATATATATTATTACATATCACATATTATAAATACTGTGATATACCGTGAAACCGGCAGAATCTTCAAAAACACTGACACAAATTTTTGGTCATACCGCCCAGCACTAACACATTCACACAGGCACACACAAGCAGACGCACACACACACACACACACACACACACACACACACACACACACACACACACACACACACACACACACACACACACACACACACACACACACCAGTCTGTAAATTCAAAGATTGATTTAATCATCTGTAAATGTTGATTGTTGCTGAGAGGGCAGAAACGCTTCAGTTTGATTAATGTTCACCACCTGTAGCTACAACTTGGCCTTTGGCCGACAGACGTCATCAGTATTCTTCAACAGAAGTGCTTGTCCGATGATCTAACGGCATCTGCTGTGATTGGCCAGGTATATCAAGGTGTGAAAGTAGGAAACCTTTCCTATATGTGAAAATGACTGCAACTGCATGAATGCCTTCCAGGAGAGACTGTCCAAAAATGTGGGTTGTTGTATCCTTTTGAATGATTATCACGTCTCGTCGCTATTTCCCCCCTGCCTTCCTGATTGGCCATTCAAAACATCCAAAAAGGCTTTTTTCCTTCAGACGTGGTCAAATTACATGTTGTACAAATTTGGTTTATTTTGAGCATACCCTCGCTTTTACTTGCAGCAACATTTCCACCATCAGCGCTGGTGCCACCAGAACCTTTTGCAGGGACAAAGAATTTGATATGAGACATGTTAGTTTTGGAGATTAGCCAATCCATGTGTTTATAATTCTAAATGAAATCCGGTATCTGAACCCAAAACTTGAAAAAGAAGATAAGGTAGGTAAAAGAGGAAAAAAAATAGAGATGCATGCAGATACAGTGTGAATTAAATAAGAAAAACAGACAGAGAGAAGGATGGTAATTGACACATTTAAAATAAGACAATAAAAGAGAGAAAAGCAACAAGAGACAAAGTATATAAAGAGAGAGAGAGAGGTTGACTGAGACCACTGCTCTCTCTCTCTCTGGGTGTGGTATAGTGGGTGGGTTCATTCCCGCGGTTGGCCAAGATATTTTTTCTCTGCTCAGCTACGCCCTGCTACTAACCAACACACACACACACACACACACACACACACACAATGTACAGAAAAATATAGAGTGGCTGCTCCGAAGAACCAACGTTTTGGCCCGATACAAAAGGACAAGACGTGTTCCAGGTCTGGTGGTGACATTAAATCTCTCCGTATCACACACACACACACACACACACACACACACACACACACACACACCAACGTCCTCCCCATCAACTTCTCATGGCTCCTTTCACCACTCTGTCTAAATGCAGCCGGCCACATCAGAGAGGACATTTACAACATGTGTGAGTTGCACGCACACGCACAGCACAACAAACAGCCTGACAAGATTCTGCCTGGTTTTACAGAAATCCCTCTGCATCACACACTCTCCCAATAGCCCAGTATGCCTTTGTTAAAAATATAACCTGTGTGTGTAGACGGCTGGATTTTTATGTCTGGTTGAGCCACAAATGGTCTGCCACTCTCCTCTCCCAACCACACCCCACACACACACACCACCACAACAACCACACCCACACACCACACACACACACCCCCAACACACACACACAACACACACCACACCCACCACACCACACACACCACACACCACCCAAACACACTAGAGGATAATATATGAGCTCTTTTGCTGGCCAAAAACAATATGATGCGTTTGAGAGAAAATGTCCGTTCTGTAACTAGGAGTCTTTAAATAGCGACGTGTGTGTGTTTGTGTGTTGTGTGTGTGGTGTTGTGTTGTGTGTGTGTGTGTGTGTCTTTCTGCCTTATGGCCCTTGAGCAAGACGGCATACAGTGCACAAGCTGCTCACTCAGTCATTTTTAAACATGATTATGTTATCTGTGTCTTACACTTTCTGTATTTGTTAGTTGCTTATGTTTCTCTTAATTAAGACTACATTTCCAAAAAAAGCCATTCTACTCTCTGTTGCTGCTGCCCTTTTCCAAAAAGATCAAAAACATGTTGCTTAGGGATTTGTAACTCCTTACACTATCTGCCATGTCCAGACACTTGCTCTGAAACAATACACTGTCTCCTTGTTTTGTAAAGAAATCTGAGCCAATGGAAGATATTGATAATATTACATATTAACATGCAGCATCCTCAAGTTTTGTCTCCACTTGCCCAGTCTGACTGGCTGACATTGAGGGTAGGTGTTTTGATTGAGTGAAAAAATAATCTTACATGTTCTACGTGGGATTACTGCCACTGATCACATTTTGTTTGTTAAAAATCTTTTACAAAATGTTTCCAGAGATGTAAAAGTTACATGATTTTGGATACAGATGTGAGAGTACAACAGCTATACATTAACTCAAAGTACAACAACCACAGCCATTCATCAAAATGTATAAAACCTTCTATCAACGTTTTGGCAATCTTATAATATGTTAATATAATTAAACATTTTGACACAATTTTATAGATAAAATAACCGGATGAGAATCATTTATTGTGGGCTAATCCAGGGACTTACTGTCAAATCAATGTACTTTTATTATATTAATGCAAAAATCCCTTTAAGACAAACATTGCCAATATATCTGCCCTACTCCAAATACAACCAGAGATATCAAAGTGATAGATGCCTCAGAAAAGGTAAAGTAAATCTGGGCTTGTAAGGGCGCTAATGATTTCCCCCAATTTGATTTACAAGGTCTCAATTTGACTACATTTTTGATTCAATATCAATTAGGCGAGGAACTTTTCCCTTACATCCGTCCAATTTAGCTTGGATATAAAAAGAGTGTCAGACAATTTATTGTGTAAATTGTACAAGAAAGGAGCAGCCCTCAAATATTTGTTATAATGTAACAGGTTCAATCTTTATATTAAAAACTGAGCCAAAAGGTTTTTTTAAAGTACGTTTTACTTATAAAGCCATGGTTTAAAAAAGCCACACATTTAAAGTTAAATTCTGGGATTTTATTAATCCCATATCTAATCCAATAATTAATTAACAGATCACTCAAAACTTGAACCCAGTTTATTTTAACCCAGATACATTTAAATCACCTGACAGCAGGGTGCCCAGGGAGCTCAGTTGGTAGAGCGGGCGCCCAGATAAAGAGGTTTAATCCTCGACGCAGCGGGCCGGGGTTCGACTCCGACCTGTGGCCCTTTGCTGCGTGTCATTTCGCCCTTTTCATGCCTTCATCTGTCTTGTCTAAAGTAAAGGCCGAAAAAGCCCCCAAAAAATAATCTTAAAAAAAAATAATAATAAAAATAAATCACCTGACAGTAGATACAGTATCTTCATAGACGGGCATCTCACACCTTGTGAAACCATTAGGTGAAAATAAAAGTCCATCCAAAACCACTTTCTTTTTAACTACCAGACCCGCAGCAGTATTTAATGTTGAACCGCTGTATTCGTTCAATTTAACCTCCCAGGTGATTTACAGCTCATTCTGCTGTTGCCCTCGCTGTAACTCCCTCCTGGTTGACAGCACCAGTGAAACATGCGAGATGAAAACGAAAAGAGCAGAACCAGCAGGGCTGTGACCTTGCCTGTCCGTGAAGCCAATTATAAAAATATTTGCCGATATTTTAAGACCTTTTCATATTTCAGGGCGCTGGGTGTTTTCCTTGTTGCTCACGCGGAGCGGGAGGAAGGGGGCAACACCCAGGCTGGCAAGCCACAGACAGAGCACCCTGCTGGGGGAAGCCCTGCGCGCACACACACACACACACACACACACACACACACACACACACACACACACACAAACACACACACCACACCACACACACACACCACACCACAACCTCCAAGCCAAGCAGCAAGAACCCTGAGAGCTGGGACACCACAGTGTACACGTATGCATTACAACAAGTACACAAGACCACCTAAGTAGCTACAATTAAACCTATGGAGACTCTCTCTTCTCTCTCTCTCTCTCTCTCCTCTTTCTCTCTCTCTCTCGCCTCTCACCACACACACACACACACACACACACACACACACACACACACACACGGGTATTTAATAAATCTAAATATTTGGCAAATCCATCACATTTGCTGTTACCACAGGTGTGACTCTGGGCAGAATCTTTGTGTGTGTTTATGTATGTTTAAGTGTTCCAGCAAAATATACTGCTCATCAGCAAACAAACACACACACACACACACACACACACAAATTTAGTAGTTGGAGTAGGTAAACTGCGGCATTGTAAACAGGTTTTAACAGCTACTAAATGGAACTACTGATGAGATTTTGTCAGTAAAATGGCTAGTGCTGATACAGTACTTACGTTTTGGTACAGATATCAAATAAAATAATGTCTCCTTGTTCAAAAAAAAATTGTGATACATTTTTCCTTTTTTGTGGCATTTTTACATCACGTTCAGAAACTAGAAAAGACAACGTTCAGAACGAATTGGGCTGGGTATTGTTCAAACATTTTTGATACCTGTACCGATACCAATACCGTGACTTCGATATCAGTTCCTAAATCATACTTTTTTCGATACCAATTTTATAAAACAAAAAGAAAATACAGCATTACACATTACGGCACAATTTTTTTTGTTTATTTTTCAGCTTTTACTTCGTGAGCCCCGTCTCTGTGTGTAAAGTAGTTAGTAGTAGTAGTACAGTAGAGTTTTTCCTGCATGTTTTGAGGTGTAATGTTGGACAGACAGTCACCACCATTATTCCATCTTGGTGGAAGCATGCTGCATGCTTATTGGCTCACTGACGCTGATGCGATTTACCCCTTAGGTATTGAATGACGAGGCATCTTTTGACACTCAATACATTAGAGGCAATTTGGTTGGTGCCTAAAAAGTATTGAATTCCTTACTTGTGAATTAGTTTTATGTTTCAAAACAAAGCCAAATTCTTTTTTTTTTGTTACGTCATAGTTATGACATAGTTGGCACTTTGGCTAAGAACTTATATTGGCAAAATGGTTATGTTAGTAATGTTAAATGAGCAATCCCCAGACGCTAATATCAGTAATATTATACAAGTGAAATTTGGAATAACAAGTACTGTAGGCTAGCTGACGTTAGACTTAATAATGCTAACACTTAACGTTACATCCAAATTGGTGATGGCTAGCATTCGCCAAATCAAAACCACTTGACTGTTGAAGACTAATTAGCAGTTCCAAGCTTGACATATCGTCATACAAGTCAATTTAGGTTATCATAATGCTACTGTAAGAGTTTGGACTTTCAGCTGACCTGCTGTGCACTGACTAAAAGACTCTGGGTTACGCTTCTCATTAGTATTTATACCGATTGAACACTGCTTCAATACATAGTTCTTTCCTGGAAACCTTTTGTAAATCAATAAAAACGTATTATGAAATCATGGACAAATGTAAAATGAAATTGCAGTCCAGTGTTTAGTCTTTTTAGTGCAGGTGTTGACATCAGAAAAAGTGTTGGAAGATCATTCAGCACCATTTTATTACATTTTAATTTCCTCCTATATTTTCATTTCTTAATAGCCTATTAAAACATAATACATGTTCACTGATCCTGCACACTGTGTGGTTGTACATTTATGTGTGGTATTGAGGTTGCCAGGGATATGTCTCACAGATTTACCTGTCACTGGTTAACTCCACACACATAGACAAACACACCAAATTCACTGCAAACACATTTTCTTCCAATGAATTAACTGGCGGAAAAGTTGTGCCTGGAAACACATGGCGCTCTTTCAAAAACACACCAAATTAATTCAACAAACAGCCTTCAAGTGATGCTAAATATAATTTAAAAAAATTGCGCACACACACACACACACACCCCACAGACCTTTATGCAGCACACAACCAACCATCATATTACTTTTGCAGCGCCGTCTCTTCCATCTTCAGTGTGTTAGGGAGGTCACACACACACACCACACACACCATAAACACCACACACACACACACACACACACACACACACACACACACACGTAGTAAACATCCTCCGCTGTATAATCACACAGTAACTAAGTTCCCTCAGTACTTTCACTCTTCAGATCCTCTCTTTCTCTCTCTCTCTCTCTCTCGCCCTGTCTAGTAAACTCTCAGTTATACGTAAATTGTTGTTGCAGTCCTGTAATCACAGTTCCAAACAGCTGACAACATGGCCACCATTGTAAGCCCGAGCCTGACAATAAACACGAGTAAATACAAATAAAGCATTCTGATTTTGAATTTGAGAGAGAGAGAGAGAGAGAGAGAGAGCATGGGGAGAAATAGATAGAAGGAGAGAGAGGGGAAGTAGAGAATGGGATAAAGAGTCGGAGAGAGAGGAGTAAAGAGAGAGAGGAAGAGAGTGAGAGAGGTCAAGCAGAGAGTTTACTATCTCCATATCTTTGGCAAATCCATCAAATTTCCTGTTACCACAGGTGTGAGTGTGGGTGGAATCAGAGTGTGTTTGTGTGTGTTTAAGTGTTCCAGCAAAATATACAGCTCATCAGCAAACACACACGCACACACACACACACACACACACACACACACACACACACACACACACACACAGTCAAAGCCAGTCAACCCCACCCACATACCACACACTTTAACTTTTACACTGCCTGCTTTATAAGCTCCTGCAGCAGTCGGCGTCCGTCTAAAATATTTTTTTTGTGAGTTTTTAAAATTGTTTTGTAAATTTCCAGTTCAACTTTGTGTTTAAATTTCAGTGTTTGTGGTTGAGTTGTTTCATTTCCAAAATCTATTTTCCAAACTCATAACTAGAACAACAATTGGAGAGCGCTGACCTCCGCCAAGGCATGCCCTATCTCACCATGTTAATGCCGAGTGAATTTTCCCTGCCAGAAACATTTTTAAGAGTATTCTGACACCACATAAATGCAGCACAAATGCCCTATCTGGGAATGTTAACGACAACAAACAGGCCGACAAACCAAAATGAAATATATAATAAAATATACACCATTCAGTCAGAGACAAGTAGTGTAAACGGCACTTTGCTTTACAAGTGCAGGACATTTACACAATTGAACCAGTCATGTTGACACAAAATTCAAGTTCTCGTCTAATATACAGCTTGGTTGGTTTGACTGTGAAACATTCATAAATGATCTGCAGAGTGACAACAGCAAAAGGAAATTTCAAATTGAAGGCTTTTATGTAGCATATTCAGTATGTATTTAATGTGAACCTCCACACTGGCTAAAACTGTGTACACACAAACTCGGAGACAAGTGATTAATCTGACCACTCCTTGGCTGTTCGCTTCCGCCAGTAAATCTAGGCACTGGTGGCAGTCGGCATTCCACACTCTCTCACTCACACACACAC
>NC_045738.1:20378029-20380206 GCF_008692095.1 Etheostoma spectabile | reverse complement strand
ACACACACACACACACACACACACTGTACTAACTAAACAGACCAACCTTAACAAAATCTGCTCACACTGCTCATACCCGCGCATGCATACACCTGCAGAGAAATACACGAGTACCAAAGTATGCGTTGGGAATCCAAGTGCAAACACACACTTGGAAAATTCACGCTTGCTTTCAGAATCACACTGCGCTGCTGTTACACAGTGACATTGTACCATTTGCAGTGTATGTAAATGAAGTTCAGGTTAATTTACTGTTACACAAAACATTTCGACAACAACACGACTACAAAAACAACACTTTATTGCATTAATGTTTAGAAAAAGAAAAATCTACTTTGCCTTGAGTTGTACTAATGGTCAAGCTAAAAATTGCTAACATCCAGAAAACAGGATCTATTTAAACTACCTGGAAAACAGCAACACGTATACATGATGGTGATACACAAACTTTAAAAATACTCACTTCTGCTAATTATTCATTGGGGGGCTATCAGAAGATATTTGGGGCTTAAAATTATGTGTATTAAGTTCAGTTATGTTCAAAATGTATTAATTGCACAAATAATTGTTATAAAATCGCGATCTCGATTCACCCTGTTCACAATTTAATTTTTAAATAACTTCGATATGTTGTGTTTACAGGCTTGTGGTGATAAACAATGTGCTATAGGTGCCAAAAAAAACCTGTTTGGTACTGGCAGTTTGTTTTGTTTTGTCAAGGTCAAAAATAATCGTGGCAGAGGAATCGTTATATCAATTCTAAAAAAAAACCGTTGCGATTCATATTTTCCCCCGAATCGTGCAGGCCTAAAACACATGCAACACAATGTCAGATATACACGAGTAAGCTTGAAAGAACATAACCAGTAAGAATTCACATGCATTACATGTAGTCCTTAAAATACTTCACAATTCATCATTGTTGTTGTAGATATACTGCAATCTTTCATTTTGCTGCCTACAATAACTACAGCACGTATTCAGGGTGTGTAGAGTGTGTGTTGTGGCTGCTGTAGTCTAATTGTAGAGGGAAGTGTCCGCCTGTCTTCTTTGTGGCTGAGGATACTCATCATCATCATAAGAGAGCGGTGCATCCTATCATTACACTACACTTCACACACACACACACATACACAGCCAAAAATACACTTGTAAGCACACACGTATTGTATCCATACAGCTAACAAAAGATCACACATAGTCGCGACCCAGACGCTGTGTGTGATCGTGAGCTCATTGTTTGACTAATTCATCTGACCTTGGCTAATCTAATCAAGAACCAAAATACACACCGCCTCACACACAGTCCTAAATTTACCGTTTGCGATAAGGTTAGAAGCTAAACAGGAAACAGGAAGTGTGTGGACTTGTGGGGAAAAAAATCTCAAACGCTGACTGTCAACTTGATGTGGGCTGGCTCTCAGTGTGGCTGCTTTGACACTGAATCATAGTAAACATCTTGTTAACATTTACCAGCGCTTGGACAAGAATTTGGACAGGGACGCAGCCTACTTACAATGCACAATGGATCTGAAATAAGATTACTTGTTTTTCTCAACCTGGACCCTATTTTCCCATGTATTTATGTGTAAGTGACTGATAGAAACAACAATTTTTTAAACTGCTCCAGAATTAAGCGTAGCCGCAGACCCGACTACAATGTAACTCTATACGGCAAATGTGTATCTTCAATTTGGGCCATTGAAAGTGCTTGTTTTGCTGCTGACCGGCTCAGATTATTATTCTAAGTGTCTGACAACATTGTGGAGAGGAGCCCTTCAGAGACAGGCCTTTTTATAACCTCTTTATTACTTTTTTATTTAACCAGAAAAGTCAGTAATGATAGTTGTGACTATTTGTAGGTAAAGGGACTCGGCAAAACCGTTAGAGGTTCCTGACATTACAGCCATAAAGAAACCTCAGAGATTCATTCAGTTTCTTACTTTGTGAGGAGAGAGAGAGAGAGAGAGAGAGAGAGAGAGAGGGGTTAAATGCAGCGTTGACATAACAGATAACAAATAATACAACTTATTACACACTCCTCTTAAGTCAGTGCTGCAGTGTGTGTGCAGACAGCAGAAAAGACTGTAGTCATGTCGACACGTGTGAGGAGGTTCTGAGTTATAGTGTGAGAGAATACTGGTGTCTTTGTGTGTGTGTGTGTGTGTGTGTGTGTG
>NC_045738.1:20369267-20378019 GCF_008692095.1 Etheostoma spectabile | reverse complement strand
TGTGTGTGTGTGTGTGTGTGTGTGTGTGTGTAGCATTAGAATTATGAGGCATATGAGTGAATGTTTGTCTGTCTGAGAACTCAAAGAAAACAAGCAGTGTCAGAACAGTGTTACAAATTAAGTGTGTGTGTAAGTGTGTGTAAGAGTGTGTGTGTGTGTGTGTGTGTTGTGAAGATGAATGAAAGTTATGACACTTTTTCTAAAGCTAAAAACTCTGTTTGTTCTCTCTCTTTCAATTCACCAGCCTGCCACCACCTCAGTGTGTGTGGGTGTGTGTATTTATGTTTGTGTGAATTACAGTAAATATAGTGCAACTGTGTGTGTGTATAGTTTTCTGTTTATGATGTGAGAAAAAAAAAGTTATTTTCTTGGAGGGGTTATGGATATAATTATATGTAAGTTTCTGTTTTCTTGTGATGACAGAATCATTAGTTTGTGGTCTCAACAGAAGCCAAACTGTCTTCTCATTATGGCTTGGTATTACATTTTATTTCAGAAGGGGAACCAATACCTGCCAACACAAACTCAATGCAGTTTCTGGACCAAACCAACATGTTTCTAGACACGTGGCCTTTTCACAAAAACCTCCAATGTTTCATTTTGTCTTTACACAAACATCTTTTTAAGGATTTCTTGAAACAAACTGAACAAAATCCTAATTAAATCAGGCAAAAGTAAAAATACTAACAATCTGATCATGTATTCAGAGTTGGTCAAAGCTAAAACAGAATTGAGATTTGAAACCCCACAACTACCGTCTAATACATAAGAAAATATACAAATTAAGCATGTTATTGTCTATAGTCATTTAAAAGGACTGTTAATGACAAAAGACTTCTCACTCAACTACAGCAGATTATAACTTTATAACCAATGGCGTTATTGCCGAGTGTGTGTGTGTGTGTGTGTGTGTGTGTGTGTGTGTGTGTGTGTGTGTGTGTGTGTGTGCGCGTTAGCCATAGGCAAAGCTATGTGGAGCCTCTCCCATCAGTAACACTCTGTCTTCCAATTAACAAAAGCACACTGGGACTCTTTGACTGTGGGATCATACAGGCTGTAATCTGCGTGTAATTGTGTGTGTGTGTGTGTGTGTGTGTGTGTGTGTGTGTAGGTACTGTTTTTTCATGTTTTTTTGCTAAAGACTCCTCACTCTCACCTTACAGGCTCACAGTGTCTAAAGCAAAAAGGGAGAGGAAAAAGGAAACAAAACACCTCTACTTTATATAAAAAAACAAAAAAAAACAAAAAAAAACATTATTTGTTTGTTATTTGAACAGTGTTTTAAACAGGAATCTGACTTGGTGGTCGTCTCCAATAGATCACATTAGACATATGACACATCCATTAAACCAATAAAAGCAGGGATGTCGGAACTGTGCCTGATTTTTAAACAATATGCACATGGCTTCTCTTAAATCCGGACTGCACTGATAGGGTTCTATTGAAGTGAATAACAGAAAAAAATAAATAGAAATGTATACATTGATCCTTCCCATCATGCCTCTGTTCTTATCCTACAGCCAGAAAACTTCACATCTTGAACGGCTGAACTATCAGCGGTCTGAAACCACCATCCACTTCTGCATGTGTGTGTATGTTTAACATAAATAAGAATGTGCTTGGTGGGGAATACATGAATCTAGATGAAATATCAAACATGTATGCTTTAACATACGCACAGACACATGGCTGTGGTGTAAAGAGAGCCGTGTATTTATACTGCCATCACATTCACAGATGGAGATGGATAAGTTGTGAGGACTGAGGTGGCTTTGAAGCTGATGCCCCTCCACACACGTCCGACACACTGCCATGTGGTTGGTGTGTCCAGTGGTTTATATCATCAGTTTCAATAAATATGATTAGAGCTGTCTGCGGCCCCGTCGCCCCGTTGTTGAGTTTAACGAACAGTCACGTGCGCCACACCAGAGCTGAAGATTTTTGCCTGAACCCGACGAGACCCAACTTCGAAGTGTCCTATAGCCTACGTTAATCATGAATGACTCATTCTGAAAAAAGGCAAAAGAGCTGCACATTTGAATAATGTCGGGCTGCAAACGGGTTCGGGATTTTAAAAACCTGTCAGTCAAAATGTACTTGTCGGGCTCGGGCCTTGTCGGGCCTAACTTTTAAGTCCCGATTAGAGCTCTACGAAACACAGACTCTGATTGGTTGGGACCGCTACAGTTTGGACACAAACACATCCCTTGTAGTCTAGTCAACTTTTCACTTCCGGGATGCGCCATTGGGGCCAGAAATTTGGCCGGATGTTCCTCTTTTCGGCTAGATGTCTGTTACCTTCCGCTTTCTTTGTGTTGTAAGTAAGTAAGTAAGATTTATTTGTATAGCACCTGTCACAGATAAAAATCACAAAGTGCTTCACAGTAAAATGAGTACAATATAATGCATTAGACACTAAAAACAAATGGAAAACATAAAAACAAAACCATAAAAACCATGTTGGCATTCTAAACTCTGGTGGATTTCTGAGGACTATGGTTACCTGGGGCCTAAGATTCTTGCAGGGTAAATCCGAAGCTAGCTAGACTATCTGTCCAATCTGAGGACTATGGTTACCTGGTCTCAGGTCTCTGCAGGGTAAATCCAGACAGCTAGCTAGACTATCTGTCAATCTGAGGATCTATGGTTACCTGGTCTCAGGTCTTGAGGTAAATCCAGACAGCTAGCTAGACTATCTGTCCAATCTGTGTTTTCTGTTGCATGACTGAAACAACCTTTGAACGTACACATGTTCCACCAAAACAAGTTCCTTCCCGAGACTCTTTTGCAGAGGCACCGTGGCTCCGTCCGGCCGCCCAAGACGATTGTGATTGGTTTAAAGAAACGTCAATAAACCAGAGCATGTTTTTTTCCTATCCCGGAATGCTGGGTGGACTAGCCAGACCCTCCTCTGCAGCGCTGTGGAGGAAGGTCTGGCAATGCAAGACTATGTGATATGTGATCACGCAGTTCTCGCGTGGTCTGGTGACATCACAGATTTCCAGCTCTTATGTAGGGTTAACCCTCTAACAACAAAAGGTGCACCGGCGCATCGCAAACTATGATTGACAAAACTCCTACTCAAAAAACGATGTTACAAAATGTCATTTCTTTCACTTTAATCATACAATGTATAACCTAAGACAATTCTTGTTTTTAAGAGTTATGAGGGATTTCAAAGAGCCAACATCAACGTTTCAGCTTTAAATGATCTATTTACACATTGCTCTAAAAAAGATTTGGGCCTTGTTCGTAACATTTTGATGTTAAACTGATGGGGGTCAGTTATATGCAAATACCATAAAAATTTGAATTTAAGAAGATATGAGAAATTGCCCTAAGACCTCAAAAGGTTTAGTGTCTGCAATGGCTCCCGAGGGTTTTTGAGTGGTTGGAGCGCTCACAACTTAAGACTGGTATTTACACTTGCTTCTCCCAATTTCTATTAGTGTTAACAATGTCAATGTCTTGTTACCCTCCATTATTTATCAGCATAAAAATGATGCTGTTCGGGCAAGTTAACTGTCGCTTCTCAGGGTCCAGATACCGCCTTAAATGTTGCAGTTCCAGCTCTTTGATTCTAGCTCTTTCTGTAGATATTTAGACAATATTGTATACTGCAGAGGCAGTTCTCGCCTTAATTTCCATGATGGCGTCAGACTTGTTAATGTGATTGTTTAATCTGAAACTGTAATGTCTGTAGAGAGGACTGACGTGCTCACCCTGAAGGACTGACTCTAAATTATACGGTTTTTGGTAAAAAAACATAATCGACTGTGTAAAAACGTGAACAAAACAGCCAGAGGGGTTTACGCTACATGCTAATACATAACCATCACATCAACACGGCACAGAGGCATGATTAGGGCACTGATTAGGCTGCACTTAAGGTTTTCTGATTAATTAAAAACTTCTTTTTTAAAGTGTATCATAAAAGCTTTCTGCTGCTAGGGTCATTTTACCAAACACTCCCAGTGACCGCCTGTCTCTCAGTCCGTCTGTCTCTCACCGCCAACTCTAAATGGTCCATTCATGGATGTGATGGATGGCCAAAATACATGAATACACAAACATACTGTGTCTGTGTGAAACATAATGAAATATATGAACACGCGCTCTCAGGGCTCAGTGGGTTGCGTATGAGAGAACAGGAAGTCTTCACCACCCCTGTTTAATGACACCATTTATCTCTGACCCTGGTGTGTGAGTGAGTGAGTGAATGAGTGAGTGAGTGAGTGAGTGAGTGAGTGAGTGAGTGTATGAAGAGCTACTTAAATAGGCCCTTGTTCTGATGATAATAGGAAAGGTGCCATTTAAGAGAGGGATGGATCTATGAAAGAGCCTATAAAGGAGATTGAGTAGAAAAGAAGAAAAAGGGGTTACGCAGACCCCGAATAACTTAAAGTCCAGGTGCTCAGTAGACGATGAGACGGCTGGATGGTTTGTCCCAGACGGGGTATCAGAATTTGCACGTCAGCGGGGTCAAAATGAGCTTCGTCACCCTTCTGCCCTGAGAGGCTTGGCATGCTGCCTTTTGCTGCCCTGCTGACCTCGTCTGGACCGTCCAAATGTTCTGAAACGTGGTTGATAATGTCTCCGACTACATCGAACTGTAGAAACAGTGGAACGTGTGACTTCTTTGGACGATGACAAGGAGAACATTACTTTTTAGAAAGGTTGAGATTTCTACTGAGGAAATGAAATCTAGTGGGTACACAAGCCTAACCCCGTGTCTAGACATCTCACACCACAGATACGCTCTCATTTAATCTATGCAGCTGTCTGCAGCGGCTCTGTGCAGGCTCCGTCTCAGCTGCGGCTCATGGACGTAACTTCGACCTGAAGCTTTCATTTATGGTTTAAGTCAATTTTTTTTTTTTACATAAGATTCATTTTTTTGTTACAGGACAGTATAACCGGACAGCAATAATACATATGTTTGTTTGCAGCTCTTAATTAATAAGCAGTAATGTAATGTAATTATTTTAAGATAATCACCAGGATCTACTACTGTAATATGAATTGAAGCCAATGAAGGGATGGAAGGATAGGTGTGATATGGAGACCGGCGACTTGCTCTGGTTTTATAGTCTAGCAGCTGCCTTATGTAAGTTTTCTTAAGTTGTAGACGACATAAAGCAGCTTGACCGAGGCAAGAGTTGAGAAAATTACTCTACAGTGATCAAAACAAGAGAAAATGAAGGTATGAATTAATAGTTCCAGATCTGAAGGGGACAACATGCATAGAAAACTTAGCTACTGTCATTTCCGTTGTCCTGAGAACATTGAATCCAGTAGGTAGTTAACGAACTGAGTCTCTGAGACAGACAGGCAGAAACACAGAACCCCAGGTAGAGAGACAGAGAGGTCTCCAGGTAGAGGAGGTGGTCATGGGAGAGAGACTGTGCTTATAGAGGAGAGCAAATCATCCCAGCAGTCTTTATGGAGCTCGCTCTCTCTCTCCACACACTACATCCCAGTGAGGGGAAAAGGTTATGTTCCCTGTGGTCACATCCCCAGTCAGAGGAAGAGAGGAGTTTCCTCTAAGACACCAAAACCTGTGTGCAAATGGTTTCAGGCTCCTGAAATTTGTTTAACCCCTCGAGAAATTCAAAGCAAATACAGTCTGGTTAAAGTTTGGCTCTACATGTGAAATAAATGTGCATGTGCAGTAACTCTATGCAGATGTGCAGTAAACAGATGTATGTGGCAAACAAGTAGTTTTAGTGTCGGGAGGTCAGCTTATTTATAGTTTTGCAAAGAGTTTATGGAGTATGGAGCCAGATTGTACAGATTGTTGAATCTGTGAGCAAACTGAAATGTAAGAACTACAAGTTCTGGGGGTGGCAGTAGCTCAGTCTGTAGTGATTTGGGTTGGGAACTGGAGAGTTGCTGGTTCAAGTCCCCGTACGGACCAAAAAGTATGGCGGTGGACTGGCAGCTGGAGAGGTGCCAGTTCATCTCCTGGGCACTACCAAGGTGCTCTTGAGCAAGGCACCAAACCCCCAACTGCTCTTTTCATGGGCAGCCCCCACCACTCCATTTAGTGCATATATAGGTACTGAGCGTGTGTGTGTGTGTGTGTAATTCGGGCCTGTGTGTAACAACGGACACATAGGATACACATAGGAAAGGATACTTTATTATAGTTCTACGTGGAGTTAACTATTTCTTGGCGAACGGCCAGGTGCAGTTTCTTCCTCGGGTTTTGTTGTCAACCATCGGAGATGACTGTTCATCAAGATACAGGACCTGCGAGTAACTCCCACTAAAACTATACAATGTAGTTCTTACATTTCTGAGTGTGTATGGATGAAATAAACAACGTATCTGTTAATTATATCTGTTAATTAGTGAGCGTTAGAGGTGTTGTAAGCAGGTTACAAAATCAGCTGGCTTTTCTAGTCTTTACGCTAATCTAAGCTTAGCTAATTGCCTCATGGCTGTAGCTCCGAACTTAACATACAAACAAGATATTTCAATAACTCTTGGCCAGAAAGCAAATAGGTGTATTTGGCAGAAATGTGGAATTTGATATTAATAACAGGCCTGTGATATTTATCAGAAACATATAACCAATCCGTTCTATGGTGAATGCTTGGTCATGTTCTTCTATTCTTATCAGTTACAAAGAGGGTGTTGATTATCCGAAATGTATCTAATCTAATATATCTGAAGCGAGAGAGACGGAGAATGAAGAGGGAGACTGAAGAGAGAGAGAGAGAAGAGAGAGAGACCAGAGAGGAAGTGTGTACATTCCAAGCTAATCCTGATAGGACGTACACCACTGACACACACACACACACACACACACACACACACACACACACACACACACACACAAACACACACACACACAACACACACCCACACACAACACACACACACACACACACACACTTTGGCAGTGCTGATTATTTATGAGCTGGTGGTTTAGGCATTGTTTGTTAAGGGCTGTGTGTGAAAGGTGTGGTACTTACAAAAGTGTGTGTGTGTACATGTACATGTTGAGTTAAATATCACAATGAGAGGGAATTATCAAAGAATGAATGAACCTATGAGTGTTCGTGTGGTGTGGTTGTGGGCTGGCTAAACACAGAGTGTATATTTGCTCTGGCACAATGGGAACAAAGACGCAGTGTGTCCTGGAGAGGAGATGAGAGAGAGGAGAGAGAGAGGGGAGAGAGAGAGGAGGAGAATGAGAGAGGAGAGAGGAGAGAGATGAGAGGAGAGATGAAGGAAGACACACACACACACACACACACACACACAGGTAATCTAACTTATTTATCTAAAATAACTTTTTGTACTCCACAAGCCATAAATCTGCTAAACTATAACAAACTCTCAGCCACGCCCCCTGTCTGTGTGAGGATAATGACGTGTTAAAGTTCCCCATCAGATAACATTCTGTATGTTGGATCTGGACATATATTTGGTTTGGTAATACAAATACACAAATTCACATTTACTAATTAACACAAGAATCTCACTGTGCATTTTCCCCTGTTAAAGTATCTTTCTGTAGTCAGATGACACACTTCTGAAAATTAAAATGAGCTAGACATTGGTGCTCACATCTTAAGTTATGTTAAAAACATAATTCCTAACAGTTATCGAGCGCACACGCACACGCACACGCACACACACACACACACACACACAGAGGACGAAGAGAAGGAGATGTGGTACATTTACCCCTGGCTTCCTACCTGCAGAGTGAACTCTAGCATTACATTTAGATGGTGCTTAGCAGAGTAGAGAAACTGTGTGTGCGTGTGTGTGTCCTAATGTATACAGTATGTGTGCATGAATGTGTGTTCTCCCTCTAATTTTAAAATATACTGTATCTTTTCATGTTCTCTTCTACAACTACAACTTCCGGTCAGCCAGGACTTCAGTACTTTCTATTTACTTTCATGAATTTGCTGATCTTTTTAATTGTTCTTGAGAAAAGTAGATCATAGGAGTATAGAATATCAGTGTCATAGCTTTTTTGTATTCACAAAACATTATGGGTCAACCCCATCCTACACAATATTAATATAGTTTTAACTATTTCTAGGAGGTTCGCGTCCAAATTTTGGGTGTGCAAACCACAGGACTTTCACAGTGGAGACCTGCGTTCCACATGTTGCTAGTTTCAGACTAGTAGAGGTTACAGATTGGGAAAGATTGTGGTTTTGGTTAAATTTTTAAAAGTCAACGTATCCCAAATCATGCTTCAATCATGGTTGGGGTTTTTTTTCTCTTCAATATCCAACCAGAACTTGGATCTTTCCCAAGTGCTTTAAATGCCTAAATGTTGACATGGAACAAATTGTAGATTTTTACAGTGTGAACATTTGGTGTTTGCAGAAGAAAATCTGCAAATGCAAACAATAAAAATGTTTCTGTTTGCATAACTACAGGCTGCAAATGAGTCTGTGTGCTTCAGTCCCGTTTTATTTTTCCCTTGGACGTTCGGAGCAGCACCTGATTCAGCTGCATACTGCTGGAAAATAGGTCCTGTTTCAATAAAAAAAGGTTTACTTGAGATCTGGGAGGCATACCATTTTCTACAAAACTTATTTGCTGATGGCAGATTAGTTATACATGATCGTAATATTTAGAAGACAGGGTTGTGGTGGGTGTACACAAAGCATAATTGACATTGCCTTTGAATACCTGACAAAGAATTCCCAGGAGTGTGCCGCGTGAGTGTGTGCACTGTGAGAGTGTGCGTTGTGTGTGTGTGTGTGTGTGTGTGTGT
>NC_045738.1:20368019-20369257 GCF_008692095.1 Etheostoma spectabile | reverse complement strand
GTGTGTGTGTGTGTGTGTGTGTGTATTGTTTGGAGCAATAATTCCACCTCCTCGTCTGTCCAGACCAGATTGTCAGCTTTGGTTGTTCGATTTGCGCTACCAGGGAGAGAAGAAGAAGGAAGGTTCTACGCAGGCGTGCAGACTTGGTGTTGTTGTGGGGCTGCGCTTCACACAACCACACAACCACCTGGTTTGCATACTACATCAAATTTCAAACACTTTTGCGTCACCATATGCACACAGATTCCCCCCCCCCGAACGCTTGTCTAAACGCGGAATAAAAAGTGAGAACGCATAGCCACTTCTGCGTTTTCTTTTCAGATTGTTTCCGTCTAAACATAGCCTCAGGCTACATTTACAGAGCTTTGGTTGTAATGTTTTGGTTTTTAAGTTGAGTTTTGAGCCAAAAGAGATCTCCGTGCACACAAGTTTGTTTTTGCTCCAGTAGAAGAACTAATCTCCATTAAACTAACATGCCCAAACCACACATCTCAATCAGCATTCTCGTATACGTGGGCAAACAGGAGGTAAGTATACTCTACCCGTTGCTGGTAGTTGCCATGGTAACATTAGTAGCTTATGGCGTTTTCCCATTAATGGTACCTGCTCGACACGTTGGCGTCAGTGTCGGTGTTGCTAAAGGTCTCCGTTCGCGGCCACTGAGATTGCGACACAACCCCGCAGATTCCAAACCAAAACGTTTTTCAGAAGTTTTTTTCCGAATTTCTCCAGTTTAAAGGCTCTAAACGGCCAGAGCGGTGAGAATGCTAGGTGTTAAGGTAGCAAAAAGATATACATTTTAAAACCGAAACACAGCGATGTAAATGTAGCCTCGGGATCCTCACAGAAATTAGACAGAAAATAATAATTCTTCCACATGACGGCAATTATCAGTGCGGTTCATCATAAGATGGATATAAACACAGCTGAGAACCAGGATCACTGGAGAGATGCAGTGAGAATCAACTGATGGTGCATGAAGTGAATTATGAGAAAATTACCTCAGACACTTTCCACATCTCCCCTTCTTTCATACTTGTTTTATATGGGATGACATCACCGACCTGTCCTCTCTTATCAGCTCTCGTTTCTCCATCTGCTTTTCACAGTTTGTTTCTCTCGCACATTTATCTCGGCTGTTTCCACTCCCTGTGTGTGTGTGAGGTGTGTGTGTGGTAATTTATGGCATCTGTGTGAGGAAGAAGGGGAGAAAAGATGAATGGGCATGGAGAGAGAGA
>NC_045738.1:20358965-20362395 GCF_008692095.1 Etheostoma spectabile | reverse complement strand
CCCCCCCCCAACAATAAGCAAACTAAATCTGGTTCGGGTGTTTCATGAACATCTCTCTTATGTTTGGTTCTGTTGTGTTTTCATGCCTGAAGGGCCATTCATCCACATATGGTAGAGACCAAGAGAAAGGTTGTAAACTACTGTGTTGTTGTGTGTTTGGTATAGAGGTTTTGCAGTTGCATAATAAATCCCCAAAGAACTAGGTACAGTATGTCTCAATCACAAAGGCCCTTTGGAGAAACACTGTCTCAATGGAACTAACACTTACAACTAACACAGAGACTGTTCAGTAGTACCGGTTTGGGAAGTGGGGAAGCTGCAGCACCCACTATTATAAAGTTATTATAAAACTTAGCACTTCATAATAAAACAAGACTAAGAGTCTAGCGGCATGTTAGCAGCTCTGTGAGACTACTTGGGCACAGTGAGGCTTTTTTCCCCCATTTGCTTTTGTAAACTCTTAAGCTGCTGTAAAGTGTAAATTTCCCCAGCACGGGGTCAATACAGTTCATCTTATCTCATCTTTGAGCCAACTGTTAATGTAATCATGCTAAGACACTCACAATCACAATGCTAACATACTGATGTTCAGCATGTATAATGTTGTTAACAGCAAATTTTTCTAAAAAAACGGAAGCTTCTGATGTTCAGCGCGGTCGGGGCGGTCTGGTAATTTGCAGGTGATTGGTCATTACTTATGTCATAAAGCACTGGACAAATTAAGGGAAACATGAATGTCTGCCCCAAATTTCAATCCATCTAATAGTTATTAAGACATCTTTAAATCGACTGTGTCAACCTTTGTGAATGTTAAAATAAAAGTCAGGGTGTCACTCAAGTCATCAGGATAACAGCGGGGAACTTTAAATGTCAGCACACCATTTTGTGACAATCTATCTGTAAGATACTGAGATACAGTGGTGCTCAAAAGTTTACATACACATGCTTAAGTTGACTAAAAAGACGTGTTTTGACTCTCAAACACCAAAAAAGTCAAACCAATAACAACTGTATTTTGCACATTACTTTTGCAAGTAGAATCTTATTTTTGCTGAAAGGTAATTCAAAAAGTTCAAGCGGGAAATGTATTAATTCCACAGTCCTCTTTCCAAATGTTCAATGAGAATTTGTGTTAAAAATAGTGATTTTCCAGTATTGACCAAACTATTGTCAAGTGATTTCCATAATCAAGCACCGAGTGAATCCTACCACTGCTATCACACCCGCGAGTTGTAGTGAGTGTTCACCACCCACACTACTTGCAGTTGCATATGTACCACATTGAACAGTTATTTCTAAAACAGATGTTGTACACGTGCACGTGTCAGTGGACGTTCGGGAAAAACTGACAGGCTTTTTTACCATTGATGGTCAGACCAGGAATGTGTCAAATCCAAGCCTCGTTCCCTTAGCGTTACAATTATATATACTTTCAACACACACGCTATGTGCTGAGTGTGCTGCGCTGGTCTGGTAGAGGAGGAAGTGGTTAAATCAGACAAAGACAGCAGGCTCCGCCCACAGGAAGCAACTGCCGAGTGGACACCAAATCTGACTGGTGTGGGTGGGGGTTGTGTGTGTGTGTGTGTGTGTGTGTGTGGTGTGTGTGGTGTGTGTGTGTGTGTGTGTGAGTTGGGTGTGTGTGGTTGGGTGTTGTGATTGACCAGAGAGAGATCCAGCATATGGACATGTCTAGCTAATATGGGTGCATAGACTCATTTCAAGACTCTTAAACAAAACTGTCTCTCTCTCATTCAACACACACACAACAACACTCACTCACTCACCATCACTCACTCTCGCAGCGCTTTGTAAAGGACTAGTTGATATAGTGTTGGCATTAGGAGGAAACTCCCTTAGATAGAGGCCCTGACACACACCACACACACACAACACAGGGCTATTTTTCCTCATTGCGGGTTTGCAGGCACTCGGTGCCGATGTTACGTGCACTGTATGTCTGTCTGGAAAGATGTAAACGCTGTGTGTGTGTGTGTGGTGTGTTGTGTGTGTGTTGTGTGTGTGTGTGTGTGTGTTGTTGTGTGTGTGTGTGTGTGTGTTAGAGATATGGGTTGTGTGTTGTTGATGAATGAACAGTGTTGACGTTTGTGTGTTTTGCGGGTTGGTATGTCTAGCTCGTGTTATGTGTTAGTCTGTTTATAACTGTGTGGTTGTGGAGAAAGGTTTATGCAGTCAAATTGGTCTTCCCCTTTTTAAAAGCATGTACTCACCGCAGTGGTTAGAAGCATGCTCTGCTGGCTCTCATTGTTTCCTGTTTTCATCAGCCACACTCACTCATATCAATAGAAATCCACGTCCCAAGCGCTTTGCTTGTTATCCATGCTCTCTTACTTTGTATTGTCGCTGATGCTCTAACTCCCGGGTTCTGTTGTAGAATACTGTGTCCAAATGATGAGCTAAGATTCTGATCTGTACGTAAAGAGGTTTGGTCCGATAGTCAAAACAAGACGTACCATAATTAGAAAGGGAAAACCATTCAAGTTCAAACTTTTAGCCATGCTATAGTGTCTCGTAATGGCCTTTGCGTCAGACTGAGATATCTCCACAACTACTGCATGACTTGCCGTGAAAGTCTTATCAGAGTCATGCTCCCAAGGGATTAATCCTAATGGTGTTGATGATCTTTGATTTTTCACGTATTGCTACCAGCACGTAAAGTTTTTTTTTAATTTCCAGTGAAATACAGTGGTGCTCAAAAGTTACATACAAGCTTAAGTTGACCTAAAAAGAGGAATAAAAAAATCATGTTTTGGAATTTATTGTTAATACCTAAATTAAAAATGAGTAAAATCCAACTTTAAGGACACGCAATTTCTTTGTTGAAGTGAATAACGTATTGTAAATAAATAAATGTTCTTATTTAAAATAACAGGGTCATAAGTATACATACCTATGTTAATTCCCATAGAGGCAGGAGATTGTTTATTAAGGGCCGTTATTTCTGGATTCGGATATGTAGTCCGTAAGTTCCCTTGGCTTTAGAATTAAATAGCCCCACATCCTCCAATACTTCACCCATGTTAGAGAATAGGCATGGGTACTTCTCTAAAAATACATCTCTCAATGCAAATCAAACCAGGTATTAGTCTACTGAATAAAAACCAGCCTATCTAGCATGGTGAAGGAGTATGTGATGATGTGGGGCTATTTATTCTAAAGGCCAGGGAACTTATCAGGATGCCTATATCCTGAATCCAGGAAAATACTGGCCTTTAATATAAAAAATCTGCCTGCCTCTAGGGAATTTAACATAGGGGTATGTATAATTATGACCCCTGTATTTAATAGAACATTTATTTATTACAATACGTTATTCATTCACAAAGAAAATTGGTGTCCTTAAGGTTGGATTTTTACTATTTTTAATTTAGGTATTAATATAAATTTCCAAAACATGATTTTTTATTCC
>NC_045738.1:20358170-20358940 GCF_008692095.1 Etheostoma spectabile | reverse complement strand
CTCTTTTTAGTCAACTTAAGCATGTGTATGTAAACTTTTGAGCACCACTGTATTTCACTGGAAAATTAAAAAAAAAACTTTACATGCTGGTAGCAATACGTGAAAAATCAAAGAATCATCAACACCATTAGGATTAATCCTCTTGGGATCATGACTGTCTGTATAAGATTTCACGGCAAGTCATGCAGTAGTTGTGGAGATATCTCAGTCTGACGCAAAGAGCCATTAGAGCAGCACTATTAGCATGGCTAAAAAGTTTGAACTTGAATGTTTTTCCCTTTCTAATTATGGTACTGTCTTGATTTGACTAATTCGGACCAACTCCTTTAACGTACAGATCAGGATCTTAGCTCATCATTTGGACACAGTATTCTACAACAGAACACCGGGAGTTAGAGCATCAGCGACAAATACAAAGTAAGAGAAGCATGGATAACAAGCAAAGCAGCTTTGACGTGGATTTCTATTGATATGAAGTGATGCTGGCTGATGAAAACAGGAAACAAAGTGAGAGCCAGCAGAGCCAGGCCTTCTAACCAACTGCATGTGAGTACATGCTTTTAAAAAGGGAAGACCAATTTGACTGCATAAACACTTTCTCCAAAAACACACAGTGATAAACAGACTAACACATAAACCGAGCTAGACATACACACACCGCAAACACACAAACGTCAACACTTGTTCATTCATCAACACACACACAAACCCATATCTCTAACACACACACACACACACACACACACACACACACACACACACACACACAC
>NC_045738.1:20321525-20358145 GCF_008692095.1 Etheostoma spectabile | reverse complement strand
GAAAAACCCAAAGTGTGTCAGGAGGTTGACCGGAGGTGCCTACGGACCTGCATATAATCGTCATGTCGTGAATTGACAATATAAGGTCGAAATACAACTTGGAAAATAAAGGGAAAGAGAAAGGAATCAGTGAAAAAGGGGGCGAGAGGAAGGAGGGGGGGAGGGGGAAAATGGGAAGAGAAACAACCAAAAGAGGAACGGGAGGGAGAGGATTATAAGAAGGGCAGAAACACAGACGAACGAACCGCAAGAATTCCAAAACCAAAAAAAAACGGTGGTAGTAATGTCAAAGGTGTGGTGGAGAGGTGTCGGGCGAATGTGTCTACCTTGGATGTACAGAGAGAGCGTCTAAAAGCTAAGACCTAGAGAGAAACAGCGGTGAGAATATGGCGAGGTTTTTAAGGTGCAAAAAATATACTTTTAAAAACCGAAACACAGCGCTGTACTGTAGCCTCGAATCCTCCCAGAAATTAGCCAGAAATAATAATTCTTCCAACATGACGTCAATTTCAGTGCTGTTCATCATAGATGAATAAACACAGCTGAGGAAACCAGGATCACTGGGGGGGGGGAGGATTGCGTGAAGAATCAAGACTGTGTGCAGACGTGAATTATGAGAAAATACCTCAGACACTTTCCACATCTCCCTTCTTGTCATACTTGTTTTATATGGGGATGACATCACCGACCTGCCTCAATATTTATCAAAGCTCTCGTTTCTTTCTCCATCTCTTTTCACAGTTTGTTTCCTCTGTCGCACATTTATCTCGCTGTTTCCACTCCCTGTGTGGTGTGATGTGTGTGTTTGGTAATTTTTATGGCATCCTGTTTGGTAAAGAAGGGGAGAAAATATGAATGGCATGGAGAGAGAGAGGGAGGAGAGAGAGATAGAAGCATAAAAAGGCCTAATGACCTCATATTTTCGCGAGATTCTCAAAGCCCACCACTGTTTACTACTTTACATAAAAACTTTGATGTGTGGATTACGCCCAAAGCATCATACAGCTAAATATTTTCAAATTTGTGGAAGTTTTCACACCATAAAAAAATTACCTCCTCTTGGTTTTTGAATATTCCTCAGTGTAAACATCTTAACTTTCCTGTTAAAAGCTCAAAAAGCTGGAAGATATATTATTTACTAGCTTTTATTCTACTTTAGCGATGTAAAGAGCAGCAGCTTAACAAAAAAAAAAATTGTTACTATTGGGAGTATTATCTTCATGATACTTTAGTGAGAAATCAACATTTTTTTAGTTGAACGATGTGCAATAAAGACACACAGGCCCTCCGCCGGTGTGCTCCAGCTTATCTGATTCAACCAGCCAAATTTATACGGTGTTGGGTGGGTTGTGTTGTGTTGGTGGGTGTGTTTTGTGTGTGTTTGTAGGTGTTGTGTGTGTGTGCGTAATAGGAACGAGAAATGAGAGAGGGAGAGATAGTAGTGCGGTTCATGCGTGAGAGCATCAACCGTTAGTCAAGATGAGCTGAAAAAACACAAGTAAGGAAAATAGAGTTGAAACTTTTGGAGAAGATCACCACTGATAAAGGAGAGGAAGTGAGTGAGTACAACCGATTGATGAAAATAAAAAAGAGTGCTGCTGGTCTGGTGACAAAGTAATGACGCTTGCGTGACGAAGGTTTATGTTCTGTAAAACTTCTCAAGCACGCTCAGTTTTGGCTCTGGCAGGAGCGAGTGTTGGAAGAGAGAGTAATGGAAAAGAAAAAGAAGAAGAAGAAGACGAAAAGATAGAGAAGAAAGATACGTAGGTGATGCAGGCCCATACGAGGGAAATATGCAATAATGTTTGAAAATTGCATAAAAACAAACTTGCGATAATAAACAGATAGTAGAGTCTCGATACTCAGTTCTGCTGCTTTCATTCACCATTCTTTTCCCAACCTTCTTTTATTCAACCCATATAACCTTTAATTTGAATACAATGTAAAAGGCAACACAAAGGCATTCCAAACTTCTCAGACATGCAGAAGACTAAACTCAAATTCTGAGAACAAAGTCAGAATCCTGATTTTATTTCTTCTGCATTCTGAGAATTTTTTATGAGAATTCCTTTGTGTTGCCTTTTACATTGTTCAACTCAAAGTCATTTTAAAGTCAGAATGCTGAGTTTAATCAGAATTCTGAGAATAAAGAACTATGAATTTCTGAGAATCAAAGGCTGAATTAGAGATTAAAGTCAGAATTATGAGATTAAAGTCAGAATTAATGAGATTAAAGCAACCTCACGTAAATGTTCACCAATGGCCCTAATCCTCTTTCCGTACGTAGTTAAGTTCACTGGTGTAAAAAAAAAAAAATGTGATCAATCTCCCTACTGGAGTCAAGAGGGTCAGTGGTGTGTGCGTTGGGTATTTTGATATATATGGTGTGTGTGTGGTGTGTGGTTGTGTGGTGTGTGTGTGTTGGATGACCTCATCATCACACTATGGACAAGGGTGACAGTGAGTTCTGGGCGACATCTGCTGTTAGCAGCAACAGCACTGACAGTGTGTGTGTGTGGTGGTGTGGTTGTTTGTGTGTGTGTTTTGTGTGTGTGTGTGTGTGTGTCGTGTGGTGTGCGTGTGCTTGCGTGCGGGTGCGTGTCGTGCTGCGTGCAGCGCCACAAGAAGCCCGGCCTCAGCTCATCTTACCAAACATTCCATACCCACCAAAACACTTAATGCGTGCCATAGCATCATACCCTACGATGTGTCCCTGACCCCGAGAACACATGCATCGCACGCACGCACAGCACGCACCACGCACGCACGCACAGGCACACGCAACGCACATATAAGTGTCAGCCCCTTCTGATATTTGTGTGAATATCGCCAGAATATGAGTAGTGGTCCTCTGCTGCCTTTTTTGGGTAACGTTGTAATCATTCACAGTGGTGGATATGTTGGTAATCCACCCAGTGAGTAGCTTTACCCTGGAAACTGCTCGTGGTCTTGATTGTCGTTGACCTTTTGACGTTTCGCACAGGCACTTTGAAACGTCTCTGTTATAAAGACGGCAAGACGGTTTCCAGTGGGAGTTGCAGATTTTGTATCTGAACTTTATTCTACTATTTCAATGTTGTGTGGCAGTTTTTCTGATCTAAAATAATCATTTTTTTCTGATTTTGTGGCAAACTAGACACGAAACAGTTTTCTTGTCATTTTGGAATGATTTTTAAGAGACATAAAGGAACCGAGAACAGAGCAACACAGTCTCTTTCTTAGGTTTTTTGCACCCGCCACCCAGCGTCGTGAGCGTAGGCAGAGCGTTCACAGGTTCACCATCAGCTCAGAGATTTTATGGAGACTGGGTCTGATGTTGATGCCAATATTACCAAAGCACATTCACACGACCAACAACTGCAATGACATGCTTTTCATAATCCACGCTCATAAACACTCTCCTGCTTCTCTATGGATCATCTGAGCCCGATGCCGAGACATCAAAAGAGAGAGAGACGAGAGCGAGAGAGAGAGAGAGAGGAAGAGAGAAAGAGAGAGAGAGAGTGGGTGTGTTGTTTTTGTGTTTGTGTGTGTGTGTGTGTGGTGTTGTGTGTGTTTGTGTGGTATGTGTGGTTGTGGTGAAACAGGAGGAAGAAGCCTCTAACTGTAAGCTCATCTGTTTCAAACACTTTAGACAAAATGTAGAGACACCCCACCACCCACGCACAACACAAATCATAGATCAACCCAAAACAACAATTAGAAAGAGTATTTTTGACAACTGCCACAATATTCCCATTAAACTCAATATAGGGTTAGAACTCAGCACACACTCACACTCACACAATCTTAAATACAATCCAACCAATGGCTGTGATGAGGATAGGCCCATCTCAGCCCGTTCACGGGCCATGTGCTCCTACCGGCGAATGACTTATCACGACCTATCTGATTGGTCCAATGCCAGGAATAGTTTGAGGGTCCAACCTGAACAAGTGCTGCGGCTTGAAGCAATTTAGGTAGAAACTTTTAGTTTTTTCTTTAAATTACACCAATTTCCTTATAGGAAAACAAGTTGCCTGCAGGCCTCTCTTCCTCTCTCTCTCTGTCTTCTCTCTCGTCTCTTTATATACCCACAACATTATATTTCATATGTTTTGGATGTATTTAATTTACTGTTTCTTCTTTGATACTATTTGTCAGCACAAGAAACCTGGCTTTGTGTGTGGGTCTGGGCGTGAAATAACAGGAATTGAGATGATTACACGTTATATTAACAACTAGCAGGAAAACAAGCCATGCACCTCTCTTTTTATCTCTTCCCCTCCATCTCTCCATCTTTGTTCAGCTACCCGCTCAGTTTGTGTGTAGGGCTAAACCATGTTCTCCTGGCAGCATGTCTGGGTCAAATCTCTCTGGCTCCAGCACTTCCCTGCTTAACCCCTTCCTACCTACCCCTCCCCCCCCCACCAACACACACACACACACACACACACCCACTTTGGCTACCGTCTGTCGCCAACGAATTGTGAAGAGTGCAATGGTGTCATTTTGAATGACATGCTGTATATCTGCTCATAAAAGGAGTATAAATTGTTTTTGCACTTTTAGACAGCAATACGCTTTTAGTTATTGTCCTAAATTCTTGAACACTGTTGTTTATTTTGTGTCTATTAATGTTAATGTTTTTGTGACTAAAAGGTTATTAATATTATTTATTATTTTTTTTTTTTGCACCAGTGACAACAATACACTGAAAACTCCAACGTGTCCCAGGGCCAAAAAACAACAACCAATATAGAGGATATACGGGAGGGAACGGAGACAAACCAACACATGCGACACCATCACATACACGACAGAGACGTTTCCCAATGTCAGAATGATCCTTCACAGCCAGACTTTTGGAGGATGCCACGACCCCCCCCCCCCCCCCCCCCCCCCCCCTCCTCAACGTCATCAACGCCCGTCAAGGACCTTTCCAATGTCAAGTAATCCCTCGATTCCTCAAGGACTGAGTCCTCCCCCCCCCCCCACACACCAACACCAACACACAGCTGCTCCTATGGGGATCACTGCCCTAAGCCCCCCGGTTTTACTGTTTCGTATATTTAAAATGGTTTTCTTACACCCGAGCGAAAAGGCCCGGCGCAGTTTCTTTGCTATTTTAAGCTGACGCAATTGTAATTCCAGTCCTGAGGGCCCCGTCGTTTAAATAGCATATGCCCTGGCATCCAGTCTTAGCACCATGGCGTGCTGTGTTACAAAGGGGAGTGTGTTCAGGTGGCATTCCGTTTTGCATATTTCCATCTTGCAGCAGCAGAAAGTGGACCGTCGCCATTGACCAACAAAAACCTGGTCTAAAAAAGTCATACCGGCAGCCTTTCATTGGTATTTAACAGCAAATAACGTAAACATGCCTTCGCTTGTGACAGCGCGCAAACTATGCCTGTTTACACAAAACACAGGGAACGACGCAAGCAGCAGATCCACACACACACAGACACAACACACACACACACACACACAATCTCTATGCTCATGTACAAACCGCCGGCTTTTCCAAGGGAGTTGGAGATAACACTCTTTGTTTTATTGCATGATACGCCCAAAACACACCTAGGACTTAATGAGACCCTACGTAAACCTTTTTAACCACAACAACAAGCCTTTTTTTTGCCGTCATACTAGCCAAAGTGGATGGACACGCCCTAAAATTCACTGCGCATATATATTTGCCTGTGCGCTGTTAGATTGTTTAAATAAGCCCCATATCATAAATGCTCAACAATTTGTGCCACTACATGATTATGCATGTTAAATTACCCAAAAATATTTTGTTACAATGTCAAACCCAACACACCCTCACATACACCCTGGTGTTTAACGAAGCGTCCCTGCAGCCATTCCAGTGGTTGCAGTAGATTGGCTTTGCTTGATTGAGTCGTCCCGTACTTGTCCCACTTGATGTTTCCAGTTAATTCCGGTCTGTCGCCACAACATAACAGGCATTGTGGCTTGGATGTGTACTCCAATCAGTGACATGGAACTCAGGATATGTACCATGTGTCAGTGTGTTGAGTGAGTGAGCGGTGAGTGTGTGTGTGTGTCTGCATTTCCACCAGAGACTTGCATGCTTTGAAAACTGCATCCCCAAAAAAAAAGGTTAGAAATATATTATAATAGAAAACCAACATGTTTGTTGTGTGTGGTTGTTCTGCTGTTGGTTAAAACCAAGATTAACATTTTGAGTGCCTTTGTTGCCAGTCCTACCCATTATAGTTCTGACTTTCCTCTTAATGTCCTGCTAAACTCTACAGCCCGTTTTTTGATATGTGGCAACCCTTGCTGGAAGCCAACAAGAAAAACAGCCTGCACCAAAAGTGACAAGTATTTCAAGGAATATAAATTTGTTGTGTGGGTTGACCCAAAAAAAAAAAAAAATACTGTGCATGGAATGCTCAGTTTGGGTTTGACAAGAACCACACATATATTAGACCTCAGCTAGCGTAACCTCAGTGATTCCCAAAATTTGTCTGAGCCACCTTCCACGCACATGAACCAACTGGCAGCTTTAAATGACCCCCCCACCTCCCCCCCCCCAACAAAAGCAAACTAATCTGTTCGTGTGTGTCATTGCACATCGCTCTTATGTTGTTCGTTGGTTTTTCATGCCTGCGGCCATCATCCACAATAATGGTAGAGACCAGAGAAAGGATTGTAAACTCCTGTGTGGTTGTGTGTTTGTATGGTTTGCAGTTGCATATCATCCCAAAGAACTAGGTACATAATTCTCCATCAACCAGGCCCTTTGAGAACACTGCTCTCAATGAACTAACCTGTACCTACCCAAGAGACTGTTCAGTAGTACCGGTTTGGGGACGTGGGAAGCTGGCCGCACCACTATTAATAAGTTATTTAAAACGTAGCACGTCATAATAAACAAGACTAGATTCTAGCGCATGTTAGCCAGCTCGTGAGACTTACTTGGGCACAAGTTAAGGCTTTTTTTTTTGTTTCCCCCATTTGGCTTTGTAACTCTTAACTGCTGTAAAGTGTAAATTTTCCCCAGCACGGGGTCAATACAGTTCATCTTATCTCATCTTTGAGCCAACTTTTAATGTAATCATGTAAAGACCCTCACATCACTGCAACATACTATGTTCAGCATGTATAATGTTGTTACAGCAATTTTCTAAAAAAACGGGCTTCTGATGTCAGCGGCGGTCGGGCGGTCGGGTAATTGGCAGGTGATTTGTTCATTACTTATGTCATCAAGCACTGGACAAGTAAGGAAAACATGAATTCTGCCCCAATTTCAATCCATCTAATAGTTTATTTAAACATCGTTAAATCGACTGTGTCAACCTTTGTGAATGTTTAAAATAAAAGTCAGGGTGTCACTCAAGTCCTCAGGCTACCATGGGGAACTTAAATGTCAGCACCCCATTTTGTGACAATCTATCTGTAAATACTGAGATACAGTGTGCTCAAGTTTACATACACATGCTTAAGTGACTAAAAGAGGAATACAAAAATCATTTTTGGAAATTTATATTAATACTAAATGGGGTACAAAATATGTAAAAATCCAACCTTTAAGACAAACCAATTTTCCTTTGTGAATGAATAACGTATTGTAATAAATAAAGTTCTTATTTAAATACAGGGTCATAATTATACATACCCCTATGTTAAATTCCCATAGAGGCAGCAGATTTTTTATATTAAAGGCCATTTTTCCTGGATTCAGGATAGTCAGGCATCCTGATAAGTTCCCGTGGGCCTTTAGAAAGTAAATAGCCCCACATCATCACATACTCCTTCACCATGCTAAGATAGGCCTGGTTTTTATTCAGTTAGACTAAGTACCATGGTTTGATTTGCATTGAGAGATTATTTTTAGAGAAAGTACCCAGCCTATCTCCATCATGGGTGAATAGTATTGGAGGATGTGGGCTATTTTAATTCTAAAGGCAAGGAACTTTATCGGACTCATTCCTGAATCCATAAATAACGGCCTTAATTAATACAATCTTCCTGCCTCTATGGGAATTAACATATGGTATGTATACTTATGACCCTTTATTTTAAATAAACTTTATTTATTTACAATACGGGTTATTCCTTCAACAAAGAAATTGGTGTCCTTAAAGGTGGATTTACCTCATTTTTAATTTAGGTATTAAAATAAATTTCCAAAACTGATTTTTGTTATTCTCTTTTTATCAACTTAAGCTTTGTAATGTAACTTTTGAGCACGCACTGTATTCACTGGAAATTAAAAAAAAACTTTACTGCTGGTAGCAATCCGGTGAAAAATCAAAGAATCATCAACACCATTACGGATTAATCCGCTTGGGACATGACTCTGGATAAGCTTTCACGGCAAGATCTGCAGTAGTTGTTGGAGATATCTCAGTCTGACGCAAAGAGCCATTCGAGATCACTATTAGCATGGCTAAAAAGTTTGAACTTGACTGGTTTCCCTTTCTAATTATGGTACTGTCTTGATTTTGACTAATCGGACGCACCTCCTTTACGTACAATCAGTAATCTTAGCTCATCATTTGGACACAGTAGTTCTACACAGAACACCGGAGTTTAGAGCACAGCGACAATACAAAGTAAGAGACGCAGGATAACAAGCAAAGCAGCTTGGTGACGTGGATTTCTATTGATATGAAGTGAGGCTGGCTGATGAAAACAGGAAACGACATGAGAGCCAGCAGAGCATGCCTTCTAACCCACTGCAGGTGAGTACATGCCTTTTGAAAAAGTGGGAAGACCAATTTTGCTGCATAAACCTTTCTCCACAACCACACAGTTATAAACAGACTAATCACAAAACCGGCTAGACATACCAACCCGCAAAACACACAAAACGTCAACACTGTTCCATTCATCAACAACACACAACCCATATCTCTAACACCACACACACACACACATACAACACACGACACACACACACACAACACACACACAACACCCACACACACACACACAGCGTTTTTTTACATCTTTCCAACAGACATCAGTGCCGTACACATCGTCACCGAGGTGCCCTGCAAACACCGCAATGATGGAAAATAGCCTGTGTATGTGTGTGTGTGGGTGTGTGTCCAGGGCCTCTATCAAGTGAGTTTCCTCCTAATGCCACACTTTATATCAACTAGTCCTTTACAAAGCGCTGCGCAGAGTGAGTGCGTGAGTGAGTGAGTGAGTGTTGTTGTGTGTGTTGTTTGAAGAGAGAGAGACAGTTTTTGTTTAAGAGTCTTAAATGAGTCTCATGCACCCATATTAGCTAACACTGTCCATATCTGGAGTCCTCTCTGGTCAATCACAACACCCCCCCAACCCACACACCCAACCCACACACACACACACACCCACACACACCACACACACACACACACCACACACACAAACCCCCCCCCACACCGTCCACACACACACACACACACACACACACACACACACACACACACACACAGTCAGATTTGGTGTCCACCTCGGCAGTTGCTTCCTGTGGGCGGAGCCTGGCTGTCTTTGTCTGAGTTAAACCCACTTCCTCCTCTACCAGCCAGCGCAGCACCAGCTCAGCACATAGCGTGTGTGTTTGAAAGTATATACATATGTAAGCTAAGGAACAGAGGCTTGGATTTGCACATTCCTGGTCTGACCATCAATGGTAAAAAAAAGCCTGTTCAGTTTCCTCGAACGTCCACTGACACGTGCACGTGTACAACATCTGTTTTTAGAAATAACTGTTCAATGTGGTACATAATGGTCAACTGCAAGTAGTGTGGGTGGTGAACACTCAACATACAACTCGCGGGTGTGATAGCAGTGGTAGGATTTCACTCAAGGCTGCTTGATTATGGAAATCACTATGACAATAGTTTGGTCAATACTGAAAATCACTATTATTTAACACAAATTCTCATTGACATTTGGAAAGAGGAAACTGTGGAATTAATACATTTCCCGCTTGAACTTTTTGAATTACCTTTCAATCAGACAAAATAAGAGTCTACTTGCAAAAGTAATGTGCAAAATAACAGTTGTTATTGGTTTGACTTTTTTGTGATTGTTAGGAGTCAAAATCACGTCACCACCCTCATACACTGGCCATGCGTGTGCCGGTGTAAACAGGAGGCAGATTATCTGTTGTTACTCTGCGGTTAAAAATCTTGGATGCATAAATTGAAACTACAAAAGCTAACAACATTTTGCGTGAACACCCTACTAGTAGTAGCAGTAGCAGTAGCAGTAGTAGTAGTAGCAGTATTAGCAGTAGCAGCAGGTAACCTGGCTGGTGAAGCAGTGGAGGTGTTAGGTGCGTTTGTGGACTTTCTCTTACACACCTACACATCTGATTATGTCTCATTAATCTCTGGAATTAATTAAAGCCAAGGGAACACACCGCCGAGCCACAACCTGTACTCATTTGCTTTGGCACGTGTGTGTGTGTGTGTGTGTGTGTGTGTGTGTGTGTGTGTGTGTGTGTGTGTGTGTGTGTGTGTGGCTGTTCAGGGGATTTAGGCCAGCAGTGTGTGTGTTTGAAGAGTTTTGATTTTGAGAATGTGTTTACTCGGCATGTGAAGGAGTGTCAGAAAGTGGTCAGAATGCGTTAGTGGATAGAAGTGCATGGGTTGATGTTGCATTTCAAGGTGTGTGTGTGTGTGTGTCTCTGTGTGTGTGTTTGTTTGAGTGTGCGTTTGACCATTTGTTGAATAAATGTGGAATGTTCTGTCCAGGACTGTAAGCGCATATTAGACGAGTGTTAGAGGTGTGTCCTTTCAAAGAGAGAGTGAGTGGGTGTGTGTGTTTATGCGTGTGTGTGTGTCTGTGTGTGCGTGCGTGCGTGTGTAAATCTCTCATTTCTATGGGCCAATATTTGCCATGGAGCAAAGCCCAGCCTTTGGCCTAATGAAGGAAACTAATCATGTCCTCTGTGATCTCACACACACATGCACATGCACATGCACACGCACACACACACACACACAAATTGCAGGCAGAAAAGAGGAAGAGATGGAGGGCGTGAGAAGGAAAGAGAGAGAAAACGGAGCATTATTATTATATACCCATAATGCTTCTGTCTGCGGTATAAAGCCTGTACTTTGTTTTGAGCAGTTGCCAACACGGAGAGAACTGAACCTGAGTCTTTCTACTGACACTGATAACTTCTCGCTCTGCAAGAGAAAACCTTTAAGCTCTCAGAGGAACAGGTCATTTCCAGACCTCTAGAAAAGTCTAAATGTGAACTTGGGAAAAGTGAAATCATTGCATCAAAGTCATCATTCAGTCTGACATTTAGCTTTTCCTTTGTTTACATATTACATGTTTAAGGTCGGGTTCTGAGCACTCGGCAGTAAGTCGACTCGTTCCAGGTGAGGGTGGCCTCCGAGGGCTGCGCTTTGTCACCAATCCTGTTTTGTAATTATTGGACAAGGATATCGAGGCGTATTGGGGGCGGGGAGGGGTTGCAGTTCGGTGGGCTCGGGATCCCATCGCTGCTTTTTGCGATGAGTGGTCCGATGCATCATGCGCCTGTGACCTCAGCACTCATGGATCGGTTCGCAGCGAGTGTGAAGCGGCTGGGATGAGGATCAGCACCTCTAAACTGAGGCCATGGTTCTCAGCAGGAATCCGATGGAGTGCTGCTCTCCGGGTAGGGATGGAGTCCTTACCTCAAGTGAAGGAGTTTAAGTACCTTGGGGTTTGTTCGGAGTGAGGGGACCATGGAGGGGAGATGGTCGGAGAATCGGAGCAGCCGGTGCGGTATACAATCTGTTTATCGCACGTTGTGACGAAAAGAGAGCTGAGCCAGAAGGCAAAGCTTCGATCTACCGGGCAATTTTCGTTCCTACCCTCACCTATTTCTGAAGGCTGGGTCATGACCGAAGAACGAGATCAAGGGTACAAGCGGCCGAAATGGGTTTCCTCAGGAGGGTGGCTGGCGTCTCCCTAGAGATAGGGTGAGAAGCAGTCATCCGAGAGGAGTCGGAGTAGAGCCGCTGTCCTTCGCGTTGAAAGGAGCCAGTTGAGGTGGTTCGGGACATCTGGTAGGATGCTCCTGGACGCCCTCCCTAGGGAGGTATTCCAGGCACGTCCAACTGGAGGAGAACTCGGGGAAGACCCAGGACTAGTGGGGAGAGATTTATCTCCAACCTGGCCTGGGAACGCCTCGGGATCCCCCAGTCGGAGCTAGTGATGTGGCTCGGGAATGGAAGTTTTGGGGGTCCCCTACTGGAGCGTGCCCCCGCGACCCGATACCGGATAAGCGGATGAAGATGGATGGATGGATGTATGGATGTTTAAGGTAAGCTTAATTAAAGGAGAATTGGGGTTTATTAGATTGTAGTTCTGGCCATCATTTCTACTGATTAACACACAAAAGTAATCAGTATAATAAAGACAGCAAAAAACAGAAGAATCAACTTTATCTAAACTACTTTATTTGTAAAAAAAAAATTTAAAGTGAGTGCACATGAAATGACAATATTAATATCTCATTGTGCACGAAAACTGTGTGTGAATAACTACAGTAAGGAGGGCATAGGGTCAAACGTGAAGCAGGATTTAAAGTTGCAGGATTCTCTAAAATGCATCAATTTCAAAAAGCCAGTTTTCTATGAAAAAGTTGAAACCAGCTGGGTTTTTAATTGTTATTTGAAGGAGTCCGGACACATTTTATTGGCCGAAGATGTACACTAGCCTGGAAATCTAAACCCAAATCCAAAAGATTACGGGTCTGGCGTTGAGAAATGAAAGTTGCCAATCTTGAGGGGCGGCACAAAGCGTGCATTTGAAAAACTCACTGCACGCAATTGAATAAGACTACGACCAATCACAACAACACAAAGGGTGACGTATCCAGAGCCCCATACGCTTAGCTACCAGTGGAGCTAACCGGTAGATTAAACTGTTGTCATACGTTTAGCTCGTCTCTGGCCCCGCCTACATCAGATTTACCGATGTGATTGGTGCAGCTCGCCTACAAGGGCATAGTTAATGAGCAGCATTACTCGATGCCAGAGTGACTCACTGAGCAAATTCAAATTGTGCTCTCGTGAGAACTCTGGATTTCCACGGTAGATGTACATTAATGGATGTTTTTAACATATTTTTTGTTCTTATGTTCTTCTAGGTAGTAATATTTTAATACACAACACAAAGATCTTCACTCACTCCCCTTTAAAGAATAACTCAAAATCTATTCTGAAAAAATGGGAAAAAACTTGCTGAATTGTTGGTAATGAACTGACTGAATCAAGGAATATAACTGACACACTGCACTTTGATGTAATTTGGTGGAGGCTCACTCTTCTTTCTCCATGAATACGGAATTATTAAATTAGAGTGACTTTGATTTATTTATGTTTTGTTCAAGGATACATTTGACTTCAAATAAGGATTAGAGATGAGGAACATAGAATTTTAGAACTGCGTGTATTTAATATTAAAGATGAAAGGGTGGTGGAACGGGGTTAAAGTTTTAGTTATTGAAAAAAAGAATCAAACAGTGCATTCTGCATTTTTAACTGGAAAGCCTCCATTTGGCAGGTTCATTTTCCAGTGTTGTGACTGTGACAGTCTTCAAAATTTTTCAATTCAATAGTTAAAATGTTACTTAATAAGAACAAATGGAACATGGGTCTTAAAAAAGTAATGATTACTTTCTTTAATTTTGTGCTGTCTGTCTTTCAGCAGGAGGAGTCACCACACACAGTGAGCTGGGACTGGGAGTGTGTATAAGCATGTGTTCTCAGTCTCGGCTCAGTAGCTATTGACCCGCAACGAGGCGTTCAGCATTGCTCGCTCACACACACACACACACACACACACACACACACACACACACACAATGTTGTTATAGTTAGTGACAGCTGACGAATCCCCCTGCCCTGACCTCTAACCATCAGCCTCGGCCTCTGTACCCCCAGCAATTGACCGCCTCCTCTGAAAACTCTCTCCTTTCGTCACACACACACACACCCACACACACACACACACACACACACACACACACACACACACACACACAAGCTACCCCAAGATCCAGACATGACAATTGAAAGCAAATTTTTCACCAGAGAGAAAAGGGAAAAAGTTTCATCAAAAATGTAAGCAAAGTATAACGTACAGTAAAATCGGGTGAATTACAACTGTTTCTCATAGTTTTGTAATCAACGCTGTCAACAAGATGCTTTAAAAGAGTTTCAGAACTCTGGCTAGACACACATTATTCAATTTTTTATGCATTTGTTGGTATTTCAGCGTTTTAAGATAAACCTCTGCTAAATTTTAATCAGACCTACTCAACGATTGTGTGATGAGCTCAGAGTGTTGCCTATATATACGCAGGTGACCTACACTCAATACTGGGCCTGAACACATCCTGTGCAGACGCAGACACAGACTTACTGAAGCTGCTGCAGCTGGTCTGCTATCACGATGTGCTTGCTACACCGCCTGTGTAGAAATCCAGTCCAGTATACATCACTCATGAGATCTGGCTAACATATCAGGAGGGTGCACGGAGAGAAGCCAAGAGACAGCCTGGGAGGCAGCAGAACAAACATAACAATGGGCAACAGATTTCACACTACACTTTGTATTATGACTCAATGTTAATATAGAACATATAAATGAGTTCAGCTATAATTCACTGCTAAAGGCATAGTCCCGAGGATTAATTACTACGAGAACAAACTAGTTTACTGTTTCCCATGAGTGGAAGAAAATAAGTACTCTCGTTTCTATATTTGCAAACGCTTATTTTTTTGCCTTGGATCTAAATGAAGAGCAGACAGATTATTTCTGCCTCCTGTCCCTGATTCCTGCAATATGAAAGAGAGTGAGGATGGAAGTGAGTGAGAGAGAGAGAGAGAGAGAGAATGACTAGGGGAAAGGAACAGAGAGGGTGAGTAATGACGAGGAGTCCAGTAGCAGTATTAGTCCCACATGTGTTACCTATTGGGTTTTGCATGAGACAAGGAGGGAGAGGGAGAGGGGGGGAGAGAGAGAGAGAGAGAGAGAGAGAGAGAGAGAGAGAGAAAGACCTACACTTCCCAGGTTGCCCATGGAAAAGTGTACTCTACAATTCATTGCTTCCTTCTTGCCAAATTAAAGGTCCCTTGTTAAAAAAACAGAGGAAGGGGTGAAGAGCGAAGGGATTTAAGGGGAATACGGAAACAAAACGAGGCTTTTATTAAAGAGCAGAACAGCTCCTGATTGCCCCCAAAACGGCATCTATATGATGAGAGCAGAGCCAATGTAATATAACATCTTAGTTAATAAGCATTTTTGTTGTTGTTCATGACCAGCTTTTCTGTATTAATGTAGAGTTTCCCTTTTAAATCATTTCTTAGACATTTGGCCAAAAAATAAACTCAAAAGATAAAAATGTTATGAAAGATGGTTAAAAAGTAATATGAATGAGCTAGAATGAGATACACTGAATGTATCAATAAATATCAACAAATTACTGGGTCTTATCATGTTAATGTGTTGGATGCAATACACTCTTCTTTTAGGAAAACTCACAAGTGTTTGTATTTGGATATAAGTATTAAAACATCAACAGCACTTTTTTTTGCTTAAAGTTATGGCGTCCAAACCTTGTTTAGCTGAATTGACCAATGAAATGTACGAACAGAAGCGGTAGCATACCATAAACTACATTAAATTAACGGTTATATACCATAACATAGCTGCCGTGGCCTTAATGTGAAAAGCAGCAGGGGGTGTGTAAGGCCGGTTCCCCCACGTGGAAGCTGCACATCCTACACGGCGCCTCCCGAGGAAGAGCGTTCATTCCTGCTGGAAGGTTCCCTCAGGAGCCAGAGCCTGAATGGACACTACCGCAAAAACCACGCCTCCTTACCACATGTTACATGACCGGAGGGGAAACACACACACACACACACACACCACACACACACCACACACACACACACCACCACACACCACACACACACACCACACACACACAACACACACACAAACACACACACACAACACACACACCCACACACACACCACATCTGGGTTTCCACCTCGTGAAAGACCGTCTGGTTTGTTTGATGGTTATCGTAGCCAGAATAGTTCCTCTGCCTCTCCCTTCTTCCTCTCATCCCCCCCCCCCCCCTTTCCTAAATCACTTTCCCTCCCTCTCTATCTCTTAGCCATAATTTACAGAACTTTTCAACACGCCTTGGATTAATTAGATTGATGAAACTCCCTGTTGCGTCATACTGACTTAATAACCACTTGATGTATTTTCACCATATTAGCTGGTGTTATTCCAGTTCACATGTCTCCTTGTGCTTGAGGCAAACTCAAGAACACAAGCTTCTCGATACTGCAATGACTTACTCCATCAAATCTTCAAAGCCGCAAAAAAATACAATGTTTCCACACTGAATGTGCTGTACCTAGACACGTGTATAGGACAAAGTGACTATGGGTGGATCTGGTTTCTCCGGAAATTCAAAGCCAGACTGTCATGGCGGCTTCAGAACACAATCTCAAATTTTACTGAAATGGTTCACCAAAACATGTTTCTGAAAACTTCTTCATTTCAGATCAACAAAGGTCAGTTTAAAAGATTTTTGTCCGATTTTGAGAAACTCTAGTCACTCTCATCCCGCCCGTCATTTCCAGGTTAGCACTCTACCAATCAGATTGGTTATTTGAGAGTGACTGACGGCAGTGGCCACCTTCCAACGGAGCATGTCAGGTCGGCCAAAATGAAGGCCGATGACACGGAACACACCAAACCGACTCGGGTCACCGACCTCGCCAGACTGTTTGACGGCCAATGAGGTTAGTGTGTCAGGCCCTTAAAAGTGCCTGAAGTCCTCCTGGACTTACTGCATATGAGACTGATAGAGCGCAAAAAATGAAAATGTTACTGTTTATAATATGACAATCATCTGGATAATATATCAGTATCAGTGTGTCGTAATGCAATTGGTGCATTAAGATTCCTGATGTCATTCTCACATTCGTTGTCATGAGTAAACTATCCCAACACAAGGTCACTGACAGGACTTAACAGTTGTTGTTAGGCTTAAAACCCCTGAACTTTCCGTTTCAGGGTGCCATAAGTTCATAAGCGTTTGCTTCACCCTGGTACCCAACAATATTTGGAACGCTGTCCTCATCTCCATCCGTAATCACCACAGGCATTAGCCTCTGGCCAAGAATAGCCGATCAGATAATGCTGTAGCAGAGACATTAGCGGAACATTACACACATTAAACAGCCAAGTATCTCATCAGCGCTCCGTCAACACAGCCGGGGCCAACAAATAGCTCCGGAGATGGTGTGATAGCCATGCGGTGGGGATTTTGTTGGCACGCACCAGCTTTGAAGTTACAGTACAACAGCACATGTTGCTACCTAAAAATGCTGTGTACAAGCTACATGCCCAGAGATCCAAACCAGTCAGGAGGTCGGAGCGATGGTGGGATGATCTTCTACAGGGGAGTCCCTCTTTCTTCCACTGTTGGCTTGAGGACTCTAAAGTCATGCCCTCAGAATTGTTTCTGTGGATTTGGGGTTTTTAAACAACCTGAGGGGGGGTTTCATTCTCCAATAACAAAAAACGAACACACACAGACTGACTAAATATCTTTAAATTTTATAGTTTAGACAAAATGTTACATTGAAATAAAAGGATTTAGTGTTTGTTGAAAAGGCTTTATCCCTCCTGGTGTCCTCGGGTCAAATTTGAACCACAAATTTAGAAAAAAGGTTCTACATCCAAAATTTGGGTTTCTTTCAACCAAAATATCAAAAACCAATAATGTGAATGGTTCCATCTTTACAAGTAAAATAAATGATCAGTTCACTATTTTAACCAAATGTAGGTGTTTTATTTAATTATATAGAATTAACATTTTTTTTATAAAATGTTAAAAAAGGGACAAAAAAAACAAACAAAAAACAAGAAAACCATAACATAAAGCCCAGAAAAAAAATGAACATAAACATCGGAAAAAGTGACAAAAACTTGGAAAAAACATCAAAAGTTTGGAAAAAGATGACCAAAACATGGTCGACAGGAAGACAACACAAGGTTTAAGACAGTAGATTATCATACAGTATAGGAAGATAAGGTTTGCTGAAAACATAGTTTAAAAGTTAGATGTGTACAAAGGTGTACATGAGAACAATTTACAGCACCAGTTTTTGGTGAGTCAAAATCTTTAACATCCTAGCTACCGCCTCATTTCTTGTCCAAGAATTTCTCTCTCAGGTGAGTTCGGAACAAAAATTGTCTGATTGTTTTTGTTTCTTCAACACTTCATGTATTCACTTGATGAATACATGGTTTAAGAGAAGATGCAGAGGGAGATGAGTTGGGTTTAGTGGGCAAACACTTGACAAATGGTTGAAATTCAGTAAAACTAATATGGATCCAATGGATGACCATCAAATCATAGACATTTGGATGTGTGGAGCTCACACCAGACACTCAGATGGAACCGAGGAGGGCACAAAAGCAAGAACACACTTTTGGGGACACATGCTTCAAAAACCAGCTGTAATTTAGTGAACAAACCACACCAATTAAAATGCCATGTAAACCCCCTGATGAGGCAAAAATACAAACTCTTGCGGCACCCCAACATGCAACTAAATCTAAAAACATTTTGGAGCATTTTGTTCCCACAAAATTACCAGAACCAACCCCATGCAGAATTGTGAGGCGACTTGTAAGACTTCCTGTAAGTCCTTATCCACGTGCTTAAAAAGATCAGTCACAAAGCCAAAACAAAACTGTAATAATGTTAAGTTGTGGCAGTGTGCATTTATATTAATGACAGTCTTACATTGTCATGATTTGATCTTTGACTTCCTTGCGACTTATTTGTAATTTTAACTGACATAATTAACTTATTTGTACATTTGGGGGATGTTGGAGGTGAAGCGTGTTCTATTTTTGCACTCAGCTAAAGTCAAAAATAGAGAAGAGTAAAAAGGATACCAGTGAGGGATGTAGCTTAAGCCAGTGATCTGTGTTACTGGGTGTACTGGTCAGATATGGAGAAGACGGTCAACCTTCTTTTGAAGAGAGGAAACAGAGAGAGGAAACACAAGTGTTTAATTGAGGAAGTCCTGTGTATCGTAGGTTTTCACGCGCACACGCACAGAGACACGTACACACACACACACACACACACACCAACACACCACACACACACACACACACACACACACACACACACACACACACACACTACTCACACACGTTTAAACTTTAAGATCACACATTCAGTTTCAGCAAACACAACACCACAAATGCAACATTCAAGCCTAGTTCACGAGCCAAATATTACTTTCCATTGTGAGGATGCTAGCCTCAGAAAGTCTTTGGTGTGTGTGGTGTGTGGTGTGTGTGTGTGTGTGTGTGCGTGCGTGTGTGTGTGTGGTGATGTGTTTAGATGGACAAACAAGGGTTCGCTTTCTGTCTGTGTTTAATTCATGGTGGTTGAGCTGGGAATAGAGAGACCTCTATCTGTCAACACATCAAACACATCCAGAACAGAGATACATGGGTCAGAAATTCGGCCATGGCCCGGGGATCCTGTTCAGGATGAGGAAAGCTGCCTGCGTGTGTGTGTGTGTGTGTGTGTGTGGGTGTGTGTGAGAGTGTGTGTGTGGTGTGTGTGTGGTGTGTGTGTGGTGTGTGTGCACGGAGCTGGATGAAATAGCAGCCTCAGTATGTGACAGTAAACTGATAGCTCTGTTCACTGTGTTTCTGTAATCTGACGGACAGACTACGTAATTCAGCCATGTTAGTACAAGTCTCGCCCGGCATCCAAACACTCAGTGCGTCTCGATGCACAATATGTGAATAACCGGGTTACGCCAGTTCTCCTTGTATACATAAGCGGGGAAGAATGGGAAGATGATAGGAGTAACTTTACTTCCAGTACAGTAGGTGGCGCTCTGCCAAAGCAAAACTGGCTTTTTTCTGCTTGACTTTTGTCAAAATTACACCGACGAGCCACTAAATTATTAAAATTTAACAACTTCATGTTTATCCACACACTGTACAGTAGGAAAAGCACATGTGCTCTGGCCAGATGAATGACAACATGTTATGAGTTAGATTCTGCCAAAAGTTGTACCACAAAAAATGTTTTGCACAAAAAAAAGTGTTTGTACATAAAAAATGTGTTGACACAAATAAAAGTTGTTTTGCAAACTGTCTTCAAACGTTACACACACATAAAACTTGTTTTACAAACTGTCCCAAACGTTGCAACTCAAATATCATTATAAATTGTCCCCGAGTAGAAAACGGTTCTGCTCGCTACAAAACAGCCTCTCCTCGAGTCGAAACAATTCCACACCCCTCTGCGGCAAATTTCTGCCAAAAGTCACGTGAACATTAAGAGTAGTCTGACTTCGTGACAGCAGGGGGCGCACTCAAAACAACTGAAACGCCGGTTTGGCTGAGGAAGACAGACAGCATTTCACAGCTAACACCCATGAGCACCCACAGGGGAGTTTCCTAACTTTCACGGTGAAAAATGAATATCTGACTATGCAAACTATGCAGATAGAGCATTTACAATTTCAGTTAAGGCACCGCTATGTCACGGCAAGGGACCGTGTTACTTTTCAAATCAAATAACATGAAAGCTAGCCTGAAATGAACACTGCTAAAACAACTTTTGCTTTAGCCCTCTGGTTAGCTTCTCCCTTCACTGTGGTATTTTAAATAGAAGAACCAGAGTGGATACCCAGATAAAGGCATGTTCAGATCATATTCGGGTTTTATGTTGTTGTTTTTAACAAAAAAATAACTGTCTATTGTTGTAGGCACTTGAAGCCTACAACAATATTTGATTTGAAAAGTAACACGGTCCCTTGCCGTGATTGTAAATGCTCTATCTGCAGAATTGTTTCGTACTCGAGGAGAGGCTGTTTTGAGCGAGCAGAGACCGTTTTGTACTCAGGGACAATTTAAAAATGATATTTTGAGTGCAACGTTTGGGGACAGTTTGTAAAACAAGTTTTATGTGTGTGTAACGTTTGAAGACAGTTTGCAAAACAACATTTATTTGTGTGCAACACATTTTTTATGTACAAACAACTTTTATTTGTGTGCAACACATTTTTTTGTGTACAACCTTTTGGCAGGAATCTAACTCCATAACATGTTCTGCTCATTATATCTGTAACCTGTGTCACCCATTGTCGGGTGGAATTAGCAAGCTAACCTCGTTAGTTAACTAGCGTCACTGTGTCCACGTTTGGACACCACGCGCTGCTATTGGCCATATTCAAACACTTCTGACCTGACGCAGTCTTTTTACAGGACTTTACATGTCCGATCATCACCAAAAACTTTAGCAGAATTCATCTATCCCCATCTAACAATCTACATATGAATTTTCATATATGTACTTGGACATTTACGTGTGTCTAAATAGTGAAAGTGACTTTAAGGAGACTTTGAAGTGGTGACAGACCCGAAGTTGGACAATCTATTTATCCATCTCCCGGTGTCTGCTGCTGCCTCGGCAGGGAGTAAAACAGATGCACAGCAGGCTATTTGCTGCCGATGGCCCACTGATTTGGGCGACGCCGTTTTGATCAGCCTGGTCTCACAGAATTCCATAAAATTATCATAGACTTTTAACAAGAAAAGCGTGTGTGGCCACCACGAAAAACAATGCCAGTGTAAGGTCAATGAGAAGATGACATAGCAATATGAGCAGCTACGGTAGTGAGTAGTATGAAAGCCCAAAAGTCCACGTAGGGAGGTTGGTTGGGGTGGTGGATGGATTTTCCTAAACCCAACCGTTTATTGTTTTCCTAAACTCAACCGTCCCGTTCTTCTTTTTCTAAACCCAACCGTCCCCTTGTTGTCCCGTGTGTCATGGAAATGTAAGCCTACCCATGACCTTTTCCTTAACTTAAGGGGCCGTATTAATTTTATGGCATTCTTCTGGGCCCATCACGGAATTTTTTGCGTGAAACTGCCACAGATTTTGGGGTTGTGTTTATTTCATGTAATTCTGTGAGATCAGGTTGTGTTGACATGTGGTATCATAGCAACGACTATGATCCACAGTAATGACGGACTATTTCCGGTTCAAAACCACTCCTCACTCAAACCGATCATACATCGCAGGACTACCTCTGTTACTGAAGGAGTTCTCTAACCGGGTTATGAGAACTCCAATTTTAACCGGGGTAAGGTGTATACATGGCGTTCAGAAATCTCTGTATTGCCTTAAACAAATTAAATTGTTTTTGAAACTGTATGTAAATGCACTGACTGACTCTCACTGAGTTACTGCCTGTGCACCCTCACTCTGCTGCTGACAACACAACTCACACGAGAGGAAGGGAAGGATGGAGTGGATAGGTGTGTTTCTGCAGCTTTATCTACCTATTTATCCATGTAAAAAAGTAGGATGTGACTGGACATGTTAGAGAAATAAGAGTGTAGGTGTTAAACTTGAAACTGACATGAGCCTAATTAAAATTAACTTCCTGAAGTTTGACACCACATGTGGGAGGAATGAACTGTAGCTGATTTATTGCCTTGTATAATTGGATTTTTTTTGTTTGCCAAAATATAACAATAACCAATATGGGGTTTCCTTTAAAAGTTGATTCGTGTTTGGTAGAAGAAGCTTCTAAAACCGTCAGACAAACACGAATAACCCTTTTCAATTACATATATTTTACATACAAGTGAGGAAGGCCCCTATAAATTTCCTTCTTGGGGAAACATACTTTTTAATGGGGCAGATTTTGCAGTTTCTAATGAGTCAAGCACAAACCTAAAGGCAGTTGCAACATGTGTACATCACCTAATGGATGAAGCTAAAGCTCATGCTACAAAAGACATTTCTACTGGGTGAAGGCTTATGGTAAATGGTATATTATAATATGTGCAAGGTGCAATACTGACTCATGACACAATGCTTAGGACTGATACAAATATGCATGAGATGCAGCTGGATAACAGAGGACCTAGGTTAATCCTGGTGGATAATTGCTGTTAGCATAAAGCTTTAGTGGCTGAGTCAGTACATAGCATGGCTCAATAAGACCAGTGACCACAGACTGACCCTGGATCTGATGATTTCTCTACTCTGACTCAAACGTTGATTCGAGGACTCAAGGCTCAGTTAGAGCTCAAATTTAGTCCTCGCTATCTTTGTTTGTGTGTGTGTGTGTGTGCTTGTGTGGGCGCAATCTAGATGTTGTCTGTGATCCCAGGTGGGCTGCAGGGGAGGAGTAGAGCAACAAAAAGGGATGCAGCGCCAGGAAAGATGAGAAGGAAGACACTCATCCTTTCATCTCTCTTTCATCCCTCCTTTTCAAGCCAAAAGGGAGAGAGAGAAAGACAGAGACTGCGCTCGACTCATCCCTCTCTCTTTCTCTCTCTGTGTCCCACTCTCCTTTTGATGCCTTTCAAGTCGACCAAATGTGCTTTCCGGCTGCCATGCACTCTAACAGAAAGGTCTGTCTGTGTGTGTGTGTGTGTGTGTGTGTGTGTGTGTGTGTGTGTGTGTGTGAGGGGTCTGGTATGCTGCCTATTACTTTTGAATCCCAGACAGGTAGGCGGAAGGTGTATGCGTCTTTATCTGAAAATAGACGTTGAACTGATTTGTTCCCTACCACTTGTTGCCGTGTTTTATGGGAGCACACCCAAAGGCTTTTTTGGCTTTTTGCCACCATTAGACAGAAACAGTCCTGTATGTCTCAGGCCAAATTCAAACGGAGCCCCACCAACGCATCGACATGACCGGGCTGCACAGCATTGATAAAATACTCCCACCCTAAAAGGTATGTTATTTAACTTTTCCGCAGTAACATATCTAAAAAACGACTTTGAACTATCTCATATAATTTTGTTCAGTTGTGAACTTATATTTTCCGAAATGTTCCAAGCAGGTAACGTTCTGTTACATTCAGGTACCAACGCCTGTCGATGGTCAAATCCATGTCATATTTGTTTATGCATCAAGGTTGTGGTTGTCTGCCAGAAGCTGTCATAAAATGACATTTTATCCAGTTTTCAAGCTGCCAACCGGCTGATTGGAAGAAGTTGGGGTTCAGTGTCTTGCTCAAAAACACTTGACATGTTGGTTGGAGGAGGCAGGAGTGCAGAATATAATGATTTATGTGACATGACGTTTTGCTGAGTCATGCCATTAATCTGGAAGCATCTTCCCAACTGAAGCATCCTTGAGCAATACGGACAAGCTCCAGGGTGAAAGAGAAAGGTTGCTTGTTTTGTCTCTTTCTGTCTGGAGGAGAAGTGGTGGATATAGGACAAGTCTGGACATGAAGAAACCTCCCGCACCCTCCCCTCATCACCAAATCACTCCCCCCCCCTTCCCTTCAGCCCTCCTTCCCCCCCATCCCCCTCTTGTTTTAAATGCAAACCACAGACTTGCTCTGAAGGTGAAACAAGACTAATTAGGGATCATTTTCCTTTCACTTTTTTCAATAATGTCTGTGGGGGCAGAACTGATAGGTAAGGGTGACGTGTGTGGGTGTGTGGGTGTGCGTGTGTGTGTGTGTGTGTGTGTGTGTGTGTGTGTGTGTGTGTGTGTGTGTGTGTGTTTAAGAGAGAGACACACAAAAGTAAAACACCATTAAATCTCAATTTTGATATTAAGCCTGGGATTAATGTACATAAAATGAAGTATTATAAAACACATTAAATGACAGCTATGTTGGATTTGTATGTAAAGAAAAGTAAAACAACTGATGCATATTTCTTATATAGAATTAACAGTGTAGTGGTATTGATCTTAATGCTGCTACAACTTCAGCATGGTTAAAACCCTTCCGAGATATAACGTTTTTTCTGCAGCTTGGTGTAGCATTATGATTACATGCGTTCTGCATGTCTGCCATCAGTTAATATCAGTTTACATAGAGTTATGCAGATTTGTAAAAAAGGTTGCACTTGTATTGGGAAAGAAAAAAAGTTGGATGAGTGCATCCCTAGTTTGATCACATTTATTTCAGTTCACTGCCAAAATGTTTTTATTGGAAACACTTTAAGCAGAACAATAGCTGCTTTAGTTTATGCATGAATGATTAACACGTGTGATCAATAAAACAGGCATATCCCAGGGTAGCACTTGACAATACACTGGCATTCATCAAATTGATATTTATATAGATATATCACTCAGACTGTGGATTTGGAGGAACATCTGCTGGGTTTCTCTCTGTGGCATTCTTCTAAGAAAGAAGGTGATTTTTCTGCCACAGAAAATGGAACTAAAGATTTTAGAGATTTTAGCGACAGCAGCGGGTGGAAGGAGGGAAACACCCTAAACAGGAAACAACAGTTTTTACAGGGACTAATTATTTGCTTAAATCACTTATCAAAGATAAATTGTAAACGTTTCCTGGTTACAGCTTCCCAAACGTGAGGATTTGATTGCGCCCTTCTGTTTCCTATTGTTGTACACGGAATACCTCAATGTTTTTTATTGCACACTAAAATAAAAAAATAAAAAAAACTTTTGTAAGACATAACCAAGATCCGTGATCTGTAAACGTGCAATGGTTGTTAACGAATCATTAATTTTGACCATTTACAGCACAATGTATAATGATCAATTGATTAAAACTAATAAAATGATAAATCAAAGACTAAGTAGTATTTTTTTTATTTTTTTTTCTCAGATTTGTCATGATGTGATCAAGACTAAAAAAGACTGTCTCCTGTTACAAAAGCTTATTATAAGCTTGATATTTATGTGTGTATGAGTGTGTACTGTATGTGTGTGGAATTCTCAGAAAATACACACTGGTATATCTGACACACTTACAGGCAGTATGTGTGTGTGTGAAAGTATATGTGTGTATTGATTTAATGATCTGGGGATGCCCTCTCTTTGTGTCCCACACCTCCCCTTCTCATTGGTGGCAATGCCTGAGTGGATTAACCATTCAGTCAGTCAGTCAGTCAGTCAGTCAGTCAGTCACTCACTCACTCACTCACTCACTCACACTCACACACACACACACACACAGTCATAAAACACAGATTTTCCCTCAATGCAAGCCAGAAGCGCATTGCGTGTGTGTGTGTGTATGTATGTATGTATGTGTATGTATGTGAGTGTGTGTGTATGTGTGTGTGTGTGTGTGTGTGTGTGTGTGTGTGTAAGCCATTGAGCTCTTGTTGTAAGAAGTGTGTGTGTTTGACGTGATCTGCTGATCATTTTTCAATTCAAAATAATCACGTTAGAAACTAAATGGGAGAACAAAAACAAAACATGTCAGGCTGGACGATGGGAGGGAAGAACAAGAAAAAGAAATTGAATCAGCCTACTTGATTTGGTTGAGGGAAATAAATAGAATCTAAAGGTTCTGCTAAATGACCAGATACCTCCTCTTGTTATCTGCTACGTCTCTAATGGACAGAAGGAGGGACTGACAGCAGAACCAGAGAAGTCAGAGTAGAGGATAAGAGCGTGGTCCAACTCTCCAAACAAAAAAACAGTGAGTGTAGACCTGGCAACAGTAGGCCGGCAACGCCGGACACACTCGCAGCTCTCCCCTAATGACGGCGGAAGAAGTTGTCTATAGAAATAACACTGCGATAATGATGTCCTTCACTGTGATCATGGATACAAAAGCAGTCAAATACAAAGCTCAGTAGTGAAGAATGTCTTAAAGGGCATTACAGATTATGTTTTTTACAATATTAATGCATCCTAAAAGACTTATCCAAACTACTTTATGTTGGAATAAAAAAGTGAAACTTCCATTTGTAGTTATTACATGTTTGCTGTGCGTCTTGTGTAAGATAGTCCCACTGTGCCAGACTTTCCTCCACAGCGCTGCGGAGGAGGGTCTGGCTAGTCCACACAGCATTCTGGGATGGGAGAAAAATGTGCTCTTGTTTATTGGAATTTCTTTAAACCAATCACAATCGTCTTGGGCCGGACAGAGACACGGTGCCTCTGCAAATTAGCCTCAAGTTGGAACTTGTTTTTGTGGAACATGTTCACGTTCAAAGGTTGTTTCAGTTGTGCAACAGAAAACTCAGATTGGACAGATAGTGTAGCTAGCTGTCTGGATTTACCCTGCAGAGATAACCATAGTCCTCTGAGGAACTGAGAGGAGTTTAGAACGCCAACACAGAGAAAGAGGAAGGTAACGGACATCCGGCCGAAAAGAGTGACATCGGGCATAATTTTCGGCGACACCGGAGCAATCCCGGAAATGGAACGCCACATATAGACTATGTGTAAGATAACGGAAGAAAATACTAATACAAGTAATCCTTCAGTATACCAATCTTAGCACAGTGTCATCAGGTTTAACAAAATAGCGCAGATATCCTTTACTCTAGCCACGTCCCTCAGCTTCTGCTGGGGTTAATCTCTGTAATCATTCCAGGGTTTTCTGGGTATCCTCCCAGTTGGGCACACCCTGCATACCTCAACAGGAAAGGGCCCAGAAGGCACCACATCAGCTTTCAGTGCAAACGCGTAGTTGATATACTATATCGGACCAGATGTCTGAGCATCTCACTCTGTCTCTGTGGGTGAGTTCACAGTTATGAGAGAGTTGTCCTTGGCAACAAAAACACATGTAGACTGGATGGGCGATCTCTCATGATGCATCCAGTATTTCAGGGTAAAGAGCAGATCTACTTTTGACTAGGAAGCTGCCGTACTTGGTAAGGATAGGTGCTAGGAAAAACGTTTCTAGAAAGTGCATTATGGCATGTTTCCTGGGAATGTTAAGGACTTTGACAAAAAATCTGGGGTCTAAGACTCACAACCCAACCTGAAAGACAAAAGCTATATTTTGAGATTGTACCACGGACATAAAATCATTTCAGCCCTTATTTTAGCAGTTCAGCAATGCTACATCTGCAGAACCAAACGGACTGTTTGATTTCACCTTTTGGCACCAAGTAGAATCCAAACCATGCTGATTCTGCAGACCATGAGCCAACAGCAGTCAAAGTGGTATGTGCAAATAACAGATGAGACAGAGCGTTACGCCGTCAGGGAAAATAGAAGTGGATTAGAAATAGTGTGACAGACAGTGAACAGATATCAGTGTCAGGGCTCTGGTCAGGATTTGGTGACAAGCTGGGAGCAATGCTGCGGATGTACTGCTGTAGTGATGTATTTCGACATAGGTCGGTTGGAAATGTGAGGCAGAGTCACTGATGAGTTAGAGCTGGAGAATATTCAGCTTCAAAAAAAGAGTAGAGTAGAGAAAGGAATCACACAAAATTGAAGGGTATTATCCTACCTTTCTTGACTTTCTTAGATGCTTGTTTCTTCTTGATGAACTTGGTTACTTCCTGTGGAAGTTCCAGCTCCTCCCCGTCACCAGCCACCTCTGCAATGGGCTCAACGCCTCCTAAGACACAGGTGGGGCAACATATTAATTACTAATTCCACCTTCAACAGCAGGCCAGTAAGCAGCTTCACTAAAGAGGAAGAGTTTGAGACTGACAAAGGGCCATCTTGACAGAGGCCAACGTTTTTGCATTCTTCACCCCCCCCCCAAGTTTTGCAAAGAGTTGTGAAATTTAAACTAAAAAGCTTGTAGTGCTTGCTAAGTTGTTTAAGTGGTGTGTACTGTGAAGCTGAAATTATACTTTCTGAATCTGCATAGATTTTGCATGATGTAGATCCTTTTATGATGAGTGATATGATGAGTCATTTTATGGTTGCAACACAAAACGAAAAAGAAAAGGTTTTAGTTCATTTACACCCAGTATTTCCTCTCTGTTTGCACACATGGCGGGTGTCAACAAAGACAGATGGAAGTGGACAAACAAGGAGACGAGAGACTTTTTGAATTTCATTTACCAGCAAAATATAACAGCTATTTTAGATAGCAAAAACCTAAGAAATGCCGTAATTTAATAGGACTTTTCAAAGGAAATGGCCAACAAAGGTTATGACAAGCCATGGGACGTCCTCTGGAGTAAATGGAAGGCGCTCAAACAGCGATATTTGTGTCTCAAAAAAGCGAGTTGTCTCGCAGAAGCACATAAGCACTATTACAACTTGTGAAAAATTGATCATGAGGCGTGATCCATTTTGTTTGCAAAGGTTTGCTTGAATGTTGTGCGATTCAGTGCAAAAATGAATGGAAACACATTAAAATGTGTCAAATCAATTTTATATGCCAATTTGATCGCAAAACAGCATGTGATGTCATTGCGCACAGGTTTTAATTCGCTTTAAAGCCGTTGAATGGAAACACACTTTCACCTGCTTTATTCGCATGAGTTTTTTTACCGAACTTAAGATAATTCGATTGTGTGGATGGAAACTTAGTGTCTTATTTCAGAGCCGTAACACATGTCAACTACTTTAGTTAAGCTGACTACTTCCCCTGTTTGTATAAGTCACGTCTCATCAAATGTCAAATAAACAGAGATTATATGTTATGACCACCAAGTTCTTGATCTGAAGCTGGTATGACAACATGCAAGCAGATTTGGATGCGACACAAAGCGGCACAGAGACAGTTCCTTTGATAAATAGGTACATGGTAAAATTAAAAATATAATGATATTTTCTGTCATGCAGAATTCTTTAGAGAATAGTGAGTAGTAGTCTTTACTCTTTGCTTCGTCACATGGTTCTATCTGAAAGATCACACCGTGAGTTACACATCAGTAACATGTGTATGTTGTTTTTAGGGGTCTATGTCCTAATGTTGTAATCTGCAAGACTGTAATCAAAGACAAATGTCCACACTGATGGACAACAAAGTTGTTTTGTATTGTACGTAGTCACTAATTCCTAATATTTTCCTTCTGCAGATAAGTGGCAAAGAGTTCTGCTCCAAGATAAAACTGGTTTCCCAATATTTCGGCATCAGGCCAATTTCATCCTCATAATGCAACCATTCATGCACATACATAAATATCTTCTCACTCCGTTAGTAAGTTTGCAACTCTCTCATGTACAGATTTAATAGGCGCATCATTCAAATTTAAATTAATCACATCTTTGAAAGATATGTAAAAGATATGTAAAAGTAGGCCTACATCTATGGGTAGTTTAATAAATGTTTTAGAAGAAGAAATGCAGCATGAAATAATAGTGTTATACATGTAGTTTGCAAGTGCTTGTGTGTGTGTTAACTTGCATGTGAGAGTGTGTGTGTGTGTGTGTGTGTGTGTCAAAATCCCTGCTAGAATCCCCTGGATCAGTCTGGATTTAGGGAGCTCCTGAGGCAGATGAATTGGACGCCTTGTCTCTCCTCCGTCACACCTCTATGTCTCCTCCTCCTCCCTCTTTCCTCATTCCTTTCCTCCCTTCTCCATCTCCTCTTCATCTCACTTTCTCATTCCTTTCCTCCCCTCTCACTCCTCTTCCTCTTCTCCTCCCTGTCTGCGTCTGCTTCTCGTACATGTCTCCTCCCTCTCCATTCTTTCCCTCGTCCCCTTTTCCCTCTGTGTCCTCTTCTTCCTCCTTCCCTTTTCCTGTCCTCTCAATTTCCCTGTCTGCTTCTCATCCAACTCACCTCCTTTTTCCCACAGTTCTACTTCTATCCTTCTTTCCTACCTTCCCTCCTCCCTTTCTTCTAATTCCCTCTCCTCCCTGAGGATTGTGTCCAGTTTCACGGTACTTTCATTTAACATGCATTACACAAATCATGCTTTTATGTTGTGTGTTTGTGCGTGCATGAGACACAGTGCGTGTGTGTGTGTCTGCCATCAAGTCTAACTTAAGGTGTCTGAGAATGTGTGTGTGTCTCCATCTCCCCCACTGTGACTACTTCTGTTTGAGTGAGTGTGTGTGTGAGTGTACAGATTACCCTAAGCCCTCTCTAATATTTATCCTGGCCTTTTCTAAAGCCAATCTTGTTCTCTTTGGTGAGAGCACAGCCTGTGGCTTCTCTCTCTCTCACTCACACACACAAAACACAAAAACACACAACCACACACACACACACACACACACACACACACACACACACACACACCACACACCAACACACACACACACACACACACACACACACACACACACACACACACACACACACACACACACACACAGTTGTTGAAATGGGATATGCCTGCTCTTAATTGGGCAGGTGTTTTTCTAAGGCGAGTAGGGTTTTTTTTTACACTGTCTCACAATTTCAAGGGGAGTTTGTGTGGGTGTGTGTGTGTGTGGTGGTGGTGTGTGTGGTGTGTGTGTGTGTGTGCGTGTGTGTGTGTGCGTGCGTGCGTGCACGCTTTAACCTCAGTCTTAAATCAACATCAGGTAAGGAAAAGCCCACCTCTGGAGTAACTTACCCTGAAACAAAATCACATCACATCCACACATTCACCACACACACACGCATTTAGAGAGAGAGGAGAGATGAGGGGGAGAGAGAGGAGAGGAGGAGAGAGAGAGAGAAGAGGAGAGAGAGAGAGAGAGAGGGAGATGAGAGAGAGAGAGGAATGAGAGAGAGAGAGACACAAACACACACACACACACACACACACACACACACACACACACACACACACACAGACCGTCTCTTACTTCTGACCTCTCACACATTCCTCCCTCTTCGTCTCTCTCCTTCTCTCTTTCTGTAAATAGTAGGTGTAGCGCCGCCTGTTCATCGAGTCGTGGTGTGTATCTGTGTTTCTCTCGGTTGCGGTCAGGTCTATATCTGTCGCCCTGGTCGGTGTTATCAGTTTTAGACAACGCTGAGGTTTGGGCTCAATACTCTGCTCCACATCACACTGAAATAAACACTTCAACACCCAAGACATGCAGAATGGAAGATGACAGTGTGATTATACTGTACGTAGTGCTTGTAACAGCAATGGTAGTTACGGTTCATTTAAAGTTGAACTAGAAGCAGTTGTGCAATGATATTGTGAAAGAGTAAAATATTTGTTGTAGTGTTGTTAATCATAAGAGTAGAACTTATAAGAGAAGAACTTGTAGAAGCATTCAGTTGTACTTTTAGTAGTAGTAGTAATACAAAGAAAAAGCAGGTATGATATTCTGTTATAATTAGGGCGCCGACAGCGGCGAAGGCCCTATAGAAACTGAAGGAATTCTTCCTTTCCTCTGGAAAATTAATTGCCTTTTAACATACTCAAAAACTTGCCAAAAATGGCAGTTGCATCAATTCTGGTGAACATTTACGTATTTTAAGGTTTTCATGAATAGGCGCACAAATAGGCTCGCTAGTGCCCCCTTCAAAAATAAAAAAATGGAACCCTTGCAGTACATTTAACGTAGACTGACGGAACTTGGTACACATATGAAGCATGTCAGGACGTACGGAAAACGTCATCAAAGCCATATCCTAAACCCAACAGGAAGTCTGACATTTTGAATTGAAAGTTCAAAATTTGTGCAATTTTGGACATTTCCACATGTCGTACTTTAACAAACTCCTCCTAAAGAATGGCAGGGCGGCCATATTGTGCAAGTGGCAACAGGAAGTAGGCCTAAAAGTCAAGGTGCTATACTTTAATGCCTCCAAGTAATTTGATCCAATTGACTTCAAATTTGGTCTGTCCCATCTCAACACCTTAAAGATTAAAAGTAATTAAAAGAAAAACCTTTCGTCAAACTGTGTGGGTGTGCCAGCCATTTTGAGCATTTATCGATGAACAAAGAAGTTGCTGGGAGTCAGTTGATTGAAATCCACCTTATATGAACATCTAATTTACATAAAACTTATAATGTGTGCTCTACATGTGATACTGAGCCGCCCCCTATACTTTAACCACGCCCATGTACTTAGGCCACGCTTTTGGACCTAAAGTCTAGAGTTATAAACCTAGAGTCTTAAAGTCTCGTGTGAGGTATCATTGAACTCAGCAGAGAGTTCCTTCTTTATTGGTGATGGTTTGGCCCGCCCTCTATGCTTAAGCCATGCCCCTTTCATAACTGGTGACCCATTAAAGTAGAGTCTTGTGTGAGGTATCAATGAACTCAGCAGTTTCTTTTTGATTGGTTAGGGTTTGACCCACCCCCTATGCTGCAGGCAGAGAGTTCCTTATTCATTGGAGATGGTTTGGCCCGCTCCCCTAAGTCCTAACTGGTGACCTGTTTAAGGTATAGTCTTATGTGTGGTATCAATGAACTCAGCAAGGAGTTCCCTTTTCATTGGTGACTATTTGTTGTGTCTGAGTGCCGCGCTAATGTACGGTTACAAGGAGTGGCATCCGGCAGTAACCCCGACGCACAAAGAGGATCGAAGGCCTGTCCAACCCTGCGTGCAGCTTTAATTTTGATTAGATTTCAAAGAGTGCACAGTTATAATAGCTTTTTAGTTCAGTGATGTACAGTCTGCTCTCTCTCTTTGTCTCTCGTTTTGTCTCTCGGTCTCTCGCTCTCTCATAATATCGCAGCATATTCGGCTCCTCAGCTTGTTAAAGTCACCAGGAAGTCTCTTGCTTCTATCATTACAGAACGGATGCCTGTACTATCTCCAGGCAAGAAAAAAAAAGAAATCCGGCAGGAACAGTTTAGGTCAGTATGGATACCACAAGGATTATTACTACTTTTACAACAACTAGTACTAGATTGTTGTTACTACAACTACTACCGGTACAATAACTACCACCGACAGTGTTGCTACGATGGTAAAGAATTGGGCTGGGTACAGAATTCAATACTTTTTAGGCACCATCCGAAATACCTACTTAGTATCAAGTATTGAAAAATACCTTGTCATTCAATACAACACTGTTAGGGAGCTTTGGGAAGTTTAAAGTTGAAGAAAAAAAACATATCTGAGGACACATGCAGTTCTAGAAATGTCTGCTTTGAGTGAGTATTAGTTAGGTGTTGGTGCAGTTTGGGGCATTTGAAGAGATATATGGGGCAGTTTGGGAGTGTTAGATGAGACAGAGTTTATTTCAGATTACAATAGTGACAGTTTGTGGTATTTTTGAGATTGTAGTTTAGATAAAGCTGGGGACAGCGGCAAACTGGCAGTACCAGTTTGAGACATTTTGAACATTTGTGGGCCAATTTGTTTACAGATGTGGATGGTTTGGATGAGGCCACACCAATTCGAGGACAGCTTGAATAAAGCGCCAGCCATTTTGACATTTTGGGACATTGTTTCGGGCCAGTTTTGGAACAGTGCTGAACAGCTTGGTTGAGTGGTGAAGCTGCTTCCAATAGACAGTCCTGTCTTGGTCTGCAGTGTGGCGGCACCAACGCATTCCTGCTTTATTCTGGGCTGCGATTTGAAGATGGGGGTGACACCGTGCTGCTGTGGTTACCAGCAATTTGGCTGTGGGCTTTATGTTATTTTAATCCCCCTCAACATACACATCTTTGTAAGTTAGAACCACACATTTGCACACATACGTGCCTTTGAAAACAAATAAAAAAACAGAAGTGTGATTCCCTTAAACGTGTGAGTGTGTGTGTGTAAATTAGACACCTGGTCTCCTCTGTCTAGCTTAAAACTACAGACCACTTTATAGTACTACAAAGTCATACACACATGTTATATAAGTTGTGTAAATGTCGAAAGAGACTTTTGACTTTTTAGTTAAGTGACTACAGTTACTTCTTTGAGTTTGTACAGAACAGCAAGAAACCATCCTGGGCTGAAAATACAACAACCCTCAAACATTTAAGATTTATTGAACAATGAACTTCAGGTAGTGATTGATTCTTTCTAAAATAGAGTTCAGCTGTTATATATATAGCATTCTGGAGAAGAACTCTTCAATTTGGAAACACCACAGAGACAGAACAAAGACAGCTGGTCAGGATTGCTCACAAGACATGACCCACACTTACACATACTACATGTATTTTCCTTTGCTCTGTGTCCTCTGAACTTACACATGCACACACATAAATACATGTGTGCACAGCCCATCTTCTCCCCTCTCTTTAGGTTCTAAAATAGATGCAGGCCCCAAACCACGGCTACCAGTGGAACACTGTAAAAATAACTGCAGGCGCGCACACACACACCACCACACACCAAACACACACACACCACACACCACCACACACACACACACACACACACACACACACCACACAACACACACCACACACACACACCACACACACCACACAAACACACACACACAGTCTCTACAGGGGTGTGTGGATAGAAGGATGTGCGTTTAGTCTGTCTGCTTGCTTTTAATCAAACTGTGAACATTACGAGAATAGAAGAGAAAGAACTGAGATATGAGTATAGATTACACCCAGAACACAGAAAGCCTATGAAACAACATAGGAAAGGGAAGATGAAAACAACAGAAAAAGAGAAACAACACACCAGAAACTGATCAAAGGCAAAACACACTATGACACAAGATTAATTGCAGTTTAAAACAGAGGAGGAAGCAGCAGAAACAGGAAAGAGTAGAGCACAGACAGGAACAACACGAGAGAAGGCGAAACGTGCAGCTCACTGCAGCAAAGTAACAAGATAAAAAGAGAGAGAGAGAGAGAAAGAGAGTGGTGTGTGTGTGTGTGTGTGTGTGTGTGTGCGTGTGTATAGTATGCAGCTGTTAAAGCCAAATGGTCTGAATGATGTCATCAGGGTGAGACAGAGGGTTAAGTGATGGAGAGAGAGAAAGAGAAAGAACGAGTGAGAGAGGGAGAGAGAGGGGGGAGAGAAAACTGTACATATAACCGGGATTATACTAGTACCTATTACCAACAACACCAATAAAAACAGCTTTAATGTGCTCCTATTCATCTACTGTCTAAATTCATTGAAATATAGTAATAAAAGTGACAAAGCTGGGTAGTATACTGCTAAAAAAGCAACTGGTGATACAATATAATGATATAATATGTCTTGCATTTCAGGCTCCATCTGCTGTTTTAGTTTTTATTTCCAGCTCAGTGCACAGTTTGTCAACTTAAGAAGTAGAAAAAGATTTTGCTAACCTAGTAGACTCTTTATCGCCGACTCATACACTGAAGGCTTGCTGTAATATCTCATGTAACAGGTGATCGTGTATTTAGTAAAGCCAAATGGAATTTATTTTTGTGTAGTGAGCTACATGTATTTAACACTTTGCAGCCTTTTATTCACACAATTCTAATTCATGTAAGTAATTTTCAAACGGCTGTGTTAATGAATGAATGAATTATTATCATTATTATTTAGTTGTTTTCATAAATGGAGAAAAAAGAAAGAACACCCATCTGTCCCTGCATGAAGAACATGGTCCTGATGCCATCCTCCAACAAAGGAAGTGATAATGTCAGTCTCAGTGTGGTTGTGTCCTAACTAAGGTTTTTATATCCAGAAAACTCTCACACAAACACATTAACACTCACACACTCTGTACCAATGAAGCGGGGCTTGTTGTGTGGTATCCCAGAGAATGTGTGTGTGCGTGTGTTTGTGGTCTTGGAGGGAAATGGTTGCCGCCGGTGTTGTTGGAAATGTAAACAAGTATGTATGTTTACGGGTGGGTGAAAAAGCAACATCTGAGACAGCTAACAAACGACTGTTTACTGCAGCGCTGTTTGTGGGGTGTGTGTACTGTATGTGGTGTGTAAGAGTGTGTGTGAATTTTGGCAGCAGACCAAAGGAGAGGGGAGACCGCATGACAAGGAAACATAAACACACTCACACTCTTTCCTCTCACACTCTCACTCACTCACACACACACACACACACACACACACACACACACACACACA